>NC_056625.2:203244526-203554960 GCF_002870075.4 Lactuca sativa
GAGGTGGATAGATATGTTAAACGGTGTCGAATCTGTCAGGTGTCAAAGGGCACATCTACCAATGCAGGACTCTATATGCCTTTGCCTGTTCCATCACAACCTTGGGTAGACATCAGTATGGATTTTGTGTTGGGTTTACCACGTACTCAACGGGGGAAATGATTCAATATTTGTGGTTGTTGATCGTTTTTCTAAGATGGTGCACTTTATTCCATGCAAAAAAGACGACAGATGCAGTTAATGTAGCCCAGTTATTCTTTCGAGACGTCTACCGTTTGCATGGATTACCGTCTTCTATTGTATCAGATCGAGACACTAGGTTTTTGAGTCATTTTTGGCGTAGCCTATGGAAAATGGTGAACACTCAGCTCAATTTTAGTAGTGCATATCATCCTCAAACGGATGGCCAAACAGAGGTTGTCAATCGATCCCTTGGTAATATTTTTGCGGTGTTTAGTGGGTGATCATGTGAAGACCTGGGATCAGAAGCTTTGTCAAGCTGAGTTTGCTCATAATCATGCTATCAACCGAAGTACTGGATATAGTCCATTCCAGGTGATATATTCTGTTCAGCCACGGGGACCACTTGATTTGATGTCACTGCCTGTTTCTAGGGTAGTTCCAAAGAAAGTGCAGGATTTTGTTGGAGGACTACATGATGTTCATAGGGCTGTTCATGACAACTTGGTCCGAGCTAACTCCAAGTACAAGCAAGATGCAGATAAAAAACGCAGACAAGTGATTTTGAAGTAGGTGATTTTGTTTGGGCTGTTTTGACTAAAGATCGTTTTTTCGGTTGGTGAGTACAACAAGCTATCAGCTAAGAAGATTGGACCAGTGGAGATTGTGGAGAAGATTAATTCCAATGCTTACCGTCTACAGTTGCCAAGCCACTTTCGTTGTTCCGATGTATTCAATGTAAAGCATTTGCTTCCTTATTATGGGGATTCTTCTGATGATGACCATGGTGCACATTCGAGGTCGAATTTTGTCTACCCGGGAGGGGATGATGCGGGCCCTAGTGTGGAGGATCGGGCCCTTGCGTTCCTAGAGGCCCACGATCGTTTGACTAATGGGGCTTCACGAAAATGGCCATAACTTTGGCCACGAATCTCCGTTTTGGGCCTACGACCAGTCAAATCGAAGCTTGGAGCAAGGAGCACGTCTAGATAAGTTCCCGAAGGGGACTTACCCGTTTTTGAGTCCATAAATCGCTTTCTAAATGGAGTTATGAGCAATTTTTGTTATTTTTCCTTAATTTTTGGGTTTTGTTTTTGGGTTTGTATTTGGCCCATGGACTTTTAGGGTTTCATTTTAATTTCTGCTTCTTATTTAACTGTTTTTGATGTAATTTGGATGGTCAATCATCAATTTTATGAACTTTCGATTTTCTCCCAAATTCTGTGTGTTAACCCAGATTTTGAAGCCAATCCCACGGTATCCGTAGAATCAACGTGGTTTTGAAGAGATTGTCCTGGCTATTCTTTTAGAATCAACAGGTTCATTCTTGGTTATCTTTGTGTTGTTTTTTTGCGCTGCATCAGTTGGTATCAGAGCCGAATTCCTGGTTCAAAATGCCTCCGAGGAGAAACAGGACGCCCGCTAATGTTCATGAGCAAGAACTAGAAGAACGTATTATGGCACGAATGGAGGAGAGGATGGATCAAATGGTTGACCAACTGACTGATAGGATGGTCGAACTGATGAATCGAGGAGGGCAAAGGTCTCGAACACATTCTCAAGTGGAAGATGGTGAATTTGGGAACCCGTTCGGCGGCAGTGACGGTTCATATTCTGAAGATGATCTAGAAAGGCGGCCAAGGCGTGATCATAGAGGTGACAATAGGCGTTGGGAGGCCGGAATGAGAATTGATATCCCAGAATTCGACGGGGTCAGTTTGAATCCAGAGGGGTTCATCGACTGGTTGGCTACTGTTGAGGAAGTTTTTGAGTTCAAAGAAGTCCCTGAAAACAAAAGAGTGTCATTGATTGCTACCAGGCTACGTGGTAGGGCATCTGCATGGTGGCAACAACTGAAACTGACACGAGACAGGCTCGGAAAGTCAAAGGTCGTGACTTGGAGGAAGATGAAGAAGTGTTTACGATCCAACTTCCTACCCCATAATTTTCAAAGGTTGATGTACCAACGGTTGCAAAATCTGAAGCAGGGTGCCAAATCAGTTGACGATTACACAACTGAGTTCTACCAATTGATTGCCCGAAACGATATCCAGGAGACAGAGGAACAACTCGTTGCTCGATATATTGGGGGTCTACGGGTCCAAATCATGGACTCTGTAAATATGTTTGACCCAGTATCTATTTCTGAAGCGCACCAACGGGCGTTGGCTTTTGAGAAACAAAGTCGTCGGGTGGGCGGTTCGTCTTCAACTGCCAATATTGGAGGAAGTCCCGGGACGGGTGGTATGGTACCCCGTGTTGTTCCTAATCAACAAAGACCGACATCTAACAGTGTTGGACCAAACCCTAGGACAACTGTTAGTAGCAGCTTGAAGTGTTTTAGTTGTGGGGAGACAGGTCACCGACAATCAGAGTGCAAGAAGGTCGGAAAACGTCATTTGTTCGCTGAGCAAGATGATTGGCAAAATGATGATGCCGGTGAAAATTACGAAGATCCCCCTGTGTATGACGAAGAGCATCAATGCGAGGAGGAAGTTGTAACTGGAGATGTGGGGGTAAATTTGGTGGTAAGGCGGTCTTGTTTTACACCAAAAGTTGTTGGTGATGATTGGCTCAAACACAACATCTTTCAGTCGACATGTACTATTTTGGGAAAGGTTTGTACTTTTGTTATTGATTCAGGAAGTTGTGATAACCTTATATCTGAAGAAGCAGTTCAAAAGTTGGCTTTGAAAACAGAAAATCGCCCTAAGCCTTACAAGCTACAGTGGCTTAAGAAGGGTGGCGAGGTCACTGTATCTAAACGAGCCCTTGTTCATTTTTCTGTTGGTACCACGTATAAAGATGATGTGTGGTGTGATGTGGTTGCTATGGATGCATGTCATTTGTTGTTGGGGAGACCTTGGGAGTATGATCGTAACATAGATCATAACGGGCGGACTAACACTTACAGTTTCTTGTTTGGTGGTGTGAAGATAACATTGGTTCCCAGTAAGCCAAATGAGCCAGTTCCGAGAACTTCGGGTACTCTACTAACCCTTAATCAGTTTGAAGACGAGTTGGAGGCGGAAGGTGAAATTTTTGTATTGCTCGGGAAGGAAGTCGCTAAGGAGGTTGAAATTCCTGAGGCTATGGTCCCTCTGCTCAAGGAATTCGCTGATGTTTTCCCTAATGAATTACCTGATGGTTTGCCACCTTTACGTGATATCCAACATCATATTGATTTACAACCAGGAGCTCAGTTGCCTAATAGGCCACATTACAGAATGAGTCCCGGAGAGCATGAGGAGTTGCGACGACAGGTGGAGGATTTGATTTCAAAAGGTCATGTTCGAGAGAGCATGAGCCCGTGTGCTGTTCCTGCTTTGTTGACTCCTAAAAAGGATGGTACTTGGCGTATGTGTGTTGATAGTCGCGCCATCAACAAGATCACGGTGAGGTATAGATTTCCAATTCCTCGACTTGATGACCTACTTGACCAGATTAGTGGTGCCTCTATCTTTACGAAACTGGACTTGAAGAGCGGGTACTATCAGATTCGGCTTAGGCCTGGGGATGAGTGGAAGACTGCCTTCAAGACTCGTGAAGGATTGTATGAGTGGTTGGTGATGCCTTTCGGTTTATCAAACGCTCCTAGTACATTTATGCGTGTGATGAACCAGTTGTTCAGGCCCTTTATTGGTAAATTTGTAGTCGTTTATTTTGATGACATACTTATTTACAGTGCTACTTTTGGTGAGCATGTCAACCATGTGAGGCAGGTTTTGACTGTACTTCGACGGGATAGTTTGTATGCAGCTATGAAGAAATGTGTGTTTATGGTTCCTAAAGTCTTGTTCTTGGGGTACGTTGTTTCTGGGGAAGGAATACAGGTGGACGAGTCTAAAGTAGCAGCTGTCAGACAATGGCCAAGTCCAACTACCATCACTGAAGTTCGAAGCTTTCATGGCCTTGCTTCATTCTATAGGAGGTTTATTCCAAACTTTAGTTCTATTATGGCACCGGTGACTGATTGTATGAAAGGGAAGACCTTTACTTGGACCGAAGCAGCAGAATCAGCTTTCCAATTAGTAAAAGAGAAGCTTACTACATCACCGATTCTTGTATTGCCAGACTTTTCTCAAGTGTTTGAATTACACACGGATGCTTCCAAGGTTGGGATTGGAGCAGTTCTAAGTCAAGGAGGACGACCGGTTGCCTATTTTAGTGAGAAGTTGACGGGGCCAAAGCTGCGTTATAGCACTTATGATGTTGAGTTCTATGCAGTGGTCCAAGCTGTAAAGCATTGGCGCCATTATCTATTTCATAAGGAATTTGTTTTGTTCACAGATCATGATTCATTAAGACATATTCGCAGTCAAGATAAGGTGTCACACAAACATGGGAGGTGGATTTCGTTCTTGGAAAAATTCACTTTCGTGGTTAAACACAAGTCTGGGATGTCAAATCGGGTGGCTGATGCATTGAGTCGGAGGAGTAATTTGCTAGTTTCCATGAGGGTTGGTGTGCCGGGGATGGATGTCCTCATGGAGCAGCTAACGGTTGATCCTTATTTTTCTGTTGTTCTGCAGGGTATACAATCTGGACAGATGTCTGATTTTCTACTGCATGAAGGTTTTCTTTTCAAAGGCAATCAATTGTGCATCCCTGATTCAAGTCTCCGCCTTCAAATCATTAGGGAGCTGCATGGTGAAGGGCATGTCGGCCGAGATCGCACTTTACAGTTGATACAATCATCTTATTTTTGGCCTACAATGCGCAAGGAGGTGGATAGATATGTTAAACGGTGTCGAATCTGTCAGGTGTCAAAGGGCACATCTACCAATGCAGGACTCTATATGCCTTTGCCTGTTCCATCACAACCTTGGGTAGACATCAGTATGGATTTTGTGTTGGGTTTACCACGTACTCAACGGGGAAATGATTCAATATTTGTGGTTGTTGATCGTTTTTCTAAGATGGTGCACTTTATTCCATGCAAAAAGACGACAGATGCAGTTAATGTAGCCCAGTTATTCTTTCGAGACGTCTACCGTTTGCATGGATTACCGTCTTCTATTGTATCAGATCGAGACACTAGGTTTTTGAGTCATTTTTGGCGTAGCCTATGGAAAATGGTGAACACTCAGCTCAATTTTAGTAGTGCATATCATCCTCAAACGGATGGCCAAACAGAGGTTGTCAATCGATCCCTTGGTAATATTTTGCGGTGTTTAGTGGGTGATCATGTGAAGACCTGGGATCAGAAGCTTTGTCAAGCTGAGTTTGCTCATAATCATGCTATCAACCGAAGTACTGGATATAGTCCATTCCAGGTGATATATTCTGTTCAGCCACGGGGACCACTTGATTTGATGTCACTGCCTGTTTCTAGGGTAGTTCCAAAGAAAGTGCAGGATTTTGTTGGAGGACTACATGATGTTCATAGGGCTGTTCATGACAACTTGGTCCGAGCTAACTCCAAGTACAAGCAAGATGCAGATAAAAAACGCAGACAAGTTGATTTTGAAGTAGGTGATTTTGTTTGGGCTGTTTTGACTAAAGATCGTTTTTCGGTTGGTGAGTACAACAAGCTATCAGCTAAGAAGATTGGACCAGTGGAGATTGTGGAGAAGATTAATTCCAATGCTTACCGTCTACAGTTGCCAAGCCACATTCGTTGTTCCGATGTATTCAATGTAAAGCATTTGCTTCCTTATTATGGGGATTCTTCTGATGATGACCATGGTGCACATTCGAGGTCGAATTTTGTCTACCCGGGAGGGGATGATGCGGGCCCTAGTGTGGAGGATCGGGCCCTTGCGTTCCTAGAGGCCCACGATCGTTTGACTAATGGGGCTTCACGAAAATGGCCATAACTTTGGCCACGAATCTCCGTTTTGGGCCTACGACCAGTCAAATCGAAGCTTGGAGCAAGGAGCACGTCTAGATAAGTTCCCGAAGGGGACTTACCCGTTTTTGAGTCCATAAATCGCTTTCTAAATGGAGTTATGAGCAATTTTTGTTATTTTTCCTTAATTTTTGGGTTTTGTTTTTGGGTTTGTATTTGGCCCATGGACTTTTAGGGTTTCATTTTAATTTCTGCTTCTTATTTAACTGTTTTTGATGTAATTTGGATGGTCAATCATCAATTTTATGAACTTTCGATTTTCTCCCAAATTCTGTGTGTTAACCCAGATTTTGAAGCCAATCCCACGGTATCCGTAGAATCAACGTGGTTTTGAAGAGATTGTCCTGGCTATTCTTTTAGAATCAACAGGTTCATTCTTGGTTATCTTTGTGTTGTTTTTTTGCGCTGCATCAGTTGGTATCAGAGCCGAATTCCTGGTTCAAAATGCCTCCGAGGAGAAACAGGACGCCCGCTAATGTTCATGAGCAAGAACTAGAAGAACGTATTATGGCACGAATGGAGGAGAGGATGGATCAAATGGTTGACCAACTGACTGATAGGATGGTCGAACTGATGAATCGAGGAGGGCAAAGGTCTCGAACACATTCTCAAGTGGAAGATGGTGAATTTGGGAACCCGTTCGGCGGCAGTGACGGTTCATATTCTGAAGATGATCTAGAAAGGCGGCCAAGGCGTGATCATAGAGGTGACAATAGGCGTTGGGAGGCCGGAATGAGAATTGATATCCCAGAATTCGACGGGGTCAGTTTGAATCCAGAGGGGTTCATCGACTGGTTGGCTACTGTTGAGGAAGTTTTTGAGTTCAAAGAAGTCCCTGAAAACAAAAGAGTGTCATTGATTGCTACCAGGCTACGTGGTAGGGCATCTGCATGGTGGCAACAACTGAAACTGACACGAGACAGGCTCGGAAAGTCAAAGGTCGTGACTTGGAGGAAGATGAAGAAGTGTTTACGATCCAACTTCCTACCCCATAATTTTCAAAGGTTGATGTACCAACGGTTGCAAAATCTGAAGCAGGGTGCCAAATCAGTTGACGATTACACAACTGAGTTCTACCAATTGATTGCCCGAAACGATATCCAGGAGACAGAGGAACAACTCGTTGCTCGATATATTGGGGGTCTACGGGTCCAAATCATGGACTCTGTAAATATGTTTGACCCAGTATCTATTTCTGAAGCGCACCAACGGGCGTTGGCTTTTGAGAAACAAAGTCGTCGGGTGGGCGGTTCGTCTTCAACTGCCAATATTGGAGGAAGTCCCGGGACGGGTGGTATGGTACCCCGTGTTGTTCCTAATCAACAAAGACCGACATCTAACAGTGTTGGACCAAACCCTAGGACAACTGTTAGTAGCAGCTTGAAGTGTTTTAGTTGTGGGGAGACAGGTCACCGACAATCAGAGTGCAAGAAGGTCGGAAAACGTCATTTGTTCGCTGAGCAAGATGATTGGCAAAATGATGATGCCGGTGAAAATTACGAAGATCCCCCTGTGTATGACGAAGAGCATCAATGCGAGGAGGAAGTTGTAACTGGAGATGTGGGGGTAAATTTGGTGGTAAGGCGGTCTTGTTTTACACCAAAAGTTGTTGGTGATGATTGGCTCAAACACAACATCTTTCAGTCGACATGTACTATTTTGGGAAAGGTTTGTACTTTTGTTATTGATTCAGGAAGTTGTGATAACCTTATATCTGAAGAAGCAGTTCAAAAGTTGGCTTTGAAAACAGAAAATCGCCCTAAGCCTTACAAGCTACAGTGGCTTAAGAAGGGTGGCGAGGTCACTGTATCTAAACGAGCCCTTGTTCATTTTTCTGTTGGTACCACGTATAAAGATGATGTGTGGTGTGATGTGGTTGCTATGGATGCATGTCATTTGTTGTTGGGGAGACCTTGGGAGTATGATCGTAACATAGATCATAACGGGCGGACTAACACTTACAGTTTCTTGTTTGGTGGTGTGAAGATAACATTGGTTCCCAGTAAGCCAAATGAGCCAGTTCCGAGAACTTCGGGTACTCTACTAACCCTTAATCAGTTTGAAGACGAGTTGGAGGCGGAAGGTGAAATTTTTGTATTGCTCGGGAAGGAAGTCGCTAAGGAGGTTGAAATTCCTGAGGCTATGGTCCCTCTGCTCAAGGAATTCGCTGATGTTTTCCCTAATGAATTACCTGATGGTTTGCCACCTTTACGTGATATCCAACATCATATTGATTTACAACCAGGAGCTCAGTTGCCTAATAGGCCACATTACAGAATGAGTCCCGGAGAGCATGAGGAGTTGCGACGACAGGTGGAGGATTTGATTTCAAAAGGTCATGTTCGAGAGAGCATGAGCCCGTGTGCTGTTCCTGCTTTGTTGACTCCTAAAAAGGATGGTACTTGGCGTATGTGTGTTGATAGTCGCGCCATCAACAAGATCACGGTGAGGTATAGATTTCCAATTCCTCGACTTGATGACCTACTTGACCAGATTAGTGGTGCCTCTATCTTTACGAAACTGGACTTGAAGAGCGGGTACTATCAGATTCGGCTTAGGCCTGGGGATGAGTGGAAGACTGCCTTCAAGACTCGTGAAGGATTGTATGAGTGGTTGGTGATGCCTTTCGGTTTATCAAACGCTCCTAGTACATTTATGCGTGTGATGAACCAGTTGTTCAGGCCCTTTATTGGTAAATTTGTAGTCGTTTATTTTGATGACATACTTATTTACAGTGCTACTTTTGGTGAGCATGTCAACCATGTGAGGCAGGTTTTGACTGTACTTCGACGGGATAGTTTGTATGCAGCTATGAAGAAATGTGTGTTTATGGTTCCTAAAGTCTTGTTCTTGGGGTACGTTGTTT
This sequence comes from Lactuca sativa, assembly GCF_002870075.4. NCBI lineage: Eukaryota > Viridiplantae > Streptophyta > Magnoliopsida > Asterales > Asteraceae > Lactuca > Lactuca sativa. The sequence goes on from NC_056625.2 coordinate 203,253,424, forward strand.
CTGGGGAAGGAATACAGGTGGACGAGTCTAAAGTAGCAGCTGTCAGACAATGGCCAAGTCCAACTACCATCACTGAAGTTCGAAGCTTTCATGGCCTTGCTTCATTCTATAGGAGGTTTATTCCAAACTTTAGTTCTATTATGGCACCGGTGACTGATTGTATGAAAGGGAAGACCTTTACTTGGACCGAAGCAGCAGAATCAGCTTTCCAATTAGTAAAAGAGAAGCTTACTACATCACCGATTCTTGTATTGCCAGACTTTTCTCAAGTGTTTGAATTACACACGGATGCTTCCAAGGTTGGGATTGGAGCAGTTCTAAGTCAAGGAGGACGACCGGTTGCCTATTTTAGTGAGAAGTTGACGGGGCCAAAGCTGCGTTATAGCACTTATGATGTTGAGTTCTATGCAGTGGTCCAAGCTGTAAAGCATTGGCGCCATTATCTATTTCATAAGGAATTTGTTTTGTTCACAGATCATGATTCATTAAGACATATTCGCAGTCAAGATAAGGTGTCACACAAACATGGGAGGTGGATTTCGTTCTTGGAAAAATTCACTTTCGTGGTTAAACACAAGTCTGGGATGTCAAATCGGGTGGCTGATGCATTGAGTCGGAGGAGTAATTTGCTAGTTTCCATGAGGGTTGGTGTGCCGGGGATGGATGTCCTCATGGAGCAGCTAACGGTTGATCCTTATTTTTCTGTTGTTCTGCAGGGTATACAATCTGGACAGATGTCTGATTTTCTACTGCATGAAGGTTTTCTTTTCAAAGGCAATCAATTGTGCATCCCTGATTCAAGTCTCCGCCTTCAAATCATTAGGGAGCTGCATGGTGAAGGGCATGTCGGCCGAGATCGCACTTTACAGTTGATACAATCATCTTATTTTTGGCCTACAATGCGCAAGGAGGTGGATAGATATGTTAAACGGTGTCGAATCTGTCAGGTGTCAAAGGGCACATCTACCAATGCAGGACTCTATATGCCTTTGCCTGTTCCATCACAACCTTGGGTAGACATCAGTATGGATTTTGTGTTGGGTTTACCACGTACTCAACGGGGAAATGATTCAATATTTGTGGTTGTTGATCGTTTTTCTAAGATGGTGCACTTTATTCCATGCAAAAAGACGACAGATGCAGTTAATGTAGCCCAGTTATTCTTTCGAGACGTCTACCGTTTGCATGGATTACCGTCTTCTATTGTATCAGATCGAGACACTAGGTTTTTGAGTCATTTTTGGCGTAGCCTATGGAAAATGGTGAACACTCAGCTCAATTTTAGTAGTGCATATCATCCTCAAACGGATGGCCAAACAGAGGTTGTCAATCGATCCCTTGGTAATATTTTGCGGTGTTTAGTGGGTGATCATGTGAAGACCTGGGATCAGAAGCTTTGTCAAGCTGAGTTTGCTCATAATCATGCTATCAACCGAAGTACTGGATATAGTCCATTCCAGGTGATATATTCTGTTCAGCCACGGGGACCACTTGATTTGATGTCACTGCCTGTTTCTAGGGTAGTTCCAAAGAAAGTGCAGGATTTTGTTGGAGGACTACATGATGTTCATAGGGCTGTTCATGACAACTTGGTCCGAGCTAACTCCAAGTACAAGCAAGATGCAGATAAAAAACGCAGACAAGTTGATTTTGAAGTAGGTGATTTTGTTTGGGCTGTTTTGACTAAAGATCGTTTTTCGGTTGGTGAGTACAACAAGCTATCAGCTAAGAAGATTGGACCAGTGGAGATTGTGGAGAAGATTAATTCCAATGCTTACCGTCTACAGTTGCCAAGCCACATTCGTTGTTCCGATGTATTCAATGTAAAGCATTTGCTTCCTTATTATGGGGATTCTTCTGATGATGACCATGGTGCACATTCGAGGTCGAATTTTGTCTACCCGGGAGGGGATGATGCGGGCCCTAGTGTGGAGGATCGGGCCCTTGCGTTCCTAGAGGCCCACGATCGTTTGACTAATGGGGCTTCACGAAAATGGCCATAACTTTGGCCACGAATCTCCGTTTTGGGCCTACGACCAGTCAAATCGAAGCTTGGAGCAAGGAGCACGTCTAGATAAGTTCCCGAAGGGGACTTACCCGTTTTTGAGTCCATAAATCGCTTTCTAAATGGAGTTATGAGCAATTTTTGTTATTTTTCCTTAATTTTTGGGTTTTGTTTTTGGGTTTGTATTTGGCCCATGGACTTTTAGGGTTTCATTTTAATTTCTGCTTCTTATTTAACTGTTTTTGATGTAATTTGGATGGTCAATCATCAATTTTATGAACTTTCGATTTTCTCCCAAATTCTGTGTGTTAACCCAGATTTTGAAGCCAATCCCACGGTATCCGTAGAATCAACGTGGTTTTGAAGAGATTGTCCTGGCTATTCTTTTAGAATCAACAGGTTCATTCTTGGTTATCTTTGTGTTGTTTTTTTGCGCTGCATCAGTTGGTATCAGAGCCGAATTCCTGGTTCAAAATGCCTCCGAGGAGAAACAGGACGCCCGCTAATGTTCATGAGCAAGAACTAGAAGAACGTATTATGGCACGAATGGAGGAGAGGATGGATCAAATGGTTGACCAACTGACTGATAGGATGGTCGAACTGATGAATCGAGGAGGGCAAAGGTCTCGAACACATTCTCAAGTGGAAGATGGTGAATTTGGGAACCCGTTCGGCGGCAGTGACGGTTCATATTCTGAAGATGATCTAGAAAGGCGGCCAAGGCGTGATCATAGAGGTGACAATAGGCGTTGGGAGGCCGGAATGAGAATTGATATCCCAGAATTCGACGGGGTCAGTTTGAATCCAGAGGGGTTCATCGACTGGTTGGCTACTGTTGAGGAAGTTTTTGAGTTCAAAGAAGTCCCTGAAAACAAAAGAGTGTCATTGATTGCTACCAGGCTACGTGGTAGGGCATCTGCATGGTGGCAACAACTGAAACTGACACGAGACAGGCTCGGAAAGTCAAAGGTCGTGACTTGGAGGAAGATGAAGAAGTGTTTACGATCCAACTTCCTACCCCATAATTTTCAAAGGTTGATGTACCAACGGTTGCAAAATCTGAAGCAGGGTGCCAAATCAGTTGACGATTACACAACTGAGTTCTACCAATTGATTGCCCGAAACGATATCCAGGAGACAGAGGAACAACTCGTTGCTCGATATATTGGGGGTCTACGGGTCCAAATCATGGACTCTGTAAATATGTTTGACCCAGTATCTATTTCTGAAGCGCACCAACGGGCGTTGGCTTTTGAGAAACAAAGTCGTCGGGTGGGCGGTTCGTCTTCAACTGCCAATATTGGAGGAAGTCCCGGGACGGGTGGTATGGTACCCCGTGTTGTTCCTAATCAACAAAGACCGACATCTAACAGTGTTGGACCAAACCCTAGGACAACTGTTAGTAGCAGCTTGAAGTGTTTTAGTTGTGGGGAGACAGGTCACCGACAATCAGAGTGCAAGAAGGTCGGAAAACGTCATTTGTTCGCTGAGCAAGATGATTGGCAAAATGATGATGCCGGTGAAAATTACGAAGATCCCCCTGTGTATGACGAAGAGCATCAATGCGAGGAGGAAGTTGTAACTGGAGATGTGGGGGTAAATTTGGTGGTAAGGCGGTCTTGTTTTACACCAAAAGTTGTTGGTGATGATTGGCTCAAACACAACATCTTTCAGTCGACATGTACTATTTTGGGAAAGGTTTGTACTTTTGTTATTGATTCAGGAAGTTGTGATAACCTTATATCTGAAGAAGCAGTTCAAAAGTTGGCTTTGAAAACAGAAAATCGCCCTAAGCCTTACAAGCTACAGTGGCTTAAGAAGGGTGGCGAGGTCACTGTATCTAAACGAGCCCTTGTTCATTTTTCTGTTGGTACCACGTATAAAGATGATGTGTGGTGTGATGTGGTTGCTATGGATGCATGTCATTTGTTGTTGGGGAGACCTTGGGAGTATGATCGTAACATAGATCATAACGGGCGGACTAACACTTACAGTTTCTTGTTTGGTGGTGTGAAGATAACATTGGTTCCCAGTAAGCCAAATGAGCCAGTTCCGAGAACTTCGGGTACTCTACTAACCCTTAATCAGTTTGAAGACGAGTTGGAGGCGGAAGGTGAAATTTTTGTATTGCTCGGGAAGGAAGTCGCTAAGGAGGTTGAAATTCCTGAGGCTATGGTCCCTCTGCTCAAGGAATTCGCTGATGTTTTCCCTAATGAATTACCTGATGGTTTGCCACCTTTACGTGATATCCAACATCATATTGATTTACAACCAGGAGCTCAGTTGCCTAATAGGCCACATTACAGAATGAGTCCCGGAGAGCATGAGGAGTTGCGACGACAGGTGGAGGATTTGATTTCAAAAGGTCATGTTCGAGAGAGCATGAGCCCGTGTGCTGTTCCTGCTTTGTTGACTCCTAAAAAGGATGGTACTTGGCGTATGTGTGTTGATAGTCGCGCCATCAACAAGATCACGGTGAGGTATAGATTTCCAATTCCTCGACTTGATGACCTACTTGACCAGATTAGTGGTGCCTCTATCTTTACGAAACTGGACTTGAAGAGCGGGTACTATCAGATTCGGCTTAGGCCTGGGGATGAGTGGAAGACTGCCTTCAAGACTCGTGAAGGATTGTATGAGTGGTTGGTGATGCCTTTCGGTTTATCAAACGCTCCTAGTACATTTATGCGTGTGATGAACCAGTTGTTCAGGCCCTTTATTGGTAAATTTGTAGTCGTTTATTTTGATGACATACTTATTTACAGTGCTACTTTTGGTGAGCATGTCAACCATGTGAGGCAGGTTTTGACTGTACTTCGACGGGATAGTTTGTATGCAGCTATGAAGAAATGTGTGTTTATGGTTCCTAAAGTCTTGTTCTTGGGGTACGTTGTTTCTGGGGAAGGAATACAGGTGGACGAGTCTAAAGTAGCAGCTGTCAGACAATGGCCAAGTCCAACTACCATCACTGAAGTTCGAAGCTTTCATGGCCTTGCTTCATTCTATAGGAGGTTTATTCCAAACTTTAGTTCTATTATGGCACCGGTGACTGATTGTATGAAAGGGAAGACCTTTACTTGGACCGAAGCAGCAGAATCAGCTTTCCAATTAGTAAAAGAGAAGCTTACTACATCACCGATTCTTGTATTGCCAGACTTTTCTCAAGTGTTTGAATTACACACGGATGCTTCCAAGGTTGGGATTGGAGCAGTTCTAAGTCAAGGAGGACGACCGGTTGCCTATTTTAGTGAGAAGTTGACGGGGCCAAAGCTGCGTTATAGCACTTATGATGTTGAGTTCTATGCAGTGGTCCAAGCTGTAAAGCATTGGCGCCATTATCTATTTCATAAGGAATTTGTTTTGTTCACAGATCATGATTCATTAAGACATATTCGCAGTCAAGATAAGGTGTCACACAAACATGGGAGGTGGATTTCGTTCTTGGAAAAATTCACTTTCGTGGTTAAACACAAGTCTGGGATGTCAAATCGGGTGGCTGATGCATTGAGTCGGAGGAGTAATTTGCTAGTTTCCATGAGGGTTGGTGTGCCGGGGATGGATGTCCTCATGGAGCAGCTAACGGTTGATCCTTATTTTTCTGTTGTTCTGCAGGGTATACAATCTGGACAGATGTCTGATTTTCTACTGCATGAAGGTTTTCTTTTCAAAGGCAATCAATTGTGCATCCCTGATTCAAGTCTCCGCCTTCAAATCATTAGGGAGCTGCATGGTGAAGGGCATGTCGGCCGAGATCGCACTTTACAGTTGATACAATCATCTTATTTTTGGCCTACAATGCGCAAGGAGGTGGATAGATATGTTAAACGGTGTCGAATCTGTCAGGTGTCAAAGGGCACATCTACCAATGCAGGACTCTATATGCCTTTGCCTGTTCCATCACAACCTTGGGTAGACATCAGTATGGATTTTGTGTTGGGTTTACCACGTACTCAACGGGGAAATGATTCAATATTTGTGGTTGTTGATCGTTTTTCTAAGATGGTGCACTTTATTCCATGCAAAAAGACGACAGATGCAGTTAATGTAGCCCAGTTATTCTTTCGAGACGTCTACCGTTTGCATGGATTACCGTCTTCTATTGTATCAGATCGAGACACTAGGTTTTTGAGTCATTTTTGGCGTAGCCTATGGAAAATGGTGAACACTCAGCTCAATTTTAGTAGTGCATATCATCCTCAAACGGATGGCCAAACAGAGGTTGTCAATCGATCCCTTGGTAATATTTTGCGGTGTTTAGTGGGTGATCATGTGAAGACCTGGGATCAGAAGCTTTGTCAAGCTGAGTTTGCTCATAATCATGCTATCAACCGAAGTACTGGATATAGTCCATTCCAGGTGATATATTCTGTTCAGCCACGGGGACCACTTGATTTGATGTCACTGCCTGTTTCTAGGGTAGTTCCAAAGAAAGTGCAGGATTTTGTTGGAGGACTACATGATGTTCATAGGGCTGTTCATGACAACTTGGTCCGAGCTAACTCCAAGTACAAGCAAGATGCAGATAAAAAACGCAGACAAGTTGATTTTGAAGTAGGTGATTTTGTTTGGGCTGTTTTGACTAAAGATCGTTTTTCGGTTGGTGAGTACAACAAGCTATCAGCTAAGAAGATTGGACCAGTGGAGATTGTGGAGAAGATTAATTCCAATGCTTACCGTCTACAGTTGCCAAGCCACATTCGTTGTTCCGATGTATTCAATGTAAAGCATTTGCTTCCTTATTATGGGGATTCTTCTGATGATGACCATGGTGCACATTCGAGGTCGAATTTTGTCTACCCGGGAGGGGATGATGCGGGCCCTAGTGTGGAGGATCGGGCCCTTGCGTTCCTAGAGGCCCACGATCGTTTGACTAATGGGGCTTCACGAAAATGGCCATAACTTTGGCCACGAATCTCCGTTTTGGGCCTACGACCAGTCAAATCGAAGCTTGGAGCAAGGAGCACGTCTAGATAAGTTCCCGAAGGGGACTTACCCGTTTTTGAGTCCATAAATCGCTTTCTAAATGGAGTTATGAGCAATTTTTGTTATTTTTCCTTAATTTTTGGGTTTTGTTTTTGGGTTTGTATTTGGCCCATGGACTTTTAGGGTTTCATTTTAATTTCTGCTTCTTATTTAACTGTTTTTGATGTAATTTGGATGGTCAATCATCAATTTTATGAACTTTCGATTTTCTCCCAAATTCTGTGTGTTAACCCAGATTTTGAAGCCAATCCCACGGTATCCGTAGAATCAACGTGGTTTTGAAGAGATTGTCCTGGCTATTCTTTTAGAATCAACAGGTTCATTCTTGGTTATCTTTGTGTTGTTTTTTTGCGCTGCATCAGAGAGGATAGATGGATGATGGTTTTCTGATGAAATGAAGAGGCAATGACCTCTATTTATATTTCTTTGATTTTATTTAGTACAACATCCCTGTGGTGCACATGCAACCCTAATGCTTTGGGTCTAAGTTTTCTCTAGTTATACATGCAATAAAATTATCCAAGGCTTGAAGCCTACAACTAACATACAATTTGATATTTGCAACATAAAATCATGTTAGATGAATACCTCTATATTGTAACTTGTAGAATTTGGCCTTTCAAGAGCTTAGGACCTCAAGTGTGATGCCTCTATTGGAATCCCAAGATACCATGAACAAATGGATGAGAATGAGAGAGAGGTCATGAAGCACTAAAATCGGCTAGGGTTCAACTAGGAATTATTAGCTCCATTTTAGGTGCATTAGGGGTTACATTTATAGTGTGGAATTTCCTAGAGTTTCAACTTGTAAACCCTAATCCAGTTCCTTGGGCCTAGAATCCAATAATCCATATGATAAGCCCTTTGGACTAACTCTTCGTCAATTCTAATCAACATGGATAATTAACCCAAACTATATGTATCACTGGTTTAAGTAATCAGTCCCAATTAATTTAATTAGTCTCTTTTGGTCAGTAAATTAATTCCAAATTAATTGTTGATCAACACTAATTAAATAATATGATTTCTCAATTAATATATTATACTTAAAATATATTAATAAATCGCAAATAACCGCTTTCTCAAATAGCCATTCTATCAAATTGCCCTTATGAATGCAACCCAAAAGGACCATGATACTATCGGGTCAAGTACATACCAATTATAGTTACGGGCTTACACGCCTAATCCAACAGTCTCCCACTTGGATAAATCTAATAACTATAACTAGAAGTACGACTCCAAAATCCGATTAGCAATCGTAGATCTCAAAAGTCGCTGTCAACTCTAATCAATAATGCGTCCATTAGATAAGGGATCATATATTCCTCCATTCTAGATATCATATGGATATGAGACATGGATTTTAATCATTCTCTATGTCCATGTGTTTTTTCTCGATTTCCGATTTATGATGACTGACTAATTGAACAAATCAAATCAGTCCAGGCTTGGCCAATCGCTTAGGGTTGTCATCACTAAATAATCGAGGGGCCTACATATATCGCTTTTATCCCTCTTAAGGTAAAAGGAATGGATAAACTTTGACTCATATGCTTGCTCTATTTACTCATCAAATCACGCACAACAATATGATTTAGAACACCAAGTTACTAGTGCGTTTACATATTATCAATGTGCAACCGACTTGTAAACTGCAACTATATGTCTTCATTACAAGAATAGGAGATATTATCACCTCGTGAGGCTTCACCTGCCTCAAGGTGTAGGCGATAACATGCCCTCTCTGTGTCAATACTGCGCCCAAACCTGAAATGGACATATCGTTGTACACTACAAAATCCTCCACGCCCTCTAGGAGGGCTAGGATCGGCGTCTCGTACAGTCTCTGTCTCAATGTCTCAAACACTGCCTGCTGCTCAGGCCCCCATCGAAAGACCACGACTTTCTTTGTCAATCGAGTCAGGAGTGCGATTATCTTGGAGAATTCCTGAATGAATCTACGGTAAACTCCCTATCTAGGCCATACACTCCCTTACTTGCAACCCAAAAGCCTCCTAGCACTTGACCAAAGTATTTTCCGCACATTAGGATGCTTATACGTGTTTAATTAGTATTATAATTACTAATTGTATGAAAACATATGTCACCATATGTTAATAGGTCACTAAGTGTTTTCAAGTCTTCACTTGACACCGAGCACCCAACCGACACCTCCGCCCGATCGACTTACAACAGGTGAGTTCATACCCCTGAATTAACCTTTTAAACATTTTTACATGCTTTTATGGGGGGAATACAAGTTAAAACATGCTAGTTATCATAACAATCATATGTGATTGATAACCCGCATGCAAAAGGATTTATCACACTTTCAGCTGTTTTACCAAGTATAATACTACAAGTGGTTTTCCAAAACTTCTTTACTTGTTTAAATCTTTTCTCAAATTACCTCTCGTGCTGTATGTTCTACTTCTAAACCAGTTACAACAGTGTTTTAAACAAAGTTTTTCTTTACTTATAGTGTGTTATTAAATTATATTCAAAACGTGTTTATGAACGGTTTTCAAAGCTTGTTTTACATAACTATATCAAGTCGTGAATTCTTATTTTTAAAGGTTTTTCCAAAAGTTTTACCAAAGTTTTATTTTATACCTCTATACTTCTGCTTCGTTAAATGCATGCCTGTACTTTTATAGTTATATAAATAATGTTTAAAAGACTTAGGAAGGCTAGTTCGCCCTATTTCCTTTTCCTCGTTTGGATGTGGTCTGGTGGGTATCGGATATCCGTCCGATGGTCGTTTAATGATAAATTATATATCATCTATAAATGTATAGACATAAAGGTTTCCATTGGCCTCTTCATGTTCCTTGGGTAGCAAGGGCATCCTCCCACTCGTCACTCATAGATCAGAGACACTAGTAACTATTATAGGAATAGTTAGGAGGTTCTATTCACTCTTCCTAGTACGAGAATTCCACAGGACTCAATTCACACGCGAGTCTATATCATTTCTACAGCGCCTCTAATAGCATTCAGAATACGAGATGCATCTTCAAGACATAGATCTCCCCGTCGTCGAGTTGGTAACCAGAGTCTCCTGTAGGGAGAGCGGGCATTGTGTGTATAGATCTATACAGGACTGACACTCCTGCACCATGAATGCTAACTACAGTCTACGGACTACCAAGCCAAGGGGTGACAAACGTCACATTTATTCTGACGCTTGCAGGGCGTCAAGTACTCTAGTGTCAATCAGTATGGTTACGAGTATCTCCATGTTTACCTTACAATTCATGGCCTTAAGGTAACGAGAATCTAACACTGTATTGTTGAAACAACCCACTTAGCATTTTCCCTTTGTTTTAGACCTTGCTAGTTGTATCTTTCATTTGATACCGTCTAGGTTCTGTGTTTCCTTACGTTAGACTGAGCCAGGCATATCATTCATTCGATACTCTCCTGGAGTCTACGATTTCTTTTGCCTTAGTCAGCAGTATTTCTGCTGAGGCACATGTTATTTTCCCCTAGTATTCTACTAGTGATATTCTCCTACTCTCTTTAAAGTCAAATACCATATTTCGGTAATGATAGTGTTTAAGGGAAAATTACTTTTTACAACATAACTCGCTCGAGTCTTGGTAGAGGACTGCTTTTATTTAGAAAATATAGGATTTTCTAGAAAGGAGGGTAATACACTGTAGATTCTAAACTACTACTTCTTATAAAGTTATTTGGAATAAAATGCTTACTTACACAAATGACACTAAATACTTATGAACTCACCAGCATTTATAAAAATGCTGATACTCGCTTTCAAAATAACTTGTATTCTCAGGTTAGCAATAGACAGGTACATCCCGGGAGCTTTTGTGAAGCCAACCTAGAACCAAGCTGCATCTATATTAGTTTATGTGTTACTTTGATGTTTCTATGCAATGTAAACTATGTAAAATTATTACTATTAATGCAATGGTTGTTGTACTTTGATTACTATACTGCATATGTTGTGATACTTGACATGACGTCATCCACCCCAGAACATTTCCGCCGTTCCGGTTTTGGGGTGTGACAACGTCAGTATCGGGTAAATTTCCTCTGAGCCAAAAACTCAAACCCTATATAAGGGTGAGTGGACTCCATTTGAAACTTTCCACTCTCTCTCTACTCTCTCTCTCTCTCTCTCTACAAGTTGCCTTCGATCTAAAAACGCCTATTTCAAGCCCCAAACTAGTAAGTGATCTACCCTAACTTGTTGTTTAGCTCATTTAACATGCAAATTCGTGTTTAAGACATCCAAAAGTGGCAAAATCATGTGTTTACAGCCCAAGAACACTCTTGGACTGCAAACACCCATAAGTGAGGTTTTGAAGCCCCAAAACCCTTCTAAATCACTCCTAGGGCTTAGATATGACTTGTGGACTTGCATATATGAGCTTAGAACACCAAAACCTTATCATATGGAGAGTAAACATGAGTTTATGGCCCAAGAACACTCTTGGACCGTAAACCCCTCTTCATGATCCGTGAACAACTTTTAATGTGTTAAATTTTCCCTTAAACACCTCCTAAGGCTTGGGTAAATGTCTAGAATCAACCACAAATGAAGTAGGGCCTTTAAACATCAAAGAAACTAAGTACCTAGGAGTTTACGACCGTAAACCCACCAAGGATCGATCCATGGGCCGTAAACTCCCATAATGATGCCAAATGATGCCCTAACTTCCCCATTTGACTTGGAAAAATGCATAGAACCTTATACCCTTTCATTTAAGACCTAAATTCATGAAGGGAAAGACCAAGTGAGAATTTATGGCCGTAAACTCTAGGTTTACAGCCGTGAAATCCCTTAAGTGGTTCACTTGGAGCCTTAACCTCTTCCTATGCCCTAAATGTGAACCTAGCCAAACACTACAAGTGATATAAGATCTTTTAGCATCCAATAACACACCACCCATGAGTTTACGGCCATAAACTCATGGGGATATGGTCTTAGGGCCGATATCTCCATAGAGAGTTTACTCTTGAAGAGTAAACTCCCTAACTAGGCCATACAATCCCTTATTGCAACCTAATAGCCTCCTAGCACTTGACCAAAGTGTTTTCCGCACATTAGGATGCTTATACATGCTTAATTAGTATTATAATCACTAATTGTATGTAAAAAAATGTCAGCATATGTTAATAGGTCACTAAGTGTGTTCAAGTCTTCACTTGACACCGAGCACCCAACCGAGACCTCCGTCCGATCCACCCGCAGCAGGTGAGTTCATACCCCTGAATCAACCTTTTAAATGATTTTAATTGCTTTTATAGGGGGGGATACAAGTTGATCTATATAGTTATTATATAAATCACATGTGATTAATAACTGTATAGCCAAAGATATTTTTGCATAATAATTGTTTTATCCAGCTTAAGATGTTCCAATCTCGCTTTCAACTCTTGTTAAAGGTTTTCCAAAGGTTTTCTTCACTTAATCTGTCTTATAAAAATCATTTTCAATGTTGTTATGAAAGGTTTTTCAAAGGATTCCAAAGGTTTTCAAAACTTGTTTTACAAACTGACATCAAGTCGTAAATTTCTTATGTGTAAAGGTTTTCCAAAGTTTTCATCAGAGTTTTCTTCTATGCTTTTATTTCGTTAAATGTATGCATGTATTTGTGTAATTATATAAATAATGTTTAAAAGACTTAGGAAGGCTAGTTCGTCCTATTTCCTTTTCCTCGTTGGGATGTGGTCTAGTGGGTATCGGTTATCCATCCGAAGGTCGTTTAAACATTAGTTATATATCATCTATACATGTATGGACATAAAGGTTTCCATCGACCAGTTCATTTCCCTTGGGTAGCAAGGGCATCCTTCCAGTCAATGTTCATAGAATAGAGACACTAGTAACTATTATAGGAATAGTTAGGAGGTTCTATTTACTCTTTCTAGTACGAGAATTCCAAAGGAGTCAGTTCATTCGTGAGTCTATATCATTAGTGCAACACCTCTAATAAAATTCAGAATACGAGATGCATCTCCAGGACACGGATTTCCCCGTTGTCAAGTTGGGAACCTGAGTCTCCTGGAGGGAGAGAGGGCATTGTGTGTATAGATCTATACGGGACTAACACTCCTACATCCTGACTGCTAGCTACAGTCCTCGGCCTACCAAGCCAAGGGGTGACAAATATCACATTTATTCTGACGCTTGTAGGGCGTCAAGTACTCTAGTGTTAATTAGTATGGTTACGAGTATCTCCATGTTTACCTTATAATTCATGTCCTTAAGGTAACGAGAATTAACACGGTATTTCGAGACAACCCACTTAGGATTACCGAATGTTTTAGACTTTACTAGCTGTTTAGTTCATTCAATACTGTCTGGAGTCTGTATTCCCTTGTTTTAGACTTTTCTAGCTGTATCGTTCATTCGATATTGTCTGGATTTTGTATTTCCTTGTTTTAGACTTTGCTAGCTGTATCGTTCATTCGATACTATCTGGAGTTTATATTTCCATGTTTTAGACTTTACTAGCTGTTTAGTTCTATCAATACTGTCTGGAGTCTGTATTCCCTTGTTTTAGACTTTGCTAGCTGTATCGTTCATTCGATACTGTCTGGAGTCTGTATTTCCTTGTTTTAGACTTTGCTAGCTGTATCGTTTATTCGATATTGTATGGAGTCTGTATTTCCTTGTTTTAGACTTTGCTAGCTGTATCGTTTATTCGATATTGTATGGAGTCTGTATTTCCTTGTTTTAGACTTTGCTAGCTGTGTCGTTCATTCGATACTATCTGGAGTCTGTGCTTCCTTTCGTTAGACTGAGCTAGGCGTATCATTTATTTGATACTCTCCTGGAGTCTATGATTTCTTTTACCTTAGTCTGCAGTATGACTGCTGAGGCATATGTTATTTTCCCCTGATATTTATACTAGTGATATTCTCCTACTTTCTTTAAAGTCAAATACCGTATTTTGGTAATGATAGTATTTAAGGGAAAATTACTCTTTAAAACATAACTTTGTCGAGTCTTGGTAGAAGACTGCTTTTATTTAGAAAATATAGGATTTTCTGGAAAGGAAGCTAATACACCGTAGATTCTAAACGACTGCTTTTCATAAAGTTATTTTGAATAAAAATGCATATTTATACAAATGACACTAAATACTTATGGACTCACCAGCATTATAAAATGCTGATACTCGCTTTCAAAATAACTTGTATTCTCAGGTCAGCGATAGACAGGTACATTGGAGGAGCTTTTGTGAAGACAGTCTAGTACCAAGTTGCATCTATGTTATGTTCTGTAATTACTTTGATATTACTATAACATGTAACCAATGTATAATTATTACTATTAATGCAATGGTTATTGTACTTTGATTACTATACTGCATATGTTGTGATACTTGACATGACGTCATCCACCCCAGAACGTTTCCGCCGTTCTGGTTTTGGGGTGTGATAGGGATGGTGGTAAAAACATGGGTAAGGGTCCAAGAGGGAAGCATTCACCGATTTTTGATCTTTCAAGCAAGCATGGTGGGGCTTAGTGATGTCACATATAGCAAAAAGTCTAAAAAAATCCTTCTATATTTGCGTACCAATATCCCGAAGTCTTTTTTTTTTGAAAAGTGTCATATGATAGAGTGGAGTTTAAGGATTCCAAAAATCTAGACAGATTATTTTTTTTGAGTTATAGAACTCCGGGAAATCGCATTTAAAGTTTCGCGTTTAATTGACCCGAAATGTTGGATTTTTCAACTTTTGCAAATATTTTTGCTAAAAATATTTCGAGTACGGAATTAAATATTAGACCATAGTCTGAGTCCAAAAACTGTCTTGGGATTTCCATCTGTGGTATGCAATTGTCTCAACGGATAGAAACGGTTTTAGCAATTTTAAGAAAATCAGTATTATATTGGTTTGTTTTCTTATAACGGTCATATCTTTTGCATACGATTTCCATTTTGGAAGTTCTTTAAATTTTTGGAAAGAGGGGAACATGTGCTACGAATTTAGAATGTTAGATTTACTCACAACTGCTTAACACAAATTTTCAGTTTTTCAGACGTATTAACTAGGTTTGTAGTTTGAGCCATTTGTTACATATATTCTTTAAAGCTAAATATCCTTTAAAGCTAGATAGGTTTGTATTAACTAGATATTTTCTACAATTAGAAGTATATATTATTCATAATATTCTTTAAAGCTAAATAGGTCAAATTACAAAGAGGTTCGTAGTCAATTGACTGTCTAGAGTTTGAGACCTAAATTTTGGGATGTCATGTTACCTCCCTATTAAAGGAATTTCGTCCCAAAATTATTTAGTTCTAGGCTATTTTGTTCCACTAGTTGATGGTGAACCTCAAACAGTTTTGGGTACTTCTGTTACATATGATCCTCGTGTTCCCTCCTATGTAAACTTCGGCCCTCTACGAGAGTTCCATCAAACTTTTACTATGAGTATGAGGCTTTGTTTGAGGCTTTTGATTTCTCGATCCATGATCTCCACTAGTTACTCCATGAAGTAAAGTTTATTATTGACCTGGATTTCTTTGAGAGGAATGGTAAGGTTCTTATCAGAATTACACCTGTTAAGATTACACATGTAGAAGGTACAGTAAACTTTGTTGACTTCTTGAGGTAACTTGAGTTTGTAAGCCACTAGACCAACCCTTGTCGGGATTTCAAAGGGTCATATTTAACGGGGATCTAGTTTACTTCGCTTTTAAAATCTAATGACACCCTTTAATTGGTGTGACGTTTAGTAGGACACGGTCTCCTACATGGAATTCTAGGGGTTTGTATCTCATGCTAGCATAGCATTTCTGATGACTGCGTGCAACCTTCAATCATTCCTTTATCTGAACAATCTTTTCCATTGTTTCATGAATGATCTCAGGAACAGTGACTAGATTATCTCCAACATGCTTTTTCTCTATTTGATTATCTCTAACTTCTTATTAACATATCGGATGTAATGACCTTTACGATAGTGTGATAACTATTTTTGTATGAATACACAACTATTGGTAAGTGAGTATCCCATGAATTACCAAAGTCTATCACACAAGCGCGGGACATGTCTTCCAGAGTCTGTATCATCCTTTCACTTTTTCCATATGTTGAGAGAAAGACTTTGAGACACACTTGAACAAAATGGTTAGAACAAGTATATAGCGAAATAGTTAATCTCGAAGGATCTGTTAGCTCAACAATAATATTAATAGTTAGAAGTTAGTGAGTTATATGTGGAAAATAAAGTAATGTAAATGACAACAATTGTTATATGAAGAATACACATAAGTTGATTCAAAACATGGAATGCATTCAAACCAAATTTAGTAATTGAGATCAAACTTAGTGAATAAGTCACAATGACTTGCTCCGAAGAGAGGTTATGATCAAATATGATAGTAAGAAGTGAGAGAGGAGAGAATTTCTCAGATAAGTAGTAAAGATACTTGAAGATGCGTATTTGATTCAGAACAAGTGAGATCTATTTATAGAGACACAAACGTTACAAAGGATAACTTTTAGAAGTAGCCATGCAAGGCATACTGGAAAATAGAAAGCGTAAAGAAAAGACAAAATAGACTAAGTACAAAAGCTTGCTGTCTTCTGACTTCGGATGACTACGGTAGAAGCTTTCATTGCGGTAGTAAGTTGGCTGCGGTTCCAGGAAATTCAAGAGGGTCACTTTCAGTGTTCTAACAATTTCCCCCTAAGTGACCTCTTTAAATTTTATCACTTATCAAGACGGAGATGCTTGATTAGGATCCACCAAAACTTCTTGACACTTTCTAACCAAGTGATCCTCCTTAGAATTTCAAACTTTACTTCCAGAGTGGTATATTTTGACTTTTCAACTGTGGTCCAATAGATGTCAAGCTGCTTCTTTGTTAGACGATGTATAGCAGAGGTAGGGATGAAATATTTGACATTGTCGGTTTTTCTTTTGAAGATGGCATCACTCTTGTCTTCTATAAAGGTACCGGAGTCAGTTGATTGGGACTGTAGTGGTACTTCTTTTGACTGAGTCTATTGAGACTGCGGTGGAGGGAGAGGGTTTTTGGTGGAACGGAAGTGATTGTTCTAAAAGTTACGATTGAAAGGTGGTCGACTGAATTGTTGGTTTTTCCGAAATGAAGGTGGTAAGCGATTGAATTTCTGACTGATAAGATCAATGGCATTCTGAAACTCTTCTTCGTCGTCATATTCTGAGTCAGCTTCATATGACTGCGGTGGAGAGTCATATCAGGTGGGATAGGTTTGAGTGTGAGGTGATTGGGCTACTAATGCGAGTGGTCCTCCGAAGTCTGAGCAGTCCTTGAGTACAGTGGACTCTTGAGCTTGCAATTCTCCATAAAGCTTATAGAGAGATAAGGAGTGAATCTTCCTGTCACCTTGTACAATCATTTTGGCTGTTGTCTAGTGTCTTCCTAAGCCACTAAGAAAATACAGATTTGTTTCGTGATTGCTGCGGATGGTACCCGAATTGGAAAGTTTTGTGACAATCAAGTTGAACTTTTTAAATGAATCTTCCAAACTTACACCGAAGTGGGCTTTGAAATTATTGAATTCGTTGAGTGCTATAGTGAGCTTCTTGTCTTGAGCCTGCTCTAAACCTTCATACAAGTTTTTGAGAACATCCCAATTCACCTTTGCTGATTTGCAATTTATGATGATGTCAAAGTTGTCAGGAGAAACTCCACAAGAGATTTCATAAAATGCAATAACATCACTTTCCATTTTGTCTAGATCATCTTTTGTGGGACGATTCAAGGCTGGTTGACCTCCTCCAAGTCTTGCTGTGGCTCCATCAGTTTGAACAGGGGTAAGGACTGGAATGTGGGGTCCTTCTTCTACAGATCTCCAGACATCTCTACCAAGTCGTCTGAGATATCTCTCCATCCTTTGAGACCAGTGGTGATACTCATTTGCAACCAGTATTGTGGCTCAATTGGAACCACCAACACTGTTGGAAACATTCAGTGATAATGATTGTCGTATTGACGGCTCTTTGAAAAATCAAAGTTCCGATTTTCAAAAAGCAACCACTCTGGCTCTGATACCAATTGTTGCGAGAAAAACTTTGAGACACACTTGAAGAAAATGGTTAGAACAAGTATATAGCAGAATAGTTAATCTCGAAGGATCTGTTAGCTCCACAATAATATTAATAGTTAGAAGTTAGTGAGTTAGATGCGGAAAAGTAAAGTAATGTGAATGAAAGCAATTGTTATATCAAGAATACACATAAGTTAATTCATAACATGGAATGCATTCAAACCAAAGTTAGTAAGTGAGATCAAACTTAGTGAATAAGTTACAATGACTTGCTCCGAAGAGAGGTTATGATCAGATATGATAGTAAGATGTGAGAGAGGAGAGAATTTCTGAGATAAGTAGTAAAGATACTTAAAGATGCGTATTTGATTCAGAACAAGTGAGCTCTATTTATAGAGACACAAAAATTACAAAGGATAACTTCTAGAAGTAGCCATGCAAGGCATACTGGAAAATAGAAAGCGGAAAGAAAAGACAAAATAGACTAAGTACAAAAGCTTGATGTCTTCTGACTTCGGATTTCTGCGGTAGAAGCTTTCATTGTGGTAGTAAGTTGGCTGCGCTTCCAGGAAAGTTCAAGAGGGTCACTTTCAATGTTCTAACACCATAAGTATGTGGATGATATGCAATACTCATGTCTAGTTTGGTTCCTAGGGACTTGTATAATGATTGCCAAAATCTGGAAATGAATCTGGTATCTCGATCTAAGATAATAGATATTCAGCACCATGTTGTCCAACTATTTCCTTGAGATAGGTCCTGGTAAGTTTCTCCATCTTGCCAGTTTCTTTGATGGCTAGGAAACAGGCAGAATTGGTCAAATGGTTAACCACTATCAAAATGGTGTCATAATTACTTGATGTTCTTCACAACTTCATTATGAACTCCATGGTTATTTGTTTCTATTTGCATTTCAGGATTGATGGTTTTTGTATTATACTAGATGGCTTCTAGTACACTGCTCTAGCTTTAAAGCAAGTCAAGCATTTACCGACATATGTGGAAATCATTGACTTCATGTTGGGCCACCAATAAAGTTTCTTGTGATCGAGATACATCTTATCTGGTTTGGGACGTATTGAATATCTCGAATTTTGAGCTTCATTTAGAACAAGACTCCTGACCTCACCAAACTTTGGGATCCAAATTCGGTTCAAGAAATATCGTGTTCCGTCTTCCCTAAGGTCGAACTTTTTGTCCATACCTCATAGGTTTTCTTCTATAGTATTTTTCGGGTTTGAGTGCTTCTAGTTGAACATCTCGAGTTTGGGTAGTGAGATTAGAGTAGATGGTTAGGGTTAAAGTGTCTGCTATGACATTTGCTTTACTAGGATGATAATGAATTTTTCATTCATAATCATTTACCAAATTGACCCACCTTTATTGTCTCAAGTTGAGCACCTTCTGGTCGAATATGTGTTGAAGGCATTTGTAGTTAGTGAACACGGCAAACTTTGTCTCATAATGGTAATGCCTCCAAATTTTTAATGTAAACAATACCGCTGCCAACTCTACGCCATGGGTTTTTTAGTTGGCCTTGTTTGGATTAAGTTGTATGGATGTGTATGCAATGAATACTATGAAGTTTCTATTCCCTCTAGAAGAGACAATATAGGTGCACTGCACAACATTTGTTTCAATTTATTAGAAGGCAGACTCTTGGTTGAATTTCATGTCCTTCTGGGTTAGAGTGGTGATAGGATTTGCTATATTAGAGAAGTTGCCGATGAATCTTCAATAATAGCCCATAAGCTCTAGGTATTGGTGTACTTCGGTCGGCATTTTGGGTGCATTCCAATCCTACCCGCTTCAATCTTAGCGGGATTGAAATGAATCATTTTGCTACTGACCACCTAACTGAGAAAATGCACTTTGTTAATCCAAAACTCAAACTTAGAGAACTTTGCATTAGAAAACATTGCAAAAATGGTCCCTATGGTTGTAAAAAATACATGGTTTTGGTCGAAAAACCTTTGGTGGTGCATCACTGGTCCAATTTTGGATACTTTGCGCAGTTCTGGTCCCTATTCCATTATCTTTAACACCTTGGCTATTAACTTTTTTAAAATGATAGTTTTACCCTTAAGGACCATTTTTTGCATCTAGACATTTACAAAACTACAAGGAACATTTATGTATCTCTACTTTTTAAGTTTATTTAACTACTATATATTAGTTCTTTTTCTAATTTTTTTTAATTTCTTTAATTAGATTATTATATTTTAACAAATATTATTTTACAATATAACATTTATATAGGGTTGTAAAGGAACCGAACAAACATGAACAAGGGCTTTGATATGTTTTATTTGCACTAGATTTTATTTATAAAGTCCTATAAACTAGTCTTAAACACAAATAGGCAGCGTACCTAGTCGTCAAGTTATATAGTTGTGGTAAGAAATAGTGTCGAACTCAAGGAATGTGATAGTTTAGACGGAATCTTCGCTAGCACGCAATGTAATGCCCGGTTTCTCGTATACAAATTATGATGTTTATTGTCATTTTGGATTGGCCACGCATATCATTAGTTCCCTCCACGACGTGGCAAGAATTGGCCATGGGGTGGTGAGCGGATGACGTGAAAAACCTATTTTTCTGGGTTTTATACCTATTTAAAGGAATGAGGAGGCTAGAGTTTTCTCATCCTCAGACTCCATCAACCCCGTCAAGCCCTAAAGAAAACCCTAATCACTTTCCTTCATTATTGAACTAGGTTTAGTGTTCCTGAAGCTAAAGAAGGAAGTAGGAGGAAGAAGGAAGCAAGTGTTCATTCCTAAAGCTAAGGAAAGAAGAGGGAGGAAGAAGGAAACCGTAATCTAGCAAGCAACAAAATAATTAAAAACTAAATAATGCAATAAAATTATACTTTTTAAAATATGCATAATAAATATTTATTAGAATATTATAATCCAATAAAAAATAGTTAATGCAATAAAAAAACAAATTAAAAATAATTGACTATAAGAAATTAATAATGTATTAAAGTAACATTTACTAATACATAATCATCCAATAAAAACGAACTAATCAAATAAAAAAAATTTACAAAACAATTAATTAGAAGAAATTAATAATCCATTAAAAGTATTTATTACTATATACATATTATATATTAAAAATAATATTTTATCAATATATGCTAATTCGATAAAAATAATTAAACAAATGAAAAAAACATAAAATGTATAATTAAAAAAAATTAATAAGACAATAAATTAATATTTATTAATATATAAATATTGTATATTAAAAACAATATTTATTAATATTATTAATATATAATAGTCCAATTAAAAAATTAATCCAAAATAATAGAATAGAATAAAAATAATTAATGTATAATAATTTAATAAAACTAAAAAGAGGAGATGACAAAATGGTCATTGTAGTTTGGCAAAAAGACATAGTTGCATAAATGGTCCATGGGGGTAAAATTGACATTTTAAAAAAGTTAACAACTAGATTGTTAAGTTTACAACATAGGGCCAAAACTGCACAAGGTATCAAAGATTGGACCAGTGATGCACCATCAAATGTTTTTGATGAGAATTGTTATCGAGGTTTAAAAAGCAATCATGATCTAGATAAATGAGTAATGAATGATATGAACACAAAATGTAAATATTAATCAGCAAGTTTGTATTGAACAGAGAATTCGAATACAATATTGATTACAAAATAAGCAGAAAGACTCGTGTCTCTACTTCTATCCTTAGCCCCTATTTATAGGAAACAAGAGTGTAAAAAAATACTAAGTCTAGACATTACGCTTCGACATAAAGTGACTTAGTAAATAAAATATGCGAAATAGAATAGACAAAGCTTCGACTTTTACAACAAAATGACTCAACATTCTCCCCCTTTCTAAACAGTCGAAGTCACTCAATTAGTGAGAACTTGAGCAACTGAGTGCATTGTCCTTCGAATTTCTGAGTACCAAATGATTATCTTCTTCAGCTCCTTCTTGTCTCTATCATTGTCTTGGTGCAGTTATTCATACAAACAATACAGTTCGTGTATTGCGAAGTTGTATATCTTTCAATATCAGCAACTTGAAAAAAGAATCTCTTTGCCTTTCCCTTTGTGTCTTTCCCTACGAACACCATGCCAAATGGTTTGAGACAAATTTCACCATCAACATATTTCATCAACTCCTATTGTGGCTTCTTAGGTTCCATAGAAACATTAACCTTTCTTCCAACACCTGAAGCAAGCTCTTCATCAGTTAAGGCCAAGCAATCATAGTAATTATCTATGAATATCTTTAGATGCCCTAAACCAAGTCTGAACACATCTAAATCAGTTTCCTTCAGTTGGTTTTCTTCCATATCTTTCAAAATTAATGCCACTTGAATGAGATCATTGAGATTCATCAAAGGAAAGTCAGCAATTGAGAAATCAAATGGTTTGTTGTCTGCTCGAACTACAAAGTAACGAAAGTTCTGAAGCGAATTCTGGAACATGGCATCTTTCTTGATAGCCGTCACTCTTTTTATCTTTACTAAGGACCAAAATTCATCTTGATTTTTCCCAAGCACAACATGAAAGCTAGTTTTCAAGTATGTGTAATCATCAGGATCTTTGAATCTTTCACTGACCTTGTACTGTGTCGTGATAAACATCATTTCATTAATTGGGAAGTCTAGTTGGCACATGTCTGAGTTCGAAGTGGCATGGCTTTTCCTTGGCTTTTTCTCAAATGCATACATGTGATTTCCTAATACTCTGGATTCAATTGATTTGAATGACCATAACTTTGCAGGATCTCCTTTGTTCATTGTTGGTGGGTCATTTTCTCTTAGCCTCATTATGCTTTGAATATGCCTATGTTTCTCTATCTTAGCATCGATTTCATCTTTCTTCTCCTCCTTCGACTTTTCATGAGCAATACCTTTTCTTTTCCCAATATTTGAAGTATCAGGCTTCGCACTTGAACTTCCTTTATCTATTGAACCAAGTTTAATTCCTTTAGGAATTACTTTTGTAATTGGTTTTGATGTTACTGCTGTTGAGGGAATTGAACTGGTATTCAAAGGTAATGTCGTTTTTAGTTGAGTCGAATACATTTTCCCAACAAATTTCGCATCCTCCCCTTTACTTCCTTTTACTTCTCTCCTTTGCACCCTTGTGTAAGCAGGTGGGGCATTCTTTGGCAAAAGCGAAGTAAAATTTGTTACGGGAGCCAAAGCCTTCTGAATAGCCTATTCCAACGAAGTCACTTTCAGGAGTTAAATTTGTCTTAGAAGTAGGCTTCAACACAATGGCTTTTAGTTCAGCTAACAACTCAATGAGCTTAGCGAACTTCTCCTTGTCATCTTTGCGCTTGGCTTTGATACTTGGCATAGTGGATTGATAGTCTTTAACAATCTTTGTGAGTGCATCAGCCACAATATCAACACGTTGTTGTACTATCAAATTTTGCGAAGTAATCTATTGAAGTTCTTTTGCAATCTCTTGCTTCAATTCTTTGAAATTTAACTTCACATCCTCCCTTACTTTCTTGACATCTTGGACAAAAAGAACAATTCATTCTTGTTAGGAACCATCAAAGTTTTTCCCTTGAGCTTTATGACGAAGCTCATTGTTTTGATTATTATCGTCTATCTTCTCAAGCAGTCTTCTTTCAGCTGCTTTTATCATCGCATCAACGTCTATACCAGATAGTGAATGCTTCGCACCAGAGTCAGCTTGTGACTGAAGAATGGTATTTAACTTGCGATCCAGGATTTTGAATTATTTACCCGACATAAGCATGCGGTCAGGTATTTCCTCCTCCTCTGAATCAAAGTGAAGTTCTTCAAATGTTCTTACGAAACCACCTCCTTCAGTTTCATCATCGGAATGAGCTTGAGAAGTTATTGGTTGAGGATCCTCAGGGGATTGAGATGGGAATAGAGTCGTGAAAGGATGTTTCAAAACATGATCAAATATTGGTATGTTGTAACACATGGGTTTGAAATGGGAAATAGTGGTAATGAAGTATTTAGGCTTTTAGATGAGATAGGTAACGAAGTGGAAAAAATAATAGGTAATGATGTTTCGACACTCGTGATAGGTGCCCCCGTATCAGATACATTGACAACCATATCAGAAGTAGGTACCTACTCATTAAATGATTCAGTAGAGACTACTTCGAGTGGAATTGTGGTTGTGGTAGAAAGATGTGAAGTGATATTTGAAGATATAAGTGAAGTTGTTACCATTGATGAAGTCGAAATAATCAAAGTTTCAGGAACAACTTCATCTTCTGAAGAGCCATCGCAAACAACAAGCTTCCTTTTCTTATACAATTTCCCAGTAATGTGCTTCGCAACATCATGGGCTCCCTTTTTCTTAGACATCGGAGAAGTAGGTGCAAGGATTTCTATGATAACAATTCCCTTACTACTCACTTAAGTTTTGCGAATGGTTGGAGAATCATTAGAGGAAGTCCGCTTGTGAGACAACCTCCTTCTGAATATCTTCCTCTACTGAAGACTTAGGGAATTCAGTCTTTGTTTGCTCCTCATTCTTTGACTTCTTTGCTTGCTTGGAAGACTCACCTTCAACATTTAAAAAAACTCCAGTTTGAACATCTGGATTGATAGTCTTCATATATCTGACGAGCACTTTATGAGAAGAATCTACTTTGCGAAGCATTGTATCAGGAATTCTTGCAATCTTCGTAAAGATATTTTCATCATCCTCCACTACCTTAGGGCATTGGTACTTGGTAAATTCTGCAACCTCTGCACCTTCAGGAACTTGAATGCGTGCTTTTTCATAAATTTTTTGAAGAATCAAGCTCCAATAACGAGCACACGAAATCCCCTTTTCCACAGTTGTATTTTCAAGACTCTTAATAAATTCTTTCCATAATTGAGTCCTATAATCCACACTTAGATCGTAGTATAACCCCATGACCATAGCATAGACTTCCATACTGCCTCTGTCAAGACCTACACTTCGACCTGTTAAACACTTGAGGAAAATTCCAAAGAGAAAAATTCCACATACATCGCAAGCCTGACTTTCTAAAATCACTTATTTTGTACAATGGTGGTTGATGCCCCATCTCATTGAACATATGAACTATTTGTGCATTGTGAGGTTTGAAGAATGGTGTTGAGTTAGGAATCTCGAAGAAACTAATGAACATCGACTTTGTCAAACGAATCCTTCTATCATCCACCAGGTTGAAAGTGATGATGTCTGTTGCTTTGTTGTATGAAGTTGTGGAAGCCGCCATTAATAACCAAGTCATCGGAACAGAAAAAGAGCTAAACATCACCGTGGCTAAAGGTGAGCGTTTCAGAGCAACAATTAACATCTTCAACTCCTCTAGATACGTCGACACAACAGCGTCAACCTGATAATTTGTACTTTGGATTTTCATCAGAGGTTGTGAGACAATTTCTTCAGTGTTGGATTGATTTGCTGCCATTGTTGAAAATTAGGAATAACTTGAGAAAATAATTCTAGGGTTTTTGTTCGACTGAGAGTTATGAATCGTGTAAAGATTGTAGTGAAAAATTACCTTTTTATATATTGACCCAAAGTTGAACCGTTGATGAATTATAGACTAGGTTACCTGTTCCTGAAAACTCGTAATCAATATCCGTTGTAATGATCATGCCCTATTAAATGCCTTGAAACTAGGGCCAACGGTTATTTTAAACCCTTCGCAATCTCAGCTGTCAAAAAATTGAACCCTTCATTTTTGAGGTTAGGCACTTTCGTTTATGGGATGTTAAATGAAGTCATATGCCAGACTTATGAAATCGTCAGCCTAAGTTGGTAGTAATTAGAAACTCAAGGATTTCGTGAGTGCATGCGATTCAAATGAATGAGATAAGAACCAATTTTAAGAAAAATTTGGGATTCTGTGATGTCAAATTTTTGTTGACACAAACCAGTGAAACCTCGGGAAAAGGTTACTGCGTTAATTACCAAGAGACGTAAGCAACTGCTTTCGTGTTTTCGCATGATATACAATTGACTACATGTAGATAAGTATCAAAGGGCTTCTTTTATAGGCTTAATTTGGTGGTTATACGAATTTCGTTACATGTCATCCTAAACAGAAGGTGAGTAATTGTAACTGAAACTACTTGTTTGATCGTTTTGATCAGGGACAAGATTGCTTTTGATTATTTTGAAAAGTGACAATGAATTCAAATATATACTCACACGGAAATCATATTCATAATAAAAAAAATTAAGTGCTGGATCTTGTTGGGAAACAAACATCGTGGGCTTCGAACATTTGATCAGGATCGCCCATACGAATGAATATGATTTGGAGAATATGAAATACCAGGTACTGAAACAAATGTTTCATATAATTCTGGAACATGGTTCCCCGTGAATTCCTTAATGTGTGAAGATTTTGGGTTTTACTTACTTCACGGACTCATGAAATAAGATCATTAACACAGATTGATGACATGTCTAAATCACAATTGGTTGGATCAAGTGACCTCATGGACATGTGACTTTGTGTGTGCTACGTGTTAAGAAAATTTTGTGATGAAAAAGATTTGTTGTAAGACCGAATGTACCACTATTATTTTTGGACCAAACAGAATACTCTTAACTCATGTGAGAAGAGTAAGGTAGCTCGTTAGATTTATGCAAATGTAAGCCTAATTGGGAAGAAATTTTCGTATGAAATTTTCATTAAGGCTTTCGTTTGATACATATAGAGTGATTTGAGGCTTGGGTCGACATGCAGCAGCATGCTTCTAGGGACACCCTAACTAGTATATAGTTCAAAGAAATGATACCTTCCCATAGAAACCTAAGCATGTCCTCTTCGAATTTTGCTACCACTAGTACTGAAAAACACAAAATTAAAAGAACAAAAATCTTTTTGTATTTTTATATTTTTGAAAAGAAACAAAAATATTTTTGTGATTTTATATTTTTCAAAACAAAATTTAAGAAAATAAAACAAATTTAAGAAAATCTTTTTGGAATTTTATATTTTAAGAAAATGAAATACAAAGCAAAAGAAAAGCTAACTACGAACAAATGAAAATATTTTTGGTTTTTCGGCTTTTCTCAATGCTTTAAAGAAGAAAAATTAACTCAAGTCGCCCCAAAAAGCGAATGTGAATCGTAGCGAAGCCTCTTAACGCACAGTAACTTCTGAATGATTCCAACTCAGATCCCCTGAATGAACGTTTCTTTACTTGACAAACTTCTTTCATCCTTGAGTGATATTATTTGGTACTGAATTCACATCGAGCATTCCTAAACCTGCTAAAATTCTCATAAATGATTTTTCATCAAGAGCTTTAGTAAAAATTTCAGCAAGTTGTTCAGTGGTCTTAACAAAATGTAGTTCAATATCCCCTTCCACTACATGATCTTTGATAAAATGATATCGACGAGCAATGTGTTTTGTCTTTGAGTGTTGTACAAGATTGTGAAAAACGTGAATTGCACTTTGAGAATCACAGTACAAGGGAATCTTTTTCATATTTATAGCATAATCACGAAGTTGACTTTGGATCCAAATAATTTGAGAAGTATATGCAACAGCTGAAATATATTATGCTTCAGTAGTGGAGATAGCAACACAGGTTTGCTTCTTCGATTACCAACTCACCAGCTTCCCATCTAAAATTTGACATCCACCACTTGTATTCTTTCGATCTAAAGTACATCCCCCTAGGTCATCATCCGAAAAAGCTTGAATGAAAAATCCTGAATTTGAAGGATACCAGAGACCTAATGAAATTGTCCCCTTAAGATAGCGAAAAATGTTTTTCACTGTAGTTAAGTGAGGCTCTCTGGGATTTGCTTGGTACCTGGAACAATTACACACTGAAAACATAATATCAGGCCTACTTGTAGTTAAGTACAATAAAGACCCTATCATGCTTCGATAAAGTGTTAGATCAACAGCAGGAGCATCTAACGAAGGAGTTAGTCTTGTTTCCACTGCCATTGGCACTGTAAGCTTTGTACAGTTCGTCATTCCAAACTTCTCAAGCAGATTCTTCGTGTATTTTTCTTGATTGATAAAAATTCCATCCTTATTCTGTCTTATATTCAAACCAAGAAAATTATTTATTTTTCCCATCATGCTCATTTCGAATTGACTTTTCATAAGATTTTCAAATTCAGTAGACAATTCAGGGTCAGTTGAGCCAATAATAATATCGTCAACATAGATTTGAACAAGCATTAGATGATTACCCACTTTCTTTCGAAATAGTGTGGGATCAACTAATCCTTTCTTAAATTTTGACTGTTTCAAGAAATTGGTAAGAGTTGCATACCATGCTCTTGGTGCTTGTTTTAACCCATAAACTGCTTTGTCTAGAATGTATACATGATCAGGATGTTCCTCACTTACGAATCTCGGTGGTTGTTTGACATAGACTGTTTCTTCTAGCTCTCCATTCAAGAATGCGCACTTAACGTCCATTTGATAAACATCAAAATTTTAATGAGCTGCATAGGCTAAAAATATGCAAACTGCCTCGAGTCTTACGACAGGGGCGAAGGTTTCTTCATAGTCAATTCCTTCTTGTTCCAAATATCCTTTTACTACAAGCCTAGCCTTGTTTCAAATAATATTGCCATCTTTGTCGGTTTTATTTTTTGAAAATCCATTTTAACCCGACAATCGAAACATCAGAAGGTTTAGGAATTAGTCTCCAAACCTTGTTTCGTTCGAATTCAGCCAGTTCGGATTGCATGGCAACAACCCAATCTGAGTGTTCCATTGCATTCTTTACTGTCTTTGGCTCTATTTTCGAAATAAAAACATTAAACACACACAATTCTTGATTCGCATTAAGTACCTCGTTTTTGGCACGAATCTAAGCTCTAGTCAACACACCGTCTTGAGGATTTCCTGTGACCTGTTCTTTGGGATGACTTTTTGTCCATTTTTCCATTGGTGGATATGTCGGATCGAAGTCTAATGGTGCATCCACATACACTTCTTCATTTTCAGTTTCATCAACGGAAATATTGTCATCAAATTCATACTCCCCCTCAACTGAACCTTCAAGCTCCATCTCAACTTGATTATTATCTTGATGCTCGCCCTCAACATGTTGATCAAGTTCCCCCCCCCCCCCCCCAACTTGATTATTATCTTGATGCTCCCCCTCAACATGTTGATCTACATGTCTTTTCTCCCCCCTCGAAAGTATAACCATCTTGAATACTAATGTCATCATTCGTATGCTCCTTCTCCATACGAACTTCAGACATGCTTTCGCTACTATTTGAGTCAGATGTATAAGTAGAGTCATCATTGTGTTTTGAGGATTTTGGTGTTTGATTATCAGCAACATGAATTTCAGCATCAATCGCCCTATCAGGAATACCAAATATTAATTCATAATCAAAATCAAAAGTATTTTTAGTTTCAACTTGATTATTTGAATCAGCTATGATTGGTTTTTGTTCGAATTTGCGATCTATCAGCTTAAGAAAATAGTCATCAAAGGTTAAGTTTAAACTTTCTTCAACTTTTCGTGTTCGCTTGTTTAACATTCTGTAAGCAACATAATTATGCGAATATCCTAAGAATATGCCTTCATCTGCCTTCGCATCAAACTTGGAAAAATTATCTTTTAAGTTCATTATAAAACACCTGCAACCAAAAAGATGTAAAAATTTCACATTAGGTTTTCGATTGTTAAGTATTTCATATGGAGTAATATTGAATCTTCGATGAATGAATGAACGATTCTAAGTAAAACACGCAGTTGACACGGCTTCAGCCCAAAGATATTGAGGTAAGTTCGCATATGTCAGCATAGTCCTAGTCGCTTTGCATAGAGACCTATTCTTCATTTCGACCACACCATTTTGTTGTGGTGTATATGGTGATGAAAAATTATGTGAAATTCCCTTAGCTGTGAGAAATGAATCCAACTTTTGATTTTTAAACTCAGAACCATTATCGCTTTTGATCTTGCGAACACTTTTTTTAAGACTCATCTCAATCTTCTTGATAAAGTCGATCATCGTTTGAGCAACCTCAGATTTTAACCTGAGAAAAAATACCCATGTAAATCTAGAAAAATCATCAACAACAACTAAAATGTACCGCTTTTTATTAAGTGTATCAACAGTTGACGGTCCACATAAGTCGATGTGAAGAAGTTCCAGCGGTTCTACGATATTCGAATCTATAATGATTGGATGTTCTTTTCTGTGTTATTTTCCTTGTTCGCAAGCTGCACATAAAGTATCATTATCAAATTTAAGTACAGGCAAACCTCGAACCAAATCTTCAGTGACAAGTTTGTTAATATTTTGAAAGTTCAAGTGAGACAATCTACGATGCCATAGCCAACTAATATCATTAGAAGCCTTCGACAAGAGACACACTGCTGGTTTGCCCACAAACGGTTTGATGTCAAGTGTGAACATGTCTCCATATCTTTTTGACTTGAGAAGCACTTCATTTGTGTTTACCTTCGATATGATGTTGCCTTCTTCGTTAAATACCACCTGATTTCCAGCGCCCAGAACAAGTTGCGAAACATTAATCAAGTTATGTTGAAGGCCTTCGACATAAGCAACTCTATTTACTGTGAATTGCCCATTCGTGACTTTTCCATAGCCTTTCACTTGACACTTATGATTGCTACCAAATTTAACTACTCCAGCATTTTCCAAGCTTCTATAATCTCGCAAGTTCTCCTTTCTTCCAGTCATGTGACGAGAGCAACCACTGTCAATATACCATTTCAAATTGCATTGCTCATCACACACCACCTGCATTTAATCAAAAAATTTAGTAACCCAAGACTTTTTGGGTCCTTCATTAGTATCATTAAACAGATTCTTAGAATTTAAAACCCAGGTTTTTACTTTTTCCTTTACACTTTGAATTAAATCAACATCATCAGATCTGGATGTTGAAATAAAGTTGTTCAATAATTTTGGGTTTTCCTTGATTTTCACCTCAGCCTTCGCAACCTACTTAACTTTCACAATTGGTTTCCATTTTTGTACTGGAACATTCGAACCATGAGAACACGAACTATCAGCAAAAGGTTCATTCACGTATTTTTCAAATGCAGTCTTGATTTGTTGTTGTGAAATTTTTCTAGTTTCAAATGGTTTTCCTTTTCCTTCCAGCCACTTGTTGATAGAATTTACATCAGCCACTTCATTTTCGTGTCTTTTCAGCTGATTGTATAAATCATTCAGACTCGAAGTATCAAAGCTCTGCTGATTCTTTATCATCATGCTCACACTTCACCATTCTTTTCGAATCCCCATGATAAATGTAAGATTGAATTCCATAAGAGACCTTGTGATTCCATATCTGTTGCATCGATAAATGAGTTCATTCAGATGATCATAGTAATTTTCAATTGCCTCAGCATCCTTCTGTCTGAACTCCTTAAGTCAACAAGACATTGTTTAACATAATTGATCTTAGTCTTTTCACTACCTTGGTATTTTTCATTCAATGTGATCCAGATTTCTTTGCTGTTTTACAACCACAAATACAGTTGTAAACAACAAGTGGCAATGCACCTCTCAGCTCTCGCATACATCTCTTCTCATTCTTTTTCATATGATCACCTTGATTACAGACTTGATCTAAAGTTCCAGAGGTTCCTAATGTTTGAACATTCGCAGGAGGTAGAACTGGTCCATTGATATAGTTCCAGAGCTCTTCATCAGTCCCATTTAGATAATCTTTCATTCTGTAAGCCCATTGATCATAATATTTCGGAATCAACATCGGAATTTTAGTAGATAAATGAAGCAAATGAGAGTATGAGGTCATAGTGTTCATGTTAAAGTTTGCCATTGTTGAACACGAGGATTTTGATGAAAAGCTTGAAAAACATGATGAATTTGTGAATTGATCAAATGAATTGATCACAAATTTCTAATCGATTACTTGACTAAACAATTTAGATGCAGAATCGATTCAAATCTGAAGATCAAGAGAGGTTTTCAAAACCAAAAGCATGGAAATATTTTGAATAAACTTGTAACTCAAAATTCAAATGATTCTAGAAAGAAAATCAAATCAATGCAGTTTGAATCCTACTCTGATACCAATTAATGAGAATTGTTATCGAGATTTAAAAAGCAATCATGATCTTGATGAATGAGTAATGAATGATATTGTAACGCCTGTGTTTCCGGGCTTGCCACTTTTAGCAATGTAATGGTCTAGGTTAACCTTTGTAACCCGTTTTGAAATAATAAGATTGTATTACTTGAGTATTATGTGTTTTTTGCTTAATTGCTTATTATGTGGTTTGATTAATTAAGAATAAAAATAAGCGTCAAAATTTAAATTTAAAATAAACTTAATATCTTTGATTTATGTTGTAGTAGTTGAAACGAGGTTTCCGAATATATATAGAACGCCCAAATCTGACTTCGTATGAGGAAGTTATGATTTATCGAAGTTTCGGCTTAGCGGTATGCAGCTTGAAATACCCGATTTGAGATCCAGCGGTTTTTAGCCGAAGCAATCTAAATGAGAATCGAAGATCTCATTGTTGGTATCGAAGCGATAAAAAGTTAGGGACTGAAGGTATTCCAAGATCGTATTTGGGTACCTAAGTCATGAGGAATTAGGGATCTTCTGATGGAAGAAGCTCACAAAACCATGTACTCAATTCATCCAGGTAGCACTAAAATGTATAGGGACCTGAAACCCTACTACTGGTGGCCGACGATGAAGCTTGATGTTGCAAAGTATGTGGCCGAGTGTGTGACTTGTGCGAGAGTCAAGACACAACATCAGAAACCTTACGGGAGTTTAGAACCATTGCCTGTGCCTATGCGTAAGTGGGAAGACATTGCTATGGATTTTGTCACTAAACTGCCCAGAACAAAGAATGGTCACGACATGATTTGGGTGGTCGTTGATCGATTCACTAAGAGTGCGCATTTCATAGCAGCCAAGGAGAAATGGTCTATGGAAAAGCTTGCAAATTCTTACGTGAAGCAAATTGTGAGGCTTCACGGTGTTCTGTTAATGATTGTATCGGATCGTGATAGCCGTTTCACCTCAAGGTTTTGGAAAAGTCTACAAGAGGAAATGGGTACCAAGTTATATTTAAGCCCAGCTTACCATCCGCAGACTGATGGTCAGAGTGAAAGAACAATACAAACACTTGAAGATATGCTGAGAGCATGTACCTTGGAATTCCTAGGTAATTGGGATGAACATTTACCGTTGGTAGAATTTTCCTATAATAATAGTTTTCACTCGAGCATTAAGATGGCACCTTATCAAGCTTTGTATGGACAGAAGTGTCGTACGCCGTCTTGTTGGCTTGAGGTTGGGGAAAAGCAGTTTATGGGACCGGAGATGGTTCATCAAACTGCTGAAAAGTTGAAAATAATTAGGGAAAGAATGTTAGCAGCTCAAGATCGTCAAAAGAGCTATGCTGACAAGAAGCGAAGACCGATGACTTTTGAGGTTGGAGATTCGGTTTTGCTTAAAGTCTCGCCGTGGAAGGGACTTATAAGATTTGGTAAAAGGGGAAAGTTGAGTCCAAGGTTTATTGGACCGTTTAAAGTCCTTCAGAGGATTGGGAACCAAGCTTACAAGCTCGAATTACCCGAAGAACTGAATCGAATTCACAACACTTTTCATGTGTGTTATTTGAGGAAGTTCACGGGAGAAGTTCCCGATATAATTCCAATTTCTGAATTGAGAATTGATGAGGACAAAAGGTTGATTGAAGAACCAGAGGCAATTGTTGACCGAAAGACTAAGAAGTTGCGACGCAAAATGGTTGGGTTAGTGCTTGTCCGATGGAAACACGCGAATGGGCCGAATCTCACCTGGGAGACGGAGAGTGACATGTTGAGTCGCTATCCGCATTTATTTGTTGATGTGTGATTCTGGGGACGGAATAATTCTAAGGTGGAGAGAATTGTAACGCCTGTGTTTCCGGGCTTGCCACTTTTAGCAATGTAATGGTCTAGGTTAACCTTTGTAACCCGTTTTGAAATAATAAGATTGTATTATTTGAGTATTATGTGTTTTGTGCTTAATTGCTTAATTATGTGGTTTGATTAATTAAGAATAAAAATAAGCGTCAAAATTTAAGTGTAAAATAAACTTAATATCTTTGATTTATGTTGTAGTAGTTGAAACGAGGTTTCCGAATATGTATAGAACGCCCAAATCTGACTTCGTATGAGGAAGTTATGATTTATCGAAGTTTCGGCTTAGCGGTATGCAGCCTGAAATACTCGATTTGAGATCGAGCGGTTTTTAGCCGAAGCAATCTAAATAAGAATCGAAGATCTCATTGTTGGTATCGAAGCGATAAAAAGTTAGGCGAGAACGGACGTCAAACGAAGAAGATATGAATTTATAACGAAAGTTTCTGTCCCGGCCTATTAAAAATAATTAATAAAAATAAATTCAAAATTAGCCGACGGAGTCTAAACGAAAGTCTTAGAGCGTGGTCTCACCTTTCCGTGGATATAAAGAACGTCGAAAACGGAGTTCGTATGAAGAAGTTATGAATTTCCGAAGTTTATTAATCATTTTGTATTTAAATTTAATTATAAATTCGGAGGTATTATCCGAAGACGAGTCACCGGTGTGATCCGGAGAACGCCCTGCGTACGAGGGTACGCTACCGCGTACTCAGAATAGTGTCGACACTTCGGATGATGCATGCGCTTACGACTTCGGAGCAGTACGCCCCGCGTACTGCAGTACGCCCCGCGTACTCCGAGGCTCCAGCCTCTATAAAAGGGATCCGAAGGCAGCCGAGAGTTTTGTTTATTTCTTCTCTTCTCTCTCCCGTTTTGCATCGTTTTGCGTGCCAGAAATACCCCGAAGCCCGGTATCATACTCTAGCCCCGAGGCAAGTCCCGAGATCCCGAAGATCCCGAGAAGTGCGGTTTCCGAGTCGAAGCTCTGCCCGCGAGAAGTTCGATTTTCGAGGAGATCTTCCAGATCTGCTGTGGATTACTACTTCTGCAAGTCGTAGTGCTGTCCGATCATCTTCTGATCAAGTGAGTGTGTAGTTATTTTCTTCCAAATACAATAATATGAAGTATTTTATATAAAATACGTGCTATGTGTATATATTTGGTTGTTTTATGTGTGAATGTGTATTCACTCTCTTCTATCTTATAGATCTGATTATTTCTTTATGAGATATGTGTTATGTGTGTGTGTGTTCCTCATCTGTTATGTGATATATGTGTTGATTAAAGCATGCTATACAGGTTTTTAAACTATGTATACAAATGTATATTTTTATCTACTAATATGTTGGGTAGAACATGGGTAGATAGTTGGTGTGTAATAAACAGATGAGAGGCCTCGTTGTTGTTTGATTTAGTCATCTAGCGGAGTTTAGATGACGACCAC
Organism: Lactuca sativa; assembly: GCF_002870075.4. Taxonomy (NCBI): domain Eukaryota; kingdom Viridiplantae; phylum Streptophyta; class Magnoliopsida; order Asterales; family Asteraceae; genus Lactuca; species Lactuca sativa. The sequence continues at coordinate 203,288,781 of NC_056625.2, forward strand.
ATACTTTTCTAGATAGTCTTGTGGAAACATTAGCAGGTTTGCCACCTGTAGGTGTTAATGAACTTGGGTGTTCATTTGCTGTACTCCATCCCCCTCATGGTTGCCTTATTTGACTTATATTGCTGAGGTACCCCCGAAGCATGTGTTGTCGCCCCGATGAAATATTCTTAGACTAGGTCCCTTATGTTAGTTGTTTTAGGGACATTAAAGTGAGAATAACGGGATTGGGTAATTGGGTTATTGTTGGTTGGTGAAAATTAAATATGATATTTATTGTGGGTTGAAAACCCTATATGCTCACCAGGCTCGCAAGCCTGACCTACTCAGTTTTAAATTGTATTACAGGAAGTGGCGGAAGGGCATGAGATGGATGAACCATCAAGTTGTTTTGTTTACAAGTCTGCATATGTTTATATTTGTTATATGATTTGTAATGTATTCGTTTATGCTTATTGGTCTGTATCGGAACATGACACCCTGAGTTTTGATTATAATGAAAATACATTTCTTTTATGAAATGCTTTGGTAAACATTGTTTTATCATGCTTTGTTTTTGGGAACAAATTCCGCAACTCTTTCAAATCAAAAGGATTTACTCTGAAAATATTTAAAAGCATAAATGAAAATCGGTCTTTTCTGGCCGAGATTTTGGGGATGTCACAGATATGAACACCAAATGTAAATAATAATCTGCAAGTTTGTATTGAACATGGAATTTGAATACAATAATGATTAAGAAATAATCAGAAAGACTCGTGTCTCTACTTTTATCCTCAGCCCCTATTTATAGGAAACATAAGTGTACAAAAAATACTAAGTCTAGACATTTGGCTACGACATAAAGTGACTTAGTAAATAAAATATGCGAAATAGAATAGACAAAGCTTCGATTTTTACAACAAAATGACTCAACATTTTTGGACCAAAATCATATATTTTTGACAACCACAAGGACTATTTTTTCAATTTTTGTCATTGCATTAAGTTTTTCCTTTCATAATAGTTCCAAAATTAATTGCAAGTGTTGGCCATGTTCCTCCTTGGTTCGTGAATATATCAATATGTCGTCGATGGATCGATCAAAATTTTATCCAAGTAGGATTTACACATTAGATTCATAAGGTCCTTGAATACGGATGGTGCGTTTGTCAATCTAAATGGCATAACCAAAAACCTGTAGTTACCACACTGAGTCCTAAATATCGTCTTTGGAATGTATGCTTCTTCCGCACTGAGTTGATGATATCCGGAACTTAGACCAATCTTTGAGTAATACCAAGATCCTTGTAGCTGATCGAAAATGTCATCGATCCTCGTGAGTGGATATTAGTTTTTGATAGTGAGTTTGTTTAACTCTTGATAGTCGATGCACATATTAAATGATCCATCCTTATTTTAACAAAGAATACTAGATATCCCAATGGAGAGTAGCTTGGCCGGATAAAGCCTTTGTAAAGAAGTTCTTAGAGTTGACTGGAGATCTCTCTCATTTTCTGATGGAGCCAAGAGATAAGGAGATCCTGCCACTGGTGCTGCACTCGGGATCAGGTCAATTCAGAATTCGACCTATCTGACTAGAGGTAATCCAGGTAGATCTTCTGGAAATACGTCTGGGTAATCACACACTTGTCGTATGTCTTGATTTCCTTAACCTTTCCTTGCAAATCCACCATGATGGACAAGAAAGCAAAATATCTCTTCTACAAACACTTCCTCTCCTTCATGCAAGACATATGATCTTCGCTCGATGTAGCGATAACCAATCCATTCTGGTGATTACATCGAAACTTCAAATGGTCACAGGTATAATGTTGACGTGAAAGACATGGTTATTCAGGATGAGAAGGCAAATAGTGAGTATTTCAAAGGTGTTTTCTATCTGATCATTTCCTACTTCTACCGTGTAGGCTTCGTTATGTTTGCATGATTTATGGTTAACCATGCTTCTAAACTTATGGGAAATAAAGCTTGTATCAACATCAGTATCAAATAATGCAGAAGCATAAATACTGCTATTCGGAAACAAACTAGTAATCACAGTTTGTTGCTAGTGAGCATCTCCAAAACCTATCACAAAGTCTCTTCCTTGACCACCCTGATTCTTCAGTTTCGGACAGTCCTTCTTGAAATTCCATGGTTTATTGCATTCAAAGCAATTTCATCCTCCTCCTACTGTAGGGGTTGAGATTGCATTATTTAGGGCCTTTCTGTAGTACTTAGAGGTGTGGCCTATCATGTTACAAATGTTGCGTACTAGGTAATTTTTGACACGGTGGGAATTTCACTTGATGTAATGGGGTAAAGTTTCAAAGTAGGGATTTGATGGTGCAAGAGTGTTTGTGAATGCAACATGCACAAACATATGCTTTGGATTGGTTTTGTTATACTTGAAGTTCCCCTTTGACATTCCATGTAACTTCCTTTTTTTACTACCAACTTGGTTCTCATCAGTTTATGGGGTCATGGTACCCTGACGGATACACTAGTCGGTCAATTGATATGCCAATTCCTTGGAAGTATCAAAGGTAGTGGGTCTGGATGTAGCTCAGGTCATGGAAATCCCTTGTGAAAGTAGGATATACATTAGAGTAGGATCTATTTCAAATGGTGGGTTTGAGGCATTGATAATTGGTGGGGTTTTAGTGGTCCGAACTGGAGTTGCTCTGGAGTTTGGGGTTTCTCCTAATGTTTGAGTTACCGGTCGTGAAGCTCCCGAAGTGACTCGGGGAGTTGGTGGTGGATGAACTCGCCGATTTTTTTTTGTCGAGGCATCATCTTAATATGTTTAGAAAGATTTTTTTAGGATATTTTACACAATGTAGTTCTAAAAAAGTATGTATACGATAGTGTATTAGTGTGATCGATTCTAGAAATCCTACAAATTTCCAAATTATAGAGAGTGATTGATTCTAGAGAGATTGTTCCAAAAAACTATATATTTCCAATTTATAGAGAGATAAAAGTGAAATCCTACAGATTTCAAAAGAGAATTGAAATCATGTCGATTTCAAATAATAGGGCGAGAACTGAAATCCAACTAATTTCAAATGATAAAGAAGGGACTGAAATCCTTCCGAGTTCTACAACTGGTTTCTTGACGTTGATTGTTTCTCTTCCTCATATTCTTCCCGTTCAGTGGGTTCTTTAGATGGTTTGTTCTTTGAAGGATTCTTGTTTTGTTTGAGAGATAGGGGAGAGAGAAGTTTCGAGTGTATTGAGCGATTAACTTGAAACTTATGAGTTTATCTGCTACGAAGCTAGTGGAGTTATTTGTTCTTCAGATTTAGGCAAACTAGGAAAATTTGAACGTGATCCTAGATTTTTAAGTATTTAAGATATATACATTGTTTTGGGGTTGATATAGGTTTCTAAGGTACTAGGTTTCTGTAGCGAATCTTGAGAAAATATTTCAATATATAAAACTCTCAGTGATTGTAGTCTGCCAAACTCCTTTCTCAATGTAGGTTGTGCACCAGCCCGACTGTAAATAACATAGGCATACATTCCAGGTTTCTTTGTGGTATGGTTTATGTACGGTACTAACCTTAGTTGAGGCATTTGACCTATAGGTTTTAGTTGGAGGTATGTTAGATTTTTATTAATGTTCTCATCGTAGGTTAGAATATGTGGATAAATCTTATATATTATTGTTGGTGAGGTTTGCAGTATTATTAGTTTTTTTTTGTACTCCAAGACTACCTAGTATGGATGAGGGCCAGACAGGCAACACTGGAGGGCAGTGTCATTTTAGTGTATACTTGTTCTGAAATCCAACAACCCAAGCGGCCCTTCAAACCGGTTATATCTCCCATAAATAGTCAAGAAGTGGGGTAATTAATAATAATAATTTTATTTGTATCCTATTTCTATAGTTGTATTCCTATTTCGAGGACTCGAGCTCTCTATAGCCAACTTAGCTTAGATACCAATCTGTCTCACTTGAGGCCTAGTCGGATGAAAATGCCAGGCTATGTGACTTAGTTCAGATACCAATCAATTGTGTGAATTTTTTGATTACTAATTCCCCAAGAATACATGTAGTTTTGAGGGTCAACCCAAGGTTGGCGAGAGTTATAGGTGTTCAAGTCACAACAATGATACTTTTAAAAAGTCTAAAAAATCTTTTATTTGTAAGTAGAACCTTCTTTAAAACAATTTTTGTAATGACTCTTTGGATAAACATTGAAAACCAAAAGATGTATTTCCATAAGTAAATGCATACTTCAAACTATGTTTGTAAAGAGTAATTAAATGACCATTGAAAACCAAAAGATGTCTTTGCATAAGCAAATCCATACTTCAAACTATTTTGAGAGAAACCAAAACCATGTTTTTGTAGTGAGAGAGAAATTCTAGTTGTCACACCCCTAAACCGGAACGGCAGAAATGTTCTGGGGTGCATGACATCATGTCAAGTATCACAACATATGCAGTATAGTAATCAAAGTAGAACAACCATTGCATTAATAGTAATAATTTTACATCGGTTACATGTTATAGTAATATCAAAGTAATTACAGAACATAACATAGATGCAGCTCGATACTAGGCTGTCTCCACAAAAGCTCCCGGGATGTACCTGTCTATCGCTGACCTGAGCATACAAGTTATTTTGAAAGCGAGTATTAGAATTTTTATAATGCTGGTGAGTCTATAAGTATTTAGTGTCATTTTTATAAGTACGCATTTTTATTCAAAATAACTTTATGAAAGATAGTAGTTTAGAATCTACGGTGTATTAGCGTCCTTTCTAGAAAATCCTATATTTTCTAAATAAAAGCAATCTTCTACAAAGACCCGACAGAATTATGTTTTAAGGAGTATTTTTCCCGGAAATACTATCATTACCAAAATACAGTATTGACTTTAAAGAAAATATGAGAATATCACTAGTAAAAATACTAGGGGAAAAATAACATATGCCTTAGCAGTAATACTGCTGACTAAGATAAAAGAAATCATAGACTCCAGGGAGTATCGAATGAATGATACGCCTGGCTCAGTCTAACAAAAGGAAGCACAAACTCTAGACAGTATCGAATGAACGACATAGCTAGAAAAGTCTAAAACAAGGAAATACATACTCCAGACAATATCGAATGAACGACACAGCTAGCAAAGTCTAAAACAAGGAAATACAGACTCCAGACAGAATCGACTGAACGACACAGCTAGCAAAGTCTAAAACAAGGAAATACAGACTCCAGATAGTATCGAATGAACGACACAACTAGCAGAGTCTAAAACAAGGAAATAAAGATTCCAGACATTATTGAATGAACGACACAGCTAGCAAAGTCTAAAACATTCGGTAATCCTAAGTGGGTTGTTTCAAGAATACCATGTTACCTTAAGGCCATGAATCATAAGGTAACCATAGAGATACTCGTAACCATACGGATTGACAATAAAGTACTTGACGCCCTGCAAGCGTCGGAATAAATGAGACATTTGTCATCCCTTGGCTTGGTAGGCCGGGGACTCTAGCTAGCAGTCAGGGTGTGGGAGTGTCGATCACGTATAGATCTATACACACAATGCCCGCTCTCCCTCCAGAAGACTCTGGTTACCAACTTGACAACGGGGAGATCCGTGTCCTAAAGATGCATCTCGTATTTTGAATTCTATTATTAGTACTAGAACAATGATATAAACTCATGAATGAACTGACTCCTCTGGAATTCTCCATACTAGAAAGAGTAATAGAATCTCCTAATTATTCCTATAATAGTGACTAGTGTTAATGTGTCACAGCCCCAAACCTGAACGACGGAAACGTTCGGGGGCGGATGACTTCATGTGGTAACGTAACAAATGAATACATAGTAAAGAAAGCAATACAACCATAATATATATAATTGAAAGTTTACATTTGTCAAAAGTTACATGTTCAAAACCAATTACAATATGATGTCAAAAATACGAGATTAAACTGGCACCGCAGCATCCCTTCATCAAAAGCGTAATGAATACATGAAATTACTTATTTCCTGGGACATACAAGTAATTTTGAAAGAGTAGATCAACATTTAAGCTGGTGAGTTTCATAAGTATTTAAGTGACAATGTTTGTATGAAATGAAATGTTTTGTCTTTGTTTGTTTGTATTTAGAAAATCCTATATTTTCTACTAGTATAAAAGTAGCCTTCTCTCAAGACCAATGTTTGTTTCCAAAATGTATGTAAGTGTAAAATAACCAATGTGTTTCGAAAACCTTGTAAATCAATGCATTTTTAATACCCCATGTGAGTTTTATAACCATACTATTGACTCGGAATGCCTATACACAACGTTCTTCAGGCGTTGGAATGTTATGACGTTTGTCACCCCAAACGGTGGACTGCAGCTAACAGTCAGGGCGCGGGTTGTCAAGCCCGTATAGATCTATACACAAACACCATGCTCCCCCTCCAAGGGATTCTGGTATATAATACAGGACTTGAAATGTGTACTCGAACGTACATGAAGTTTGTGTCTCACAAAACTGTGGTATAAAAACAGATCTACTTGTTAAAATGTTACGTTTGTTCTTGTATACGAAAGTGACTTCTTGAAATTCATGTTTCTAGTACATAAGAGTTAGAAATTTGTTTGTAAAACTATACCTATTATAGTTTTCTAAAAGTGTGTCTCGTTTGTTCAGAAATACCTAGAAAAGGAATCATTTGTTATGAAAACATAGATTTTTGGTGTAGAGTCTAAGATAGACAAGTATACATTTAATCTAAGAAAAAGTTTAGTTTATACATGCATTACAACAATTTATATTTCAAAGGATGGAATATAACATATTTTGTATATATAAAAGTTCCCTATATAGTTTATAAATCACATGCGATTGGGATATATAAAAGCACATAAAATAATTGTTTACGTAACACACGATAATACTCGTGTGTTTACTTGTATTCCCCCCCCCCCTTGAGAGCATATAAAAGCATTTAGAATATTTAAAAAGGTTGATTAAGGGGTATGAAACTCACTCGAAAGTTTGAAGATAGCGAGATGGAAAACCGGGCAGAGTTTCGTCTCGGGAAACGGATTTTTCTCGGGATTCTCGGGAATCTCGGGAGTAAAATCGATCCTCGGGACTTGAGCAAAAAGACCAGAGCTTCAGGTTTGAACGGGCACGGAAAACGAGGCAAGATTGTGAGAGAAAGGAGAGAAATGAGCATTTTTCTCGGAAGCCCTCGCATTCTATTTATAGGAAGGCTGAACCGCCTCGGTACGCGGGGCGTACGCTCGTACGCAGCGCGTACGCGTACGTCATGCATGACCGAAGCCTCGACTACCTCGGCTTCGGATGGGACGGATCGGTGGGGAGGCGGGTCGGATGGGACAGCGGGTCGGACGGGTCGGTCGGACGGACGGGTCAGACGGGTCGGAAGCCTCGGATAGGGCGACGTGGATGATCAGAGGCCAAGTCTCTCGGGTACGCAGCGCGTACCTCGGATGAGGACGCTGACTCCTCTTCAGATAAGGTCCGAATTTTGAATTAAATAAATATATAATTTATTTAATAAACTTCAAAAATTCATATCTTCTTCATACGAACTCCGTTTTCGATGGTCTTTATATCCACGCGTAGGTGAGACTACGCTCTACAACTTTCGTTTAGACTCCGTCGGCAAATTCCGAAATTATTGTTTTTTACTATTTATATTAAACTCATCGTGTTTAAGGAATTTCTTTGAAAATTCATAACTTCTTTATCTGATGTCGGTTTTTGCCAGACTTTTTACCGCTGAAATACCATTGTCGAGACCTTCGATTCTCGTTTAGGTCATTCCGGCCAAAAGTCGATTGATCTCCGCTTCGTGTTTTTAGCTGTCTGTTGCTAAGCTGAACTTGGAAAAATCATAACTTCGATATATGAAGTCGGATTTGGGCGTTCTTTTTACGTACGATCATGGTTTAAAGAGATTTAAACATAGAAGGAATTTAAATAGAACTATTTGTTCATTTTATTATGAAAGTAAATTTTATTACTCAAAAGTGGTTACAATACTTGACCCATTTAGGTCATTACAAAGAGTTGAAATATCGGGTTGTCACATCATCCCCCCGTTAGAGAGAATTTCGTCCTGAAATTTAAAGTAGTAAAGATACTAGTGCACATGAAAGAGATGAGGGTACTTTTGTTTCATCTGATCTTCGCGTTCCCATGTGAATTCAGGTCCCCGCTTGGCGTTCCAGCGAACCTTCACGATGGGTATGCGACTTTGTTTTGTTTGTTTGACCTCTCGGTCCATGATTTCTACTGGTTCTTCCACAAAGTTGAGGCTCTCGTTGATCTCGATCTCGTCGAGTGGAATAACAAGAGTCTCGTCGGACAGACACTTTTTCAAGTTTGAAACGTGGAAGGTTGGATGGATGTTACTAAGTTCGCGCGGTAGGTTAAGCTTGTAAGCCATAGGGCCGATTCTGGCAAGAATCTCGAAAGGCCCTATGTATCTTGGATTTAGTTTCCCCCGCTTTCCAAAGCGTATTAAACCCTTCCACGGTGAAACCTTTAATAAGACGTGGTCTCCTACCTGGAATTCCAAAGGTTTCCTCCTTTGGTCAGCGTAGCTTTTCTGTCGGTCTCTAGAGGCTTTCAATCGTTCACGAATCTGAACAATCTTCTCTGTCATTTCTCGTATGATTTTCGGACCGGTGAGAGTGCTTTCAGGAACTCTTCCTCTAGCTAACTGGGTATCGCCAACTTCAGTCCAGCACAGAGGGGATCTGCACTTTCGACCATAGAGGGCTTCAAACGGAGTAGCCTTTATGCTTGTATGATAACTATTGTTGTATGAAAATTCGACAAGGGGTAAATGGATATCCCATGCCTTTCCAAAGTCAATCACACAGGCTCTCAGCATATCTTCTAAAGTTTGTATCGTTCTCTCACTTTGCCCGTCTGTTTGTGGGTGGTAGGCTGTACTCATGTCTAGCCTAGTTCCCAGGGAACTTTGTAGTGACTGCCAGAATCTTGAAGTGAATCTACTATCTCGATCAGAGATAATGGATATCGGAACACCATGTAGTCGCACTACTTCCCTTAAGTAAGTTTTTGTAAGCTTCTCCATTTTGTCAGTCTCCTTGATGGGTAGGAAATGCGCGGATTTCGTCAATCTGTCGACAATGACCCATATGGTATCGAGTCCACTTGTCGTATTGGGTAACTTGGTTATGAAGTCCATAGTAATCCGCTCCCATTTCCATTATGGTATCTCTGGTTGTTGTAGTAATCCTGACGGTTTCTAATACTCGACCTTAACCTTAGCGCAAGTAAGACATTTACTCGCGAAGGTAGCAATTTCTGCTTTCATGTTAGGCCACCAGTATAGTTTCTTAAGATCCAGATACATTTTATCTGAACCCGGGTGAACGGAATATCTTGAGTTGTGAGCTTCGATCATGACTACGTTTCTGAAACCACCATGTTTCGGGGTCCAGATTCGGTCCATGAGATAGTAGGCTCCGCCACCCTTGACTTCTAGATTATTTTCCATTCCTCGCAGGGATTCACCCGCCACATTTTCAGGTTGCAAAGCTTCCATTTGTGCCTCCTTAATTTGTGTGGATATGTGGGAATGGATGGTCATAGTCAGAGATTTGACCCTCCGACCAGTGTATTCCTTTCGACTGAGGGCGTCAGCTACTACGTTGGCCTTGCCAGGATGATAACGAATTTCGCATTCGTAGTCATTTAGTAACTCAACCCATCGTCGTTGTCGCATGTTGAGTTCCTTTTGATCGAAAATGTGTTGAAGGCTCTTGTGATCGGTGAAAATAGTACTCTTTGTTTCGTATAAGTAGTGCCTCCAGATCTTCAGAGCAAATACCACTGCTCCTAACTCGAGATCATGTGTCGTATAGTTCACTTCGTGTGTCTTAAGTTGTCGGGAGGCATAAGCGATAACCTTCCCTCTCTGCATAAGAATACAACCAAGTCCTTGATTTGACGCATCGCAATACACTACGAAGTCTTCTATCCCTTCGGGGAGGGATAGTATCGGTGCGGTGCACAAGGCCTGTTTTAGCGTCTGGAATGCCTTCTCTTGTTTCGCTTCCCAGCCAAAGGCCATGCCTTTCTGGGTTAATGTAGTAAGAGGTTTCGCAATGCTAGAGAAGTTCTTTATGAATCTGCGATAGTAGCCAGCGAGACCTAGAAATTGACGAATTTTTGTAGGTGTCTTGGGTGCCGACCAGTTCTCAATGGCCTTAATTTTGGAGGGGTCCACGTGTATACCTTTCTCGCTAACAACGTAGCCTAAAAATTCGACTCTTCGAATCCAAAATTCGCATTTAGAGAACTTCGCATAGAGTTTCTCCGTTCGCAGTGTTTCTAGGACTTTTCGTAGGTGCTGACTATGCTCTTCCTTACTTCAAGAGTAGATAAGTATATCATTGATAAAGACGATGACGAACTGATCCAAGTAAGGGCGGCATACCCTATTCATTAGGTCCATAAATACTGCTGGTGCATTGGTTAATCCGAACGGCATCACTACAAATTCGTAGTGTCCATAACGAGTTCGGAAAGCTGTCTTTGGAATGTCCCCCTCTAGAACTCGTAATTGGTGATATCCGGATCGTAGATCTATTTTGGAGAAGTAGTTCACTCCTTGAAGTTGATCGAATAGGTCGTCAATACGGGGTAGAGGATAGCGGTTCTTGATAGTAAGTTTGTTTAGCTCTCTGTAGTCGATGCACATACGGAACGATCCGTCTTTCTTCTTTACAAACAAGACCGATGCTCCCTAAGGTGAGAAACTTGGTCTTATGAATCCTTTCTGAAGGAGTTCATTAAGTTGATTGGAAAGTTCCTGCATCTCTGCTGGTGCGAGACGATAAGGCGACTTCGCTACTGGGGTAGCTCCTGGAACTAAGTCGATTCTAAACTCGACTTGGCGTTGCGGTGGTAATCCTGGTAGTTCTTCTAGAAAGATATCGGGAAAGTCGCGTACTACCGAGATGTTCTTGATGTCCTTCAGTTCTTGACTTGTATCAACGATGTGCGCTAGGAATGCTCGACAATCCTTCCGCAAGCACTTTCGAGCTTGGATGCACGAAATGATGCGAAGGTTTGTACTAGATTTGTCGCCGTAGATAACTAATGTTTCGTTGTTAGGGAGGTTAAGACGAACTGCTTTTTCAAAGCACATGATGTCGGCGCGAAGAAGACTCAACCAATCCATGCCGACTATGACGTCGAAACTTTTAATTTGGACCGGCATGAGATTGATTGGAAAAGAATGGCCGTCTAAAGTTAACGTACAGCCCATGTATATGCAGTTAGTGTTTTCGGTTTTTCCATTTGCCATCTCTACAGTGAATGATTTTTCTAACTTGCTAGGTTTGGATTTAAGTAAATGAATAAAGTTTTGACTCACGAAGCTTCTCTCCGCTCCACTATCGAATAATATGCATGCATATGAATTATCGAGAAGGAACGTACTAGCAACTATAGTTGGGTCAGCTACAGCTTCGTCGTGGCCTATTGCCAAAACTCGTCCCACACCTCCGGTGTCTGCTGCCTTAGGACAGTTCCTCTTGTAGTGGCCCACCTCGCCACAACCGTAACAAGTCTGCCCTACACCCGCACTGGGAACTTGAGTGATCGGCTTTGCGGGGTCCTTGCAGAAACGGGCTGTGTGTCCCTTCCTGTTGTAGTTGGCGCACTGCATTTCCCGACAAGGTCCATGGTGGTGGTAATTGCATTTGGTGCACTTTGGTTGGTTACCTACATAAGGCTTTGTTGGGTAGGTATTTGTAGGAGTTGTAGTAGGTACAGTGGCAGCATTCACTGAAACTAGTTGTTTCTTTGCGGATTCCTGGGAAGACCCACCCTTCCCTTTATTCCACACTCTCTTCCTGCTATTGTTGTTGTTGTTGTTGTTGTTGTTGTTGTTGTTGTTGTGGTTTCCTTTCTGTGGTTCTGGTACAGAAGTGGTTGAGTTCTGATGACCTCCGTAGTCAATCAGAGATTGTGCCAGTTCCTTAGCACTTTCAAAGGTGTCAGGTTTGGAAGCTAACACGCTTGATCGAATTTGGGGCGTCAGTCCCCAGATGTACCTTTCTATTTTCTTGCTCTCGGGAGCAATCATATCTGGACAAAGAATTGCCAGCTTGCAGAATCTGTTAGTATAAGTAGTGATGTCGATACCAACCATTCCGAGAGTCCATAGCTCGTGTTCAAGCTTTTGAATCTCTCCCCGTGGGCAGTATTCTCTCATCATCATGGCTTTCAGGCTCTCCCAGCTTATGGAGTTTGCCACGATTAGGGTAAGTACTTTAACGTGGCCATTCCACCAAGTCAAAGCTTTATCAATAAAGGTAAAAGTTGCAAATTTGACTTTTCTGTGCTCGGGACAAGAGCAGATTTCAAAGACTGCCTCCGTCCTTTCAATCCACTGCCTCAGGGCCATCACACCACCAGTTCCATAAAATATTCGGGGCTTGGCATTAGTGAAGTCCTTATAGGTACATTCTCGAGGTGGTCCATAACTCTCGCCATGGTTGGATGGGTGTGTGCCAGATCTCGAGCCATTAGTACTCGAGTTATTGATCTGTGACATGGCAGCTGCCACCGCTGCGGTGACTACTACTTGGAACATAACAGCATCAAATTGGGGTGGTGGAGGTGGGTGGTGGTACAGGTGTTTCCCCACCGTTGTTTCGCCTTGGGTTCCTACGCGGAGGCATCCTTCAACTATAGGTTGAAAAGACAAGGATAAGAATTTCGTAGAATAGAAAATGTATGTGTCTCATGAACTAAATCGCTATAGTTCAACAACAGATGATAGTATGAGTCTTAAAATAGAAGAATGAAAGTTATTTGTAAGACTGAAGGTATGAAACAAGTATTTGGTTTCACAGAGACCTTTCATGGTTTGAACGAAATACTTAACATAGTAGTAATAGTGTCACTTATATTTATATAAAAGTTGTTACAACGATCATGAAAATTTGACCCCTATAAGGGTCTCCGATTACAAAGTTCGAGAAATTTAAAGACTTTTAGCCGAGGTCCTAAGCTATAACAAAATTTGAGTCCTTGACAAGCACTACTTGCGACGTAGGTTGCGCTTGGAGCTTGACTCCGCATCTGATTGCTTCGACTCCATCAGATGCCTATCAAAAGCGGCTTGTTGTTCCCTCAGTTCAGCGAGGGCTGCAATCATTTGCGCTTGGAATGCTTCGGTTTGGAGTTGAGCATTGTCTTTTATCTTGTCCAGCCTACGGATGTCAGAAGTGTGAACCTGCACTTCCACATTGACATCCCGGAGTCGGCTAGCTTGAACTCCGGACTGATAGGACTGATTGGCTAACTTACCAACCATTACCGGGAGTGCTCGACCAGCTGAACCTCTGTCGCGGACATCATAGAAGTCCCGGCACATGCCGTAGGGAGGGCGTAGGTTTTGCTGTTGGCTCCAATGGTGGAGGTGACTTCCCCAGACGGGAGTCGGTCCTTGAAAGTTCCTTACGAAGATGGGAGGTTGAATGGGTGGTGGATCGATAACTTCCGGCTCTGAGTCGGTACCGGAGTCATCACCCACTTCTGTGGGTTCCTCGTCCTCTTCTGGATCATCTTCGATCCATCCTTCGTTGCCTTGGTTGGGAAAGTAGGGGTCGTCAGGGTGGTGAAATCCAGCCATTTGACTGTATGAGAAATAGGGTTATAAGAATTGAATAAAGTTGGAACATGTAAAACATGTAAGTTAAACTAGTTTAGATAGCAAATACTCCTATAGTATTTAAATTCTTGTGTTTGATTCTTGTAATGGTTTGGTAAGGTTTGACTTGTTGCTTACTACGATCATTCCTCGATATACGTTGGTCCAATCTCGGGCAAATATAGTCGATCACGCTATATTGTCCCAAATCTGATTACATATATAGAGTCTTAATCGTAGTGTCAACTTGTCTAAATACTTGTTGTATAGTTAGATATCATGAAAATAATTTGTTGTATGCATGTAATTGTACTTAAATGAACTATCAATTTAAGTTAGACGTAACGCTGTTTAAGCGTAAAAAGAAAAATGTTTTGTCAGAGAGTATTAGTCACTTAAGCATTTATAGTTTGTATATCTTATGTGGTTCGATATACTTAGTTCACTATAAACATTGCTCTGATACCAATCTGTCACACCCCCAAACCTGAACGGCGGAAACGTTCGGGGGCGGATGACTTCATGTGGTAACGTAACAAATGAATACATAGTAAAGAAAGCAATACAACCATCATATATATAATAGAAAGTTTACATTTGTCAAAAGTTACATGTTCAAAACCAATTACAATATGATGTCAAAAATACGAGATTAAACTGGCGCCGCAGCATCCCTTCATCAAAAGTGTAATGAATACCTGAAATTACTGATTTCCTGGGACATACAAGTAATTTTGAAAGAGTAGATCAGCATTTAAGCTGGTGAGTTTCATAAGTATTTAAGTGACAATGTTTGTATGAAATGAAATGTTTTGTCTTTGTTTGCTTGTATTTAGAAAATCCTATATTTTCTACTAGTATAAAAGTAGCCTTCTCTCAAGACCAATGTTTGTTTCCAAAATGTATGTAAGTGTAAAATAACCAATGTGTTTTGAAAACCTTGTAAATCAATGCATTTTTAATACCCCATGTGAGTTTTATAACCATACTATTGACTCGGAATGCCTATACACAACGTTCTTCAGGCGTTGGAATGTTATGACGTTTGTCACCCCAAATGGTGGACTGCAGCTAACAGTCAGGGCGCGGGTTGTCAAGCCCGTATAGATCTATACACAAACACCATGCTCCCCCTCCAAGGGATTCTGGTATATAATACAGGACTTGAAATGTGTACTCGAACGTACATGAAGTTTGTGTCTCACAAAACCGTGGTATAAAAACAGATCTACTTGTTAAAATGTTACGTTTGTTCTTGTATACGAAAGTGACTTCTTGAAATTCATGTTTCTAGTACATAAGAGTTAGAAATTTGTTTGTAAAACTATACCTATTATAGTTTTCTAAAAGTGTGTCTCGTTTGTTCAGAAATACCTAGAAAAGGAATCATTTCTTATGAAAACATAGATTTTTGGTGTAGAGTCTAAGATAGACAAGTATACATTTAATCTAAGAAAAAGTTTAGTTTATACATGCATTACAACAATTTATATTTCAAAGGATGGAATATAACATATTTTGTATATATAAAAGTTCCCTATATAGTTTATAAATCACATGCGATTTGGATATATAAAAGCACATAAAATAATTGTTTATGTAACACACGATAATACTCGTGTGTTTACTTGTATTCCCCCCCTTGAGAGCATATAAAAGCATTTAGAATATTTAAAAAGGTTGATTAAGGGGTATGAAACTCACTTGAAAGTTTGAAGATAGCGAGATGGAAAACCAGGCAAAGTTTCGTCTCGGGAAACGGATTTTTCTCGGGATTCTCGGGAATCTCGGGAGTAAAATCGACCCTCGGGACTTGAGCAAAAAGACCAGAGCTTCGGGTTTGAACGGGCACGGAAAACGAGGCAAGATTGTGAGAGAAAGGAGAGAAATGAGCATTTTTCTCGGAAGCCCTCGCATTCTATTTATAGGAAGGCTGAACCGCCTCGGTACGCGGGGCGTACGCTCGTACGCAGCGCGTACGCGTACGTCATGCATGACCGAAGCCTCGACTGCCTTGGCTTCGGATGGGACGGATCGGTTGGGAGGCGGGTCGGATGGGACAGCGGGTTGGATGGGACAGCGGGTCGGACGGGTCGGTCGGACGGACGGGTCGGACGGGTCGGAAGCCTCGGATAGGGCGACATGGACGATCAGAGGCCAAGTCTCTCGGGTACGCAGCGCGTACCTCGGATGAGGACGCTGACTCCTCTTCGGATAAGGTCCGAATTTTGAATTAAATAAATATATAATTTATTTAATAAACTTCAAAAATTCATATCTTCTTCATACGAACTCCGTTTTCGATGGTCTTTATATCCACGCGTAGGTGAGACTACGTTCTACAACTTTCGTTTAGACTCCGTCGACAAATTCCGAAATTATTTTTTTATTATTATTTATATTAAACTCTTCGTGTTTAAGGAATTTCTTTGAAAATTCATAACTTCTTTATCTGATGTCGGTTTTTGCCAGACTTTTTACCGCTGAAATACCATTGTCGAGACCTTCGATTCTCGTTTAGGTCATTCCGGCCAAAAGTCGCTCGATCTCCGATTCGAGTTTTTAGCTGTCTGTTGCTAAGCTGAACTTGGAAAAATCATAACTTCGATATATGAAGTCGGATTTGGGCGTTCTTTTTACGTACGATAATGGTTTAAAGACATTTAAACATAGAAGGAATTTAAATAGAACTATTTGTTCATTTTATTATGAAAGTAAATTTTATTACTCAAAAGTGGTTACAATATTTGACCCATTTAGGTCATTACAAAGAGTTGAAATATCGGGTTGTCACATTATGGTCTATGAATGATGAATGGAAGGATTACCATGCTACCCAAGGGAAATGAATTGGTCGATGTAAACCTTTATGTCTATACATGTATACATGATATATAACTAATACCCACCAGACAACATCCCAACGAGGAAAAGGAAACTGGGCGAACTAGCCTTCCTAAGTCCTTTAAACATTATTTATATAACTATAGAAATATAGGAATAAATTTAACGAAGTAAAAGCCTAGAAGGAAAACTTTGATGAAACCTTTGGAAAACTTTCATACATAAGAAATTTACGACTTGATGTCATTTTGTAAAACAAGTTTTGAAAATCTTTGGAATCCTTTGAAAAACCTTTCATAAACAGCTGTGAAAATGATTTGTATAAAACAGTTTTAAGTGAAGAAAACCATTGATAAGAAATTACGACTGGATGTCTCTTAAGTAAACAAACTTTGAAAAACTTTGGATAACCTTTAATGATCTAAAAAGGGATATTCATACTTTAACAAGATTCGAAATCATGATTTGGAAACCTTTAATCTGGATAAACAGTTTAACATGCAAAAATCTATTTTGCTATACAGTTATTAATCACATGTGATTTATCAAATAACTATATAGTTCAACTTGTATTCCCCCCCCCCCTATAAAAGCAGTTAAAATCATTTAAAAGGTTAATTCAGGGGTACGAACTCACCTGTCGTGGGCGATTTGGATGAATGGACGGTATAGGACGCTAGGTGTCAAGCGAGGACTTGAACACACACTCGGATCCTATTAACATATAATGATACATTTAAGTATCTAATTAGTCATTTAACAACTAATCAAGCAAGTAAGGATGTCCAACTACATGAAAACACTTTTCTACAAGTGCTAGGAGTACTAAGGGCTGCATATAAAATAAGGTGCAAATGACCTTTTTTAGATATTGTTATGAAAAAGGTCTGCAAGGATATGTAGTTTTGCAAAAATCATAATAAGTTGTATAAAGATCGTATAAATGTGTTTAAGTAGTCTCCGTAAAGGTATCTATCTGAACTACTTGCATACAAAATAGTTTCGCAAACCATAGGGCTTAAGATGTGAAAACAAGTCTTGAATGAACCACAATTTTTCACAGAAAATCATATCATTTTGTAGTATGTTTTCCAAGAGTGTTTTTGCAGAAAAGAAATATGTGAGCACATGTATTCCTATGACAAACCGAAAAAATTGTGCTTTGAAGACACAGTCAATCAACTCAACTGAGTGTCTAACTCATTAGTACTAAGTTCTAGCTTGGTTAAAGGTCATTCTAAGGAGTTTTGAGCCTAATACACTTAAGGAATAAGTGTTAGAAATTACCTGCTAGAGCCACAGTGTAGCAAATCGAACCTTAACCTCATCTAAATGAGTTCACGGCCACAAGACCATGAGTTTACGGCCGTAAAATCATGTGGCCGTAAACTGAAGTGCTTATATAAGGCATTTGGTCATTTCTTCTCATTTCTTCATCCCACCGCCGATTTTTCTTCAAATCCTCTCAAGTATCATCCAACTTTCTTCCTAGATCTTCAAAAGTGTAACTATTCTTCCTTGATTAGTTGATTCATCTTATTAACTAGCTACATACATTGATTTCATCCATGGAGATCATGTTTGTGTAGATCTTCAAGTTACACCAAGAACACCAAGAACACACACTAGTGTTCTTGGCCAATATCATCCATTTCAAGCTTCTAGAACGTAAGTACTCTTCCCTATAGTTCATATCAAGTTAGTATCCATGCTTAGAAACTTGAAAACATCAAGAACACAAGGACAAAAAGGAGTTTACGTCCAAGCCATCTCCCAAGGCCGTAAACCCCTTTAAGGTTGCCATTTTGGCCACAAACCCTCCTATATGCAAAGCTAGTGACCCAGGACCCTTCATGGATGAGATTAGGACCTTCAACTACTCTCAAGTACACAATGACCATGAGTTTACGGCCATAAACACCTTAGGGCCGTAAACTCACCAAAAGCCTCAATGGAGGTGGTCTTTCTCATACTAGTGTAGAACAAAAGACCCTAACGCTTCCCTAGCCTTCAAACTTGCAATTATACACGAGTTCCGATGAGTTTACAGCCGTAAACTCCCTTGGGACGTAAACCCATGGTTGTAAACTCATGTGAGTGCCATTCTACCTTCCTTTGTTGAATCACAAGTGATTCCAACACTTGGTCAAAGTGTTTCCTAGTCCTGGAAGGTGTTTCCTTTCATTTAGTTGTTTATAAACACTATATTCATGCCAATATGTGTCGATATATATCATTTAGGACCTATTGTGTCTCGGGACTTCATTCGTGGAAATTCTCATCCTTACACGCATACCCATTTGAATCACCCACATCAGGTGAGTTCATACCCCGTAGTGTATCTTTTAACTGTTTTAAATGCTTTTAAGTGGGGAATACAAGTTGAACACAATGATAACTGTGTAATTGTTTGTTATAAACATCTTTCAAAATGTTACTTATGTCTTCTATATGTGGTCAAAACATTTCAAAAGCTATTTTACAGTTATGTTACTTTATAGTTTAACAAAACTCCGTTTTTAAAGTACAAGCATAACTTAGTAGTAAAATGAGTCTTTTCAATAACAGTTCAAGTAGAATACTAGTAAACTATAATAGGTATAGTTTAGAGGTTCAGTTCATACTAGATACAATATACGATAACACAAAGAACATACTAAGATACTACAACAAGAGAAAGTACCAAGATAGTATAACAGAACAAACATACTAAGATGCTACAACATGGAACACTTACAGGATCTAACTATACCAATGAATCACTAACGCATTGTTCTAAATAAAAGGTGATAGTTATATTTGGTATACATGATCATAAAATTTTAATGTGGATGTTCACGGCTTGCAATTGATTGCAGAGGTCGCGTTTGGTTCCAGAAATCTTTTGACTGGGAGAGCGTTTAGTATGGGATCTAGCCATCACATTATACCTTAATAACCAATTTAAAGCAATTAGTACAACATTAGTTACATATTACAAACGACAAACAGAACAGTCGGGTCTAGTACATTCAGTAGAAAGGGACCATAATGCTAACACTATGATTCCTTAATGTATACATCAAGAGATATGTATAAAAAGGATCTGACAGGTGGTTGGATGTGTGCTTTCTGCCTTATTTCCAGTTCCTTGTTTGGTTGTGGGCTTAAGGCATATTCATCCAATCAACTATCTATTCGATATTTGATTATATATAGCCAGTATAAAATAAGTGATTATAGAAGTAGTCACTGTTGTCACGATTTTATTATAAGAAATAAGGGTTTTATTAAAGGATCTTTTCATTAAATATAAAGGAACTATTACAATTAACTCCATGAGTAACAAGTGAATACACTAGGGTTATATACAACAAGGACCAAACAAACAATGGGATGTGTGCTATCCGCCTTACCTCATGTTCCTTGTTTGGTTGTGGACTTAGGGCAGATGCACATAGTCAATTGTTTGTTTACTCTGAGTTTTATATAAGTTGTATCCATTTAGTACTCATAGAGAGGATTGTAGAATCATTTTTCTTTATCTTTCTTCAAATTAGGAAATATAGGATTTTCTAGAGGAGTAGGCGAACTTTTCTAAAAATAGAACATATAACTTACTACATTTCAACTACATTTTTCAACAACTTTCTACAACTTACTTACATCACTTAAATCTTATGAACTCTCCAGCTTAATTGTTGATCAACTCTTTCAAATAACTTGTATTCTCAGGAAATTAGTGGACAGGTACTCGCTCTGGGAATTCAGAAGATGGAGCAGTATAGCTTCAAGTCTTATTTTGTTATTTGTTTATGTACTCTATGTTGTGTGAACACATACTTTGTAAACACTTTCTTTCTAATGAAATGGTTGTTCATTACTTGCTTACTATGATGCATGTCTTGTGATACTAAACATGACGTCCTCCACCCCCGAACGTTTCTGCCGTTCCGGTTTTGGGCTGTGACAGATTGGTATCAGAGCATTTTTTATGGTGAACTAAGTATATCAACCGATAAAAGATATACAACTATAAGTACAATAGGGCTTAAGTGCTTTTGATAATGATATATTTTAAGAGTATAACGATGAGTTATAAAAATATACCTACTTGCTTATACATGTACATACTAGAACGAGTATCACAAGGAGAACATAACTAAAGTATTTAAAGGTTGAACATTGTCGTCAAACCTGAACAATTATGTAATCATAGCTAGGATCAAGATAGCTTGATCAACTATATTCATTCAAGATGTGACCGACATGTGCTTGGGAGTGATGTGGTGTTGCAACGGTGTTAAAACTTACCTAACTCTATACAAAGGATCTCTATATCAGAACATGAAAGTTATAATACTATAGGAGTATTTTAGGCTCTATAGAAATAACTTATGTGATAACTTAAAAGACCCTTACAGATAGGTCTAAAATCATGCAATGTATACTCCCAAGGTTATATATAATTGGGGTAATATAGACTTAGAATTTGTGATCTACACTTCATTACATGTTACTTGTTTGGTTTTGGTTTTGGAGTAGGATCACTTATTCGAAGGTCTATTTAATCTTGAATTATATACAACTTGTATACGTTGTACAATTATAGAGGGACTCTGTAAGGATCACCCCATAAAGTTACCTTAAATCTCATAAGATTCATTAGTCACTTCAATTCTCGCATGACAAGCCCAGATAGATGTAACCACTTCCTAATATTAGACAACTAAAGAGTCCAGGAGGAACAAGAGCAAGTTCATGAGAAGTATTCAAAGAAGTTCAATCAGAGCAACCAAAACTTCATATGCGTCACACTAATAAATAATAATCTTGGTTAACTTAATGAGTTAGTGGAAACACTACTCACCTTATGTGTTAAAATTATGTTCTGTACATGCAGCTAGTAATAGTTATTCAGGCAATATATATTCATTCGAGGATAGCCATTTCAAATTCATAAAGTTCATTTGGTATAGACTTTTTATGAATTGTTTCTAGAACCCTGTGGAAGTTAGGGCCCAATACACCTAGAACTAGGATAACCTTGTCTTTTCAGCTTTCGATTTGAGTCTATTGCTTTAGACTTATTCCGTCTCATCTTTGTATTCTTTTAGCAAAGATGCCTCCTCGCAGATCAAACAGACACACCACTCCGATAACTCCAATGCCTTCTCCACAAATCGATGCGGCAACTTTAAATGTTGTAGTAGTTGTGGCTGTGGCAACAACCATGGCTCAATATCGTCCTACCAGTTCCAACGGAGGTGGAACACCTGTTCATGCTAATCAAAGTGAGGTCCATTTGCGCTCAAGAGATTGCTCCTACAAGGACTTCATCAACTACAACCCGTTTCGTTTAACGTGAATGGTGGAGTCATCGCTCTGATGCGATGGTTCGAGAAAACAGATTCGGTCTTCGAAATCTGTTCCTGCCCAGAAGGGAGCAAAGTGAATTTTGTTGTCTGCACCTTCTCCAACAGAGCCCTTACAAGGTGGA
Source organism: Lactuca sativa (assembly GCF_002870075.4). NCBI lineage: Eukaryota > Viridiplantae > Streptophyta > Magnoliopsida > Asterales > Asteraceae > Lactuca > Lactuca sativa. The sequence continues at coordinate 203,310,771 of NC_056625.2, forward strand.
ATAGCCATGTTAAGTCACTGACCCTATTAGTGGATAACTCAATAGCTTGGGAAAACCTAAAAGAGTTAATGCTGGAAGAGTACTGCCCAAGGGGCGAAGTACAAAAGCTGGAACAAGAACTATGGGAACTTAAGATGGTCGGCTCAGACATAGTGACCTACACTGACAGCTTTTGCGACCTAGCAGCACTATGCCCCGGGATGGTTACCCCGGAGAGCATTAAGATAGAAAGATACATCTGGGGTCTAGCTGCCCCGATCCAAGGAGATGTATTGTCTTCTAACCTAGCCACATTTGGTAGTGCCAAATGCTTGGCCCAGTGATTCATTGACCATGGAGTCCGGCATGGTGTAGAAGTCCTCATTTCCGACCCATCAAAGGGAACAGAGTATAACCGGATGTCCATGAGCAAAAAGAAGAAGAAGCGAACAACCCAGGAAACCCCGCAAGAGCAACAAGCGAGTACTATGTAAGTCGCTACAATGCCTGCAACTCCAACACCTGCCAATAGGTATGCTAGAACACTTCCGATGTGTGGAAAGTGCAACTGTCACCACACTGGAGTATGATGGGAAATGCAGTGTCTGAACTGCCACAGAAAGGGACACATAGTCTGTTTCTGCATGGCACCGGTTCAACCGATCTCCCAAGTCCCCGGAGTTGGAAAAAACCCAAGCCCGCTATGGCTGTGGTGAGACTGGACACTATCAGAGGGACTGCCCGATAACAAAGAACTTAGGCACGGACGGACGGATCCTAATGATCACCGCAGGAAAATCAACCCCAAAGTCGTAAATAAGCAGCGGTACGTCTTCGATCTAGTAATTACTTTAAAAATTAATTTATATTTATATAAGATTAAAACTTGGGGAACTCCCTTAAAAGTAATTATAATAACTCACATATTGAAATAGATCACGATTTTCGAGAGAACTAAAAGATCCGTTTAGAAAAATCTATGATGGCTTAGCATATACATCAGGGTTGTGCATAACTAGGATGTTTCAGAATTAGAGTGAGTGATTTGGCCTTAATTCCTATTCCTTGTCTAGTTGTGGATTTGAGGCAGAGTTACTCATTCGACTGTCTTATTCATCTTAAGTATTCATAACTTGTATATGACAGGCGATTGTAGTGGTGCCAAGGAGGATCATGATATTAAGTATCATCACTAGTTATCAAAGCGGTATGATACATAGGAGTGTTAACATCAAAGGAACAACAGTGAACACTAGAACATTTACAAAGAGTGCATTGTCGAACACACTAGGAGTACATTGTCGAACACACTAGGGATACATCATCGTATAACAGACGTTTCTTTCAAGTTAGCCAAAACCTTGTTCAGTAGAGAGTCCGTTACTATCGTTCGTCATGGGTTGGCATGCTCCTTACCATACTAAGTTCATATGTTTTCTATCTTCTCGATCGTCAAATTTTTGAAACCTTCGTCTTTCATATCGACAGTCCGACATAAATCCTAGTTTTATCTCTCCTATTCTAAACTCGAAGTACACGTGCAAAGGGTACTTTTTCCTCCGAAGCCATATCGTCAGATGTCCGCAGACCATCATGAAATACCACTCGTCCAGCAGACCAAGTTTGAGCACAAAGGCTAAGGGCAAATACCACCAACATATCACTATTCAGTGTATACAAGAGAGTGGTATATGATTATGATTACCTAGATCTAGTATGTGTGTTTCCGCCCTATCTCCTGTTCCTTGTTTGGTTGTGGACCTGGGGCAAAGTCGCACATCCGACCGTCTTACTGATCCTAATCATATACGACTTGTATACACGAAGTAATGATAGATAGACCAAGTATGAAATCCTATGATAAACGATAGGGAAAAAATTTCTAGGTCTACAAGTGGGTATTCTGCAAATCAACGGAGCACAACCCAGTAGCACTGTAAGAAAGCTAATTTCGGGACGAAATTCCCTCTAACAGGGGGATGATCTGACAACCTGAAAAAAAAAATTCTTTGAAGACACAGTCAATCAACTCGACTGAGTGTCAAACTCATTAGTACTGAGTTCTATCCCGATTAAAGGTCATTCTAAGGAGTTTTGAGCCTAATACACTTAAGGAATAAGTGTTAGAAAGTACCTGCTAGAGCCACAGTGTAGCAAATCGAACCTTAACCTCATCTAAATGAGTTCACGAACACAAGACCATGAGTTTACGGCCGTAAAATCATGTGGCCGTAAACTCAGGTCCTTATATAAGGCATTTGGTCATTTCCTCTCATTTCTTCATTCCTTGGCGGATTTTTCTTCAAATCCTTTCAATTATCATCCAACTTTCTTCCTAGATCTTCAAAAGATGTAAGTATTCTTCCTTGATTAGTTGATACATCTTATTAACTAGCTACATACATTGATTTCATCCACGGAAATTATGTTTGTTTAGATCTTCAAGTTACACCAAGAACACCAAGAACACACACTAGTGTTCTTGGCCAATATCAACCATTTCATGCATCTAGATCATAAGTACTCTTCCCGATAGTTCATATCTAGTTAGTATCCATGCCTAGAGACTTGAAAACATCAAGAACAAAAGGACAAAAGGAGTTTACGGCCAAGCCATCTCCCAAGGCCGTAAACCCTTTTAAGGTTGCCATTTTGGCCACAAACCCTCCTAGATGCGAAGCTAGTGACCCAGGACCCCTAATGGATGAGATTAGGACCTTAAACTACTCTCAAGTACACAATGACCATGAGTTTACGGCCATAAAGTCGATAGGGCCGTAAACTCAGCAAAAGCCTCAATGGAGGTGGTCTTTCTCATACTAGTGTAGAACAAAAGACCCTAACGCTTCCCTAGCCTTCAAACTTGCAATTATACATGAGTGACGATGAGTTTATGGCCGTAAACTCCCTTGGGCTGTAAACCCATGGTAGTAAACTCATGTGAGTTCCATTCTACCTTCCTTTGTTGAATCACATGTGATTCCAACACTTGGTCAATGTGTTTCCTAGTCCTGGAAGGTGTTTCCTTTCATATAGTTGTTTATAAACACTATATTCATGCCAATATGTGTCATTATATGCCATTTAGGACCTATTGTGTCTCGGGACTTCATTAGTGGAAATTCTCATCCTTACACGCATACCCGTTTGAATCACCCACATCAGGTGAGTTCATACCCCGTAGTGAATCTTTTAACTGTTTTAAATGCTTTTAAGTGGGGAATACAAGTTGAACACAATGATAACTGTGTAATTGTTTGTTATAAACATCTTTCAAAATGTTACTTATGTCTTCTATATGTGGTCAAAACATTTCAAAAGCTATTTTATAGTTATGTTACTTTATAGTTTAAGAAAACTCCGTTTTTGAAGTACAAGCATAACTTAGTAGTAAAATGAGTCTTTTCAATAACAGTTCAAGTAGAATACTAGTAAACTATAATAGGTATAGTTTAGAGGTTCAGTTCATACTAGATACAATACACGATAACAGAAAGAACATACTAAGATACTAGAACAAGAGAAAGTACTAAGATAGTATAACAGAACAAACATACTAAGATGCTACAACATGGAACACTTACAGGATCTAACTATACCAATGCATCACTAACGCATTGTTCTAAATAAATGGTGATAGTTATATTGGGTATACATGATCATAAAATTTTAATGTGGATGTTCACGGCTTTCAATTGATTGCAGAGGTCGCGTTTGGTTCACAAAATCTTTTGACTGGGAGAGCGTTTAGTATGGGATCTAGCTAGCAGATTATACCTTAATAAGTAATTTAAAGCAATTAGTCCAACAGTAGTTACTATATACAATACTACAGTAGTTACATATTACAAACGACAAACAGAACAGTTGGGTCTAGTACATTCAGTAGAAAGGGACCATAATGCTAACACTATGATTCCTTAATGTATACATGAAGAGATATGTATAAAAAGGATCTGACAGGTAGTTGGATGTGTGCTTTCCACCTTATTTCATGTTCCTTGTTTGGTTGTGGGCTTAGGGAAGATTCATCCAATCAAGTATCTATTCGATATTTGATTATATATAGCCAGTATAAACTAAGTGATTATAGAAGTAGTCACTGTAGTCACGATTTTATTATAAAAAATAAGGGTTTTCTTAAAGGATCTTTTCATTAAATATAAATCAACTATTACAATTAACTCCATGAGTAACAAGTGAATACACTAGGGTTATGTACTACGAGGACCTGACAAACAATGGGATGTGTGCTATCTGCCTTACCTCCTGTTACTTGTTTGGTAGTGGACTTAGGGTAGATGCGCATAATCAATTGTTTGTTTATTCTGAGATTTATATAACTTGTATCCATTTAGAACTCATAGAAAGGATTGTAGAATCATTTTATGTATCTGTCTTCAAATTAGGAAATATAGGATTTTCTAGAGGAATAGGCAAAAAAATTTAAAAGCAGAACGTATAACTTAATACATTTCAACTACATTTTTCAACAACTTTCAACAACTTAATTACATCACTAAAATCTTATGAACTCACCATCTTAATTGCTGATTAACTCTTTGAAATAACTTGTATTCTTAGGAAACATGTAGACAAGTACTCACTCTGGGAATTTAGAAGATGGAGCAGTATAGCTTCAAGTCTTAATTTGTTATTTATTTATGTACTCTATGTTTTGTGAACACATTCTTTGTAAACACTTTCTTTATAATGAAAGGGTTGTTCATTACTTGCTTATTATGATGCATGTCTTGTGATACTAAACATGACGTCCTCCACCCCCGAACGTTTCTGTCGTTCCGGTTTTGGGGTGTGACAATTCCCCCCCCCCCCATCGGAAATATATAAAAACTATAAAAAGGTCGGTAAGAACTAACATTTGATTTGTGAACTTGGTTTAGATTAGAGAATGTGATCGTTTCTGGGAAGCACCTCAAGAAAACACAAACTAGTAACGACTTAACCTGGGCTATTTTGGACTCAATATAACCCATAAAATAACAATAAAAACTTTGATACTTAGACTTGGAACCACATAAAAATGTCAAGCACAAGGTGGAAGGTGGTGGTGGTCGAAGGAGGGGCAGAAAGAAGTGGTGTAACAGTGGTTCTTGGTGGTTGAAAGCATCTCCGGATGGGGGGTTTTTGGGCCAAGAAAAGAGAGAGGGAAATGGAGATGGAATGAGAGGATAGATGGCTGATGGTTTTGTGATAAAATGAAGAGGGAATGGCCTTTATTTATGGTCTCATGCATGCCTCTCATGTCCATGCAAACCTCACTCATTTTGAAAGTCAAATACATAATGGCCCATGCTTGTACTCTTTGTTAGATGTGCACACAATCTAGGTAAGGTGAAAGAGGAAAGGGGGATGGTGGTAAAAATGTTGGTAACGGTCTACAAGGGAAGCATTGTCTGATTTTTTATCATTCAATCAAGCATGGTAGGGCCTAATGATCTCACACATAGCAAAAAGTCCCAAAAATGCTTTAAGATTTACGTGCTAAAATCTTGAAGTCTAATATTTCTTTTTGAAAGTGAAGTATTATAGAGTGGAGTTCTAGGATTCCAAAAAATCGAGCAAATTAATTTTTTGAGTTTTAGAAATTTGGGAAATCGCGTTTAAAGTTTCATGTCTAAATATCCCAAAGCATCAAAATTTTCAACTTTTGCAAATATTTTTGCTAAAACTATTTCGAGTATGGAATTAAATATTAGTCCATAGTTTGGGTCCAAAAATGCTCTTGGAATTTATATAAAAGGTGTGCAAGTGTTGTTGGATTTGGTGTCTAAACTCATAACTATAATTGGTGTGTACTTGACCCGAGAGTAGCATGGTCCATTTTGGTTGCCTTCACCAGAGCAATTTGATAGGATGGACTTTTGAGAAGAGGTTATTTATGATTTATTAATATATTATAAGTTCTAATATATTAATATGAAATCATAGTATTTAATTAGTATTGATCAAGAATTAATTTGGAATTAATTTACTGATCAAAGGAGACTAATTAAATATATGGAGACTGATTAAGTAAATCAATGTTTCTTATAGTGTGGATCAATGATCCATGGTTATTTAGGATTCGCTAAACCAATATCCATCGATAGTCCATGAAGGGTTAACCCATGGAGTCTATGTAATATGAAGGGTTATGTGAATTACGGTTTGTATGGATGTAACCCTAGATTTTACCACATTATAAAAGGAACCCATAGTCACCAAAATCGTCTCTATGCATTCTAAGAAGAGTGAAAAATGATTTTGTGTGCTAAGTATCCTCTCTCTCAATTCCTCCTTTGTTCATGGTGTCTGTGAACCATTTGAGGCATCACATTTGAGGTGCTAAGTTCATATAGGCCAAAACTACAAGCTACAACAAGAGGTAACTCTATAACTCATTAGTATGATGTTTATGTCAATTGTATGCTAGTTGCAGGCTTTATTCTTTGGAAACAATATTGCATGTATAATTATAGAAAACATAGATCCAAAGCATTTAGGGTTGCAGGTGCACCATAGGATGTTGTAGTATACTAAAACCTAACAGTGGTATTAGAGCCTAGGATTGTTTTATGTTATATTTGATGCATGGATTATTTTTTTCAAAGCTGAAAATCTATTTTGACAGCACCTACTCGACGAGTACATGAATAGACTTGACGAGTAGGTTGTTTATTTCTTGAACTCGACGAGTCCATAGTTGGGCTCGACGAGTTGGATGATTAGACAACAGTTTTCAAGTTTTTTTGGTCTGTTTTTGGTTTAGGATCATTACCACAAAACATTTTAGTTCATAAAATTTGATTTTGTTGGTATGGTAACGATTATCCTTGTCCAATTAAAAGATAATTGTCAAAATTTCAAGATTTGTATTTGTTTAAATGATAGGCTAATTTTTTGAAAATTGTTGATATGAATTGTCTTGACTTATGAGTTTAACTAGATCATAGATAAATTATATGATAATTTTTTATTTGTTAAAATATTGATCTAAATGTTCTTTAAATTCCTCCATAACATTTCCTCAAGTTATGGAACATGAAAAGTTTTTCCATAAAAACAACATTAAACTTATAAGTTATGGATATCAAAGGTTTTTCAAGAGTTACAAAACTTGCCCTCAAGTTTTGGTATTTGAAAAGTTCCACATTAAGAAACCCTTGTAATTAAAAAAGGTGTAACTCTTGGGTTCATAAATTAAAAAAATTAATTAAATTGTTTTTAATTTTTAATTTTTATATTTAGAACCTTGAAGTGTTTGAGTAGTTCAAATTGCACCTTATGGACTTTATTAAATTAATTAAAGTGTTTAATTAAAAGAGAATTAATAATTCCATAATGACATGGTTTAAGTTTAATTAAATTAAGAGTGTAATTTATTAATAGATTAAACCATCTAGTGTTTTAACAGTTTAAAATACACCCTTATACTACTATAATATTAAAAGTTTAATTATTATTATTACTATTATTATTATTATTGTATATATATATATATATATATATATATATATATATATATATATCAGAGAAGTCAGTCTTACCGTTAGTAGGCCTCATTCACGAAGCCGCTCTATAAGGGGCTATAACGTTATTGCCTATAAAATGGTGGTTTAATGGGTGTCCACTCTCACCCACCGCTTCCTTGACTGGTGGACGGTCGTTATCCGAACGAGTAGGATTTGACATTAATTCTCATTAAAAGTATAATGAAAATACCAAGTAACTAAACCTTTATAAATTCTCAATCTTAGTTACTTAGAGAAAATGTGAATTTGGTGCTAATCCATGAAATTGCAATTTGCACATTGTTAAGTCGTTAGTGGAGCGCGTGTGGTTAACCAGCACACTAATCTGGGACTAACAGTGTGTGGAAAATGGTAGCCTTATGTTAATCATAGATCAATGGAGCGTATGTGGTTAACCGGCAAATTGATTAGGTGATCTATAACATTAAGTATACCAAGCTCATTTGTATGGTTATTCACACCTTGTTTGTGATCATCGGCATCCTAGTCACAAACTTGAAGGGCACAATCGAGATTTAAACATGCCATTGAAAAGTTGAATGGATCTCAAAAAATCTAGGAATATCAATTCATTTAAAACATAAAGTTCATTTTCGTTTTTCATTGTGGAAATTGGTAAATCATCATTTACCTATCTTTAAATACTTTCCAACTGGATTACGGTGCCCCTCTACCGAATTGTAAAATATTATGTTGAGTCCTAGCCTTAATATTTCATTTTGGGTGTTATATTAAGGACTTAAATCAACTAAACTTGAATTTCTCCCCTATAGATGTCTAATTCAGACAACTATGGTCTACCTTATCCTTTTGGAAAAAGATTTCCTCATAAAGAAGATATTCCACAAGACGATCAAGGTGAAAGATTAATCCCTTCTTCGTGTTGTAGTTGAACTTCACTCCCTCCACCTCCTACGATAATTCTCCCTGACCCACAAGTTTAAGGTCACTCACGCCCTATTGGCTAGCAAACACTAAGATGGAACGTCTGTGTATGCACATGTCTTGGAGACGAAATCACACATTGACAGGCTGGGAATGTTGGGTGTCTTTGTTTAAAGGAAGTTGGTTGTTGACTTGGTTCTTTAATCACTTCCTAAGCCATATAGTGGGTTCCTTATGGACTACTATATGGGAGATAACCACATGACCCTTCTGTTGGATTAATGTCTAAGTCCATAACTATAATTCGTAAGACTTGACCCGACCCGGCATGGTCCATTTGGGTTGCATGGCATCATGCACTTGGATAGACTATCATGAGAGAAATAAGACACTTATGGTTATTAATATATTATAAGTTCTAGTATATTAATAATAAGAATAATAAGATTATTTAATTAGTATTGATCAAGAATTAATCTAGGATTAATTAAGTGATCAAAAGAAGACTAATTAAATATATGGGTTGATTATGTAAATCATCCATACTTATATAGTGGGCTAATGCTCCATGGATAATCAAGTTGGGCTAAAACCCATAGGATGGTCCATGTATGCTCCATGGTGTATTTGTACCCATGGATCATGGAAATGAAAGGCCATGTCAATTAGGGTTTACATGGAGTAACCCTAACTATATAAGCATCTTATTCTTGACCAAAATCGGCCACTAGTGTGAGTAATGAAGGGCTAGCCGATTTCATGAGTTGTAGTTTTCTCTCAAGTTATTCCATGTGTATTTGGTGTTGTGTGAACCATTTGAGGTGTCACACTTGGGGCACTAGGCACTCAAGCTTCATGAAGACTTTCTACATCAAAGAGGTATGTATTCTATCTTGTTACACTCATTGTTTTGTATGCTAGATTAAGATAATACCTTGGATGTTCTTATTTGCATGTATAATAGAGAAAACATAGATCCAAGGTATTTAGGGTTGCATGTACACTTAGCAGTGTTAGAATGCTCAAAACCCAACAGTGGTATCAGAGCCTAGGCTTGTTTTCTTGTTATACTTGCAAAAGAAGCTGGAAAATCGAGTTTTGATGTTGTTTGCCCAGCAGACTCGCCGAGTCCATGAATGGACTCGCCGAGTCCAAGGCAAAAAGCATCCAACTCGCCGATTTGGTTCGTGCACTCAACGAGTTGGACCCCCAGACAGCATAAATTCGACTTTTTTGGCTGGAATTGGACTAGGAACATTACCCTAAGATGTTTTTGAACTTATAAACTTGTTTTTGATGTGGTAATGTTCATGCTAATCCAATTTCAAAGATAACTGTCAATAGACTCATGTTTTGTATTAGTTTAAGGTTTAGACTAATTACATGAAAAAGTTTGATTTAAATTATCTTGTTCTTATGAGTTGCTTAGATTAATAGAAAGTTGAGTGAAATAGTTGTTTTCAATCCAAATTAATCTAAGAGTTGATTCTAAAATGTGTTTTGTAACTTGTCCTCAAGTTATATGAAAAGTCACATTTAAGTTTCATAAAACTCATAAAAGTTGGCAATGGTTACAAAAGATGAAGAGTCTTGTCCTTAAGTTATGGAGGTTCAAGAGTCACTTCATTAATAAATAAATAAATAAAGTGTAACCTTAATTAATTCCATAAGTTATAAAATAAAGAAAAGTAATTCTTTTATTAGTTTAAAGTCTTCCATAACTTGTCCTCAAGTTATGGAACTTGAAGAGTTTTTGGATTAAAACTACTTTAAACACATAAGTTATGGAATTAATTAGTTTTGAATAGTTTCAAAACTTGCCCTCAAGTTTTGGAATTTGAAAAGTTTTCTCTTATGAATACTTTAATTCCAAGTTAGCCCACAGAATTTTAAAGTTAAAATTCAACCCTTATACTTTATAATGTTATGTTAATAATATATATATGTATAAGAGTAAAGTCAGTCTTACCGCTAGTACGCCTCATTCACGAAGTCGGTCTATAAGGTGGGTATAAGTTTGTTGCCTATAAAATGGCAACTTAATGGGTGTCCACTCTCACCCACCGCTTGCTTGACTAGTGGAGGGTCGTTAGCCGAACGGGTTTTACAGGACTAGAATTTTCCCTTCATTAAAAGTATTAATGATAAATACTAAGTAACTAAACTCTTAATAATACCCAATCTTAGTTACTTAGGAAAATGTGAATAAGGTGCTAATCCATGAAATTACACTTTGCACTTTGTTTAAGTCGGTTAATGGAGCGTGTGTGGTTAGCCGGCACACTAACTCGTATTTAACAAGGTAGGCAAAGGGTCACTTAATGTTTATCATAGTATCGATGGAGCGTGTGTGGTTAACCGGCACATCGATTGAGGGGTAAACACTTAAGGGTACCAAGTAATTTGCATGGTTACTTCACACCTTGTTTTGTGATCCTCGGCATCCTAGTCACAAAACCTGAAGGGCACACTGGAGATTGAAACATGCCATTGAACAGTTCAATGAATCTCAAAGATCTAGGAGTTTCAAAAACCAATTAAAACCTAATAATACATTTTGTTTATCTTGGTGGAAATTGGTGAATCGTCATTCACCTACCTTCAAATATATTATAGCTTGGATTACGGCGTACCTCTTCTAAGTTATAAAATAGTTTGTTGGGTCCTAGCCTTAATATTTCATATTGGGTATCATATTAAGGACTTAAGATCAACTATCTTGAATATCTCCCAAAAACATGTCTAGTTTAGACATTTATGATCTTCCCAAATCTATTGAAACAAGCTTTCCTAAATGAAGATGATGTCCCTTGGAAATCATACTTCATATTCACCTCCTCCAATTATTCTCCCCAACCCACAAGTTCTTGAAAAGTTTAAGGTCACTCAAGCCCTATTGGCAAGGCAAGGTCTAGGTGTGATCACATCTTGGAGATGTAGTCACATATTGACAAGCTGGGAGAGTTGGGTGTCAAAGTCTTGAGAAAGTTGGTGGCTCAATCACCTTCTAAGTCACATAGTGAGTTCTTTTGGGATTCCTCTGAAATAGACTATGACAAGACCCTTAATGATCTTTGCTAAGATCAACTTCTTAAAACTTGATGGACATTGACAATAGTGACACAGGAAATCCAGAAAAGAATTCTCTTCCCAATGGAAAGGGATCGACCATAGTCAACTCGGTTGACCAAATGGTAAAGAGAAAAAGCTAAGTCTGTGATAGTCCCATGTACCATTATCAAAGGGTCCATATGTTTATATTGCCAAAGAAAGGGGCATTGGTTGCGAAGCTGCCAAATTTACCTAAGGATGTTAAAGTCCATAAGTTTGGCTCTACTTCATGTAAAGTCCACTATCTAACTCTGCTAAGTTTCGATTCTGAGATTCCTGATAAATGATGTGACTGGGTCACATGGTGATGTTTTAAGAATCAAACAAAGGTGAAGAAACTTAAAGAAAGAATATGTTGAATCTGATGGCGTAGATGGATTTCTATCGCGTAGTTTAAAGATCGGATTCTTGAGCTACTTCTTAGCAGTTATGAGATATTGCTTAGGAATAGATAACAACAAGTTTTCATATGGATTGTAAGGATAAGTTTTTCCGCAAAGTTTTAAAATAAAAGGAAAATTTTGATTTTATTTATTTTAAAATATCCTTACAATGGAATTTGAGGAAAAGTTGTTGCTTATATGATTCCATTAATAGCAAGAGTGGAAATATGAAATTGATTCTTTCATTTGTGGTAATGTCTAAATTTACCAAATAAGGAAAGATTCTCATCACCCAAGTTTCAATTGGACCGGAACTAGGAATCATGCAAGTTGTATAGCATGATGAATGAGAACTTTCAAGTTTTGGAAAAATTAAGACTAATTACTCGTTCACATGTATGTGTGAGTCAAGTAAAGGACTAAGGGATCGAGTACACATTCTTGTGCACTGATTAAGTCCACCACAAAAGATTGATAAGACGATTCGTCATAGGTTACTAAAGCTCAGTAAATATGATTATACTTACAAGCTTAAGTGTACCTCTGAGACATTGGAAAAAGGTTCCAATGTATGACAGAGCGAATAAGAAGAATCAAATTTGGCAGAAGGATAAAAGTTTCTCAAATCTGAAAAGATGCGAGAGTACTTTAGTATCAGTTTTTGTGATCATCTTAATGATTAAGAAACCATAGCACAATTAGTTCTCTAAGGAAATCTTAGTGCATTCTTATGACTAAGAAGAGGGATCTTGAATTGTTGAAATGGTTAAATCAAGAAGATGAGTCATACTTTGTTCCAATACAAATCTTAGAGTCATAGTTCAAGATTGTAACTTGAGTGACATGTCTTAAAGAAGGTTTAAAACACTTGTCAAATGTAAGAGTAAAAGTTCTCTACTCTTGTACATTTGAAATTGGTAAGTTGTGATGTTTTGGATAAAACAAAGACCAACTTATGCCAATTGTGTGAAGTGTTTGTCTTGGTTAGAATCCACACTATCTCTTGGATGTTTGACAAGGGAGTCTTATAGGTCAAGAGGACAGTGGGAGTCTTAAAGGTCTTGAAAGTCTCAAAAACTAATCAAGATTAAAACCTGAAGTTCTTCACTAGCACACGACTTGACGCTTATAACCTATCGTGTTGTCATATTCTGTGCCCATTCCAGTTAAAGTTGGCTTTGCATATGAGTTCTTAGAGTTCTCAATTGGTTGCACAACAACTTGGAAGCAATGGCAGGCCCTTGAGCTGCCAGGTGGCAAGAATTTAAGATTGAGTTCAATCCATATGAGTGTGGATTTGTCATTATCCTTGTCTTGTGACTATGGTTATGACAATTCACATGGATAAGAACACATACACCAGCAAATCTAAGTGTCATAAGGTTTCTCTCCGATTCATGAAAAATGATGGTGAGGAAACACTTTCACTAAGTAGATTTTAGCTAGATAGCAATTGTGATATTTGCATTCTCAAAGTCGTTAGTGGAGCATGTGTGGTTTACCGGCACACTAACCTGGACTTGTGAGAAGTGGCAAAAAGGTCTAACCATTATGATTACGGCATCCCTCTTCATAACTATTTAGACACACAGGTGTGCTATCTAAGGGAATGTGTATGATTTTGATAAAGTTTTATCAAAACAATCTAGTATCAGAAATCTGAACTTTGGTAAGAAAGTCAGCTGATTTCTGAGTACATGTCAAAGCTAGTGGGACCATAAGTGTTATGCTAATAATAATCATGTTAGTGGGAGCATGATAATTATGATAAGTATTGCAAGTTAGCAATGTTAATTATAGAAAACAAAGGTTTCAATTGGGAAAAGTTGTTTTGCTATAATTAAGGGAGAGGGAATTATACTTCATCTCAACTCTTCATCTCAAATGTATAAGCTTAGATCGTGAGGTTTTAATCATTTAGTCAAGGATATATATGAATTTCATGTTGGAATGGCTCAACATAAGGAAATTTTGTATATGAGTCCATTATTTGCATTCTAAAATTCGATTATGATTACGGCATCCCTTTTCATAATCTGAATTAGGAGAACTTGACAAATTTAAATGGAAATGTTATAGCAAAAGACTGGTTTAGTCTTTATGTGAGACATCATGAATCGATTCCCATATGCTTCGGATATAGGATCGATTACATGTGCTATATTCATCCTTTCTAAAATTTTCCAAATGCCTGGGGCATTAAGAATGGAAAAGGTTTAGAAATGGATATGACTAAAAGGATTAAACAATTGTCGAGGACAATCTAAGGTATACCAAAGATTGGTTACTCAAGGACAGTTGGAAGTATAGTGATAATACTGGAAGGACCATATTGACATAATCTGTAAGGAGGTAACTCTTGTTCAGAAGTGATAGTCAAAATGGAATCTGGAAATGTTTCAAAGTTAGAATTTTCAATCTGTGTAAGATTAAGGAAACTTAATGCAAGAAGGATGTTTCCAAGGAGTTGATCTCCTTTGGAATACTCTGTAATGATTGTTGTCAGGTCTTTCTGACTTTGTGCATAATCATTACAAGAGGATCAATGCATATAAGTTTAGAATCTAACAGATTTCAATAAATGGCATGAATTTGGAATTCTTGCATTTGAAGTAAGGATTTGGGAGTGTGAAAAGAGAATCATTGAAGTTATGTTCAATTGATCTAGTTCACAAAGTAGAGATCATAGACAAACATAGTATGCATACTTGGTGTGTGGCATGACTAGTGTTTAAAAAAACATAGTGTACATGCTTGGAGCATGGGACAACTATTGTTTTAAATTCAAGAATAAAGTTGATAGTTGAAACAGTATACAATGAATAATGTGTAATCATATGGTGATAAATAAAAGGTGTTTTATTTATGTTCATAGGTTTTGATACCATATTGGATTCAATTATTATTGTGTTTCACTTTCATGTTTTGACTTCCCGAACAAATTGGGTTATTCTTCCGGAATGACTAAGTTATTCAAACCATCCACTGTCGGTCATATCTTGGAAGTAGATATGAATTAAGACTGTCATGGGTTGGCTTGTAGAGGTCTAAGGTGTTGGACAAAGGGCTACAACACTCATGAGTGCTCATAAATTCTGAGTATTGGATTCAACCCGTGCTCATTGGAATCACTTCATGGATTTTATCACGAGTGACCATGAGATGATAATATCTTATATTCTTCAAACCTAGAGATATGAGTTGTTACTATGAGTTGGTTGTACATAGATTGCACGAAAACGCATTTGGTAACTCGGTGCTATAAAACGTGCCTTTGTGTATGATTCAACAAGTAGTAGAACAAGCCATATGAGTCGAAGTTTATCCATTCCTTTTACCTTCGGGATAAAAGCGATATCTGTGGGCCCCTCGATGATTTGATGATGACAAATGGAAGTGCTCGGCCGGGCCAGGACTAATTTGATTTGTTCAATTAGTCAGTCGTCATAAATCGGAAATCAAGAAACAACAAATGGACAGAGAGAATGATTATAATCCATGTCTCAGTCCATATGATATCTAGAATGGAGGAATATATGATCCCTTATCTAATGGACAAGTCACTGACAAAGGTCAGATTTCATCGACAAGGTCAGAGTTCGACAGAAGCTTTTGAGAGCTACGATTGCCAGTTGGTTCCTGAGGTCATACGCAATATTAGTTTTAGACTTATCCAAGTGGGAGACTATTGGATTAATGTCTAAGTCCATAACTATAATTGATAAGACTTGACCCGACCCGGCATGGTCCATTTGGGTTGCATGGCATCATGCACTTAGATAGACTATCATGAGAGATATAAGACACTTATGGTTATTAATATATTATAAGTTCTAGTATATTAATAATAAGAATAATAAGATTATTTAATTAGTATTGATCAAGAATTAATCTAGGATTAATTAAGTGATCAAAAGAAGACTAATTAAATATATGGATTGATTATGTAAATCATCCATACTTATATAGTGGGCTAATGCTCCATGGATAATCAAGTTGGGCTAAAACCCATAGGATGGTCCATGGATGCTCCATGGTGTATTTGTACCCATGGATCATGGAAATGAAAGGCCATGTCAATTAGGGTTTACATGGAGTAATGAAGGGCTAGCCGATTTCATGAGTTGTAGTTTTCTCTCAAGTTGTTCCATGTGTATTTGGTGTTGTGTGAACCATTTGAGGTGTCACACTTGGGGCACTAGGCACTCAAGCTTCATGAAGACTTTCTACATCAAAGAGGTATGTATTCTATCTTGTTACACTCATTGTTTTGTATGCTAGATTAAGATAATACCTTGGAAGTTCTTATTTGCATGTATAATAGAGAAAACATAGATCCAAGGTATTTAGGGTTGCATGTACACTTAGGAGTGTTAGAATGCTCAAAACCCAACACCTTCTTGATCTAACATATTTGCTCGTTGCTGTTGAATCAACAATGATTTGGAACACTTGTAATGCAAATTTGGTTGAAAGATCTACTTCTCAAACTTCCATGCAAATTGACAATGGCAACATTTGACGTCCAGAAAAGCTTTCTCCTCCTCGGCCATGGTCATGTCATTTGACCAAATGGTAAAGAAAAACGCTAAGTCTGAGATAGTCCCGTGTACCATTCCTAAAGATTCCATATGTTTCTATTTCCAAGAGAAGGGGCACTGGTTGCGAAGCTGCCATATTTACCTGAAAGATCGTAAGGATGGTAAAGTCAAAAAGTTTGACTCTACTTCAGGTAATCCATTATCTAACCCTATTAAGTTCCTATTTGGAGATTCTTAATACATGATGTAAGGTAATTACATTTTTTTGTTTTGTAGGATCAAATAAAAGAATGGAAGCTTAAAGGAAGAGTAAGTTGATTCTGATCGTGAAGAGATTGATTTCGATCGCATGGTTCGATGATCAGAATTTTGAGCTGCTGCTTAAGATTTATGATAGATTACTTAGGAATAGATACCATCATAGTTTTCATTTGTATTTTCATTGTAAGGAAAAGATTTTCCATAGTTTTATAAATACAAGAAATGATATTATTTTATTTTAAGTTTCTTACAATGGAATTAGCGAAAATTGTTGTTTATATGTTTCCACTGATAGCAATATTGAAAAATGGATTTGATTCTTTCTTTTGTGGTAGTGTCATAATTTACCAAATAAGGAAAGACTTTCATCACCCAAGTTTTAGTTGGATAGAAACTTGGAATCATATAAGTTGTATTGTGTGATGAATGATGTGACAACCCGAAGTTCGTTTCCAAAATTGTAACCCTTTCCATTAATAAATTCGTCGTTTTCAAATTCATTTCCGTTTATGCTATTAAATTAAGCCATTTAATTTGAGGTTGCTATTATGACTTTATGGGTGTCCAAACGCAATTAGAACTCATGTTAACACCCCGTTCTAGTAATCGGAATATTTTTAGAATCAACCATATCGGGTTACGACAACTTAATCGGATGCGACCAAAAGCCACGTCTAACGTCGGTATCGGGTAGAATTCCACTGTGTCCCAAACTTGGAACCTATTTAAAAGTGATTAAGCTTCCATTTGAAGCTTTTTCACTCTCTCACTACTCTCTCTCTCTCTCTAACCTCTCTCCTCAATCCAAATCTAAGGTCCAAAAACATCAAATTAATGCTCAAATTCATCAAGGTAACTTCCCTAACTCATAGATTAGCATCCTTAGCCTTCAAATTCGTGTTTAATCTATGGAAAAGGACCATGTTCATGAGTTTACGGCCTTAGAAAATGCTTGGTCTGTAAACACACATAAAGGGGGTTTTTGAGCCTTTAAACCCTTCCAAATCACCTTTGGGGCTTAGATATGACTTATTGGCTTATCAAATCGGACTTAGAACACCTTGAACATCATTTTTGAGGAGTAAACATGAGTTTACTGCCCAAGAACATGCTTGGGCCGTAAACTCATATTCATGGGGAGTAAACTCAAATTCAAGTGTTTAAATGCCACTTAAACACACCATTAGCCATGGATTAAATTCTAGAACCAACCACAATCGATTTAGGGGCCTTAAACATGATGAAAATCATCCCTTTGAGATTTCACGACCGTAAACCCCCCAAGAATGGGATCATGGGCCGTAAACTCACATATACAAGTCAAATAATGCCCTAAATTCATCCTAAGGCTTGTAAAATTGGTTTGAATCACATGTGATTGATCTAGGGCCACAAATTCATGAAAGGAATGGTCACATAGGAGCTTACGGCCGTAAACTCCTATTTTATAGCCGTAAACTCCATTTGGTAATGTTCTTGGTGGTTAGACTCATTCCTATGCCTTAGATTAAATCATAGCAACATTTCCCAAGTGTTATTTGACCATTTAGCACCATAAAACCCATCAACCATGAGTTCACGGCTGTGAACTCATGTGGTCATGGTCTTAGGGCCATAAACTCCCTAAGGAGTTTACTCTTGAAGAGCAAACACATTATCCAAGCCCTATACGTCCGTAGATGTCACCCGGGTCACTCCAAACACTTGATTTGAAGTGTTTTCTTGTATTGGAGTGTATAATCATATATAATTAGTTATTTAAAGTCTAATTAGATACATTTGTATACCATTTCATATTACATAGGAAACTCGCGCGTTATCAAGCCCCGAACCGACACTTAGCATCCAAACTGTCACGTTTTCTCGCCTGGTGTGTTCTTACCCCTACCCTTTTTCAATGTTTTTCACTGTTTTCAGGGGGGAATACAAGCAAAGTACAAGGAATACTTGTACTCAAAAACTTGTTTTACATGTGTTGTCTTTCATATTTCATATGCTTTTAACGTTGACAATCATAACAGATAATTGTTTGAACTTGCAGAACACGTTACCGTATTATTTGTGAAAAATGTTATAAAATGATGTATTTTATATTTTCACAAATGGCTTTCCACATTATATCAGTTAAAAGCATAACATTTGAACTTTTAAACATGAAACTTAGTACACTGTTTTTGTCCTCGGTAACACTCCACAGAGATACGCGAGTGGAGGATTATTGTATTATTACTAGTAAATTTGTTATTCCTATAAATTGGAGACACATTCTCGGTGAACACTCCACAGAGATACGCGAGTGGAGGACCGCACCCGTAACCAGAATCACTTAGATAGGGAGCGTGACTTGAGTGTATAGATCTATACGGGGCTGACTACCCCACACCTGGCTGCTAGCTACAGCCGAACCGAAAGGTTCAATGGTAACGAAAGTCATAAGGTGATGTGGACTACTTACTGCCATATTTTGTCTCTAGTATGGTTATGGAACTCGCAATATGGGTAACACAGATTTACTTGTTAGTAATAATGGTTTAGTATTTTGTTTACTTTATACTTATTAGTTTTATGTGCATGTTAAAACTAATACATTTCGCAAGGATAACCAGGTTTTCAGTATACATCTTTTACATTACATTTCAGATCGGTAACCAACATTTAGGAAAATATGGGATTTTCCTATGGTAACATTAGTACATAACCAGATTCTCAGTATACCTCTTTTACATTACATTTCGGTTTGGTAATCAGTATACATCTTTTACGTTACATTTCGGTTTGGTAACCAGTATACATTTTTTACATTACATTTTGGTTTGGTAACCAGTATACATCTTTTACATTACATTTAGGTTTGGTAACCAGTATACATCTTTTACATTACATTTCATATTAGTAACCAACTTTTAAGAAAATATGGGATTTTCTTGGTGCGTAACTTATTCAGAAAACAGAAAGGAACTCATACATTTTCAGAAAACAAAACCACTTATGAACTCACCAGCTTTATGCTGATTTTCAAACTGCTTGTATTCTCAGGTCCGCATTAGACAGGTACCCGATGATTCCTTTTGACGAAGACGGATTGCATAGAAGACATGTCTTACTTATGTCTATATATATTACTTATGTCTATATATATATATATATATATATATATATATATATATATATATATATATATATATATATATATATATACGTATGTATCACACTTGTAATACTTTTTGCTTTAAAACAAATGTAAAAATCTTTATATGTAATGTAATGGTTGTTTACTTTGCTTACTATGTACATTGGATTTCATACTCAACGTGGAGTCCGTCCCGGAAACGTTTCCGCCTTGGGTTTCGGGTTGTGACAAATGAGAACCTTCATCTTTGGGAAATTAAGACTAATTCCCTGTTCACATGTATATGTGAGTCAAATGAAGGACTAGGGGATCGGGTACACTTGGTTGTGCGATGGGCAGGTCCACCACAAAGAACGATAAGACTATTTGTTATGATTTACTAAAGTTTAGTAAATATGGTTATGCTTACTAGATTAAGTGTAATTCTGAATCATTGAAAAGGTTTCAATGTATGGAAGAACGAATAAGAAGAATCAAATTAGGCAGAAAGATAAACGTTTCTCCAATATGAGAAGAAGGGAGAGTACTTGAGTATCGTGTTTTATGATTGTCTTAGTCAATCCTCTAAGTGCACTTGTATGGCTAAGAAGAGGAATCGTGAATTCTTGAAATGCTTAAATCAAAAGATAAATCATACATCTTTCCAAAATCAAGTCTTAGATCCATACTCCAAAATTGTAACTTGAGTGATATAATCTTAAAAAAGGTTTATAACACTTATCAAGTGTAGAGTAAAATGTTTTCTACTCTTGTACATTTTTAATTGGTAATTTGTGATGTTTTGGATAAGACAAAGAACAATTAAAACCAATTGTGTGAAGTGTTTGTCTTGATAAGAAACTGTACTAACTCTAGAATAATTGTTTGTCAAGTAATGTTCCTTGACAAAGTGAATCTTATATGTCAACAAGTCAGTGGGAGTCTTAAAGATCTTGAAGAGTTTCAAGAACTAATCAAGAGTAAACCGATCGTTCATCACTAGCACACGACTTGTGCTTTATAACCTATCGTGTTGACATATTCTTGTTTCTGTGCCATTCCAGTTGGTTGACTTGGCATGTGAGTTCTATGAGTTCTTATTTCAGTCCATATGATTTTAGATTTGTCACTAACCTTCTATTGTGATTACGGTTTTGACAAATTCACATGGATAGGTACACATACACCATAAAAATCTAAGTGGCATAAGGTTTCTCTCCAATTCATGAAAATAATTTGTAGGAAATGCTTTAACTAATTAGATTTTAAGGAGATAGCAATTGTGATATTTGCATTCTCAAATTCAATTATGATTATGGCATCCCTCTTCATAGTTCGAATTGTGAGAAATAGAAAAGGTCTAAACATTTGGAACTTATTAATGTAAGTTCTAAATTGTTTAGACACACATGTTAGCTGTCTAAGGAAAGGCGTATGAGTTTGAGAAGCCTACATAAAGTCTTATCGAAGCATCTCGTATCAAAAATCTAAACTTTGGTAAGGAAGTCAGTAACTACTGATTTCTCGAAGTCCAGCTGATTTCCAAGTACATGACAAAGCTAGTGGGAGCATAAGTGTTATGCTAATAAGAATGTAATCATTATGCTAGTGGGAGCACAATTATTACGTTAAGTGTTGCAAGTTAGCAACGTTAATTATAGAAAACAAGTTTAAATTTGCAAAAGTTGCAGGGTTTGAAAAGTTATTTTGCTATAATTAAGGGAGGGGAATTCACACCGCATTTCAAATCTAAAAGCTTAGATTGAGATTTTAATCAAATTTAGTCAAGAACATATATGGATGTCATGTTGAAATGATTCAACATAAGGAATTTCTATATATGGAAATATTATAGCAAGAGACTGGTAAGGTATCATGTCTTTATGTAAGACATTATGTATCGTATCCCATATGCTTTGGGTATAGGATGGATTGCATATGTTATAATATTTATGTGTTCTGAATTTTCCAAATGCCTAGGGCATTAAGAGGGAAAAAGGACTAAAATTGGATATGACTAGAATGGTTAAGCAATTGTTGAGGAAAATCTGAGGTTTACCAAAGATTGGTTGCTCATGGATAGTTGGAAGTATAGTGTAAATTTTTGAAGGACCATATTGACATATTCTGAAAAGTGGCAACTCTTATTTAGAAGTGATAGTCAAAATGGGAATGTGGAAATGTTTCCATAAGTGGAAGTTACTCTTTAAATATGTGTAAGATTAGAAACTTAATGCAAGAAGGATGTTCAAAGGAATGTACTTTGAATGAGAGACTCTGTTTCCATTAGAATACTTGATAATGTTTGTTGCCAACTCTCTGTGACTTTTTTGCATATTCATTACAAGAGGATCATTACTTATTAGTTTAGAATCTAACAGATTACAGTAAATGACAAGAATTTGCGGTAAGGACATGGAATTGTGAAATGAGTCTCATTGAAATTCTTTCAATTGATCTATTTCAAAGAAAGAACCATATGCAAACATAGTGTGAATGCTTGGAGCATGGGATAACTATTGTTTTAATTCAAGTATTAAGTTGATTAATCGAAACATTATACAATGAAGAATGTGTAATCAATATGGTGATTAAATAAAACGTGTTTTATTTATATTCATAAGTTCTGAGACCATATTGGATTTTATTATTCTTGTGTTTCACTTTGCATGTTTTGACTTCCTAAATAACTAGGTTATTCAAACTATCGATAGTAGATCATACTTTTTAAGTAGTTATTGACGCAAGACTGTCCTGAATTTGGCTTGTAGATTTTCTGAAGTGCTTAGACATAGCAAAAGTTTGATACAACGTTCATGAGTGCTCATAACGTCTGAGTATTGGACTAAACCCACACTCATCTAATCACTTCATGGATATTATCATGAGTGATTATGAGACAATAATATCTTATTGATGGGTTTTAGCCATAAGAACTTTCCTATGTGCGCATGCAAAACCCTAATGCTTGGATCTAGGCTTTCTAATTAAACATGCTTTGAATCCAAGACTTCTAATGACTAATTAGGTATAAAACAATACAAAATCAGATCTAGAAGTTTACCTTTGAATCTCTTGTTTTGATCTTGTTATCTTGGAGCTCTAGAGTCACAATTGTCACTCCTCTAATGGCTTACAAACACCAAATAGCAAAGAAGATGATTTGAGAGAGAGGAGAGGAGGAAATCGGCCAGGGTTTCTCTATTCTAGATGAGATATCGATTTCCCTTGGCCATATGGTCTATTTATACTTGTAGACTCCTTAATGGTTTCACCTTAAACCCTAGTTGGATAATCTTTTCTTAAAGCAATCCAAATCCTTACCATAGATAAGCCTTGGACGATTTTAAGCTATCCCAAGCTCTAGAATCTGTCCAATCCCTATCCCTTAAGGATTTACAGTCTAAAGTGTAACTATCAAACAATTGACAGTTTATACCCTCTTATTTAATTAATCTCTTTAAGTCACCAAATTAATACTAATTAATTTATGACTTATATTAATCAAATACCAATATTATTATTCCTTATATTATTCTCATAATATATTAATAATATTTATTCTCTCATAATAAATCATCCTATCAAGTTGCTATGGTGAAGGCAACCCAAAAGGACCATGCACAATCGGGTCAAATACTTGCCTAATATAGTTGCAGCCTTAGACACTATTCCAACAGTCTCCCACTTGGATAAGTCTAGTAACTATAGGCACAAGTACAATTGGATTTGCAATCGAAGCTCTCAAAGATGCTGTCAAACTCTGATCTAATCAACCTTGTCCTTTAGATAAGGAATCGTACAGTCCTCCGCTAGATATCATGCTGACAATTCTATGGAATGATTAGTCATGCATTTAGGTTTCTCGATCTCTGATTTATTTGACATAGAACTTAATCGAACACATCAATTCAGTTTTGACCGGGCCCGGCACATAAGTCAAATCAAATCATCGAGCGGCCGAGATATCGCTTTTACCTTCTAAGGATAAAAGTTACAGATAAACTTCGACTTATATGCATTTACTTATTCATTAATCAACTATACACAACAATGCGTTTTATAACACCGAGTTACTGATGCGTTTTCGCATTATCAATGTACAATCAATTAACAAATAACAAACCATATATCTAGGTTTTAAGACTATATGATATTATCGTCTTGCGATCACCCTTTTATATCATATTCCATAAGGTGATTCCAGCAAGCACGGATTTGTTCCAATGCTCAAAACTAGTTCATAAGCACTCATGAATGTCGAAACAATCTTTTGCCATGTCTAATACCATTTGGACATTCTACGCACCAATTCACGACAATCTTCATTCATATCTACTTCCAATATATGAACGATTGTGGACAATTTGAATAATTCGATTATTCTTAATAAACTCAATTATTCTGGAAGTCAAAACATGCAAAATGAAACAATAGTTAAACAATTAACATAAGACAGTAACATTACTCATAAATAAAACTCCTTTATTTAATCATTAAATGTTAATTACATTTATCTATTACAAGTTTCTAATACTATTATCTAATCTACGCTAATATCATCCTTCAGCCCAATACTCCTAGCATGCTGCAAGTGCTTAACCCTACTCAGTCCCTTCGTAAGTGGATCTGCTGGGTTATCCTCCGATGATATCCTCTTCACTACGAGTTGTCCTTCTTCTACACGATGTCTAATAAAGTGATATTTTCTGTCGATATATCTAGATCTACCATGATCTCTCGGTTCCTTGGTCAAGGCAACCGCTCCTTCATTATCACAGAAAATCTCTATGGGCTCCTTTATGGAAGGTACAACTCCAAGATCACCGATGAAGTTCTTCAGCCATATTGCCTCCTTCGATGCTTCGCTCGCTGCAATGTACTCTGATTCGCACGTTGAATCAGCTACGGTTTCCTGCTTGGAACTTTTCCAAGTCACTGCTCCTCCATTCAGGGTAAAGACCCAGCCCGACTGCGAACGGTAGTTGTCCCTGTCGGTCTGAAAGCTGGCGTCACTATACCCTCGCACCTTCAAGTCATCACTCCCTCTGAGGACTAAGAACCATTCCTTCATCCTCTGAAGGTACTTAAGGATATTCTTCACCGCAATCCAATGAGCTCTGCCAGGGTTCCCTTGATATCTACTAACCATGCTCAAAGCAAAGGCTACATCAGGGCGAGTACAAGTCATAGCGTACATGATTGAGCCAACTGCGGAAGCGTACGGTACTCGGCTCATTTCTGCTATTTCATCTTTGGTAATCGGACTTTGAGTCTTACTCAGCTTGGGATTACTTTGTATTGGTAATTCTCCCTTTTTTGAGTTTTCCATTCTAAAGCGTTTTAGTACCTTCTCTAAGTAAGTGTTCTGACTAAGTCCTATTAGTCTCTTACTTCTTTCTCTCACTGTCCTTATTCCCAAAATGTAAGAAGCCTCTCCGAGGTCCTTCATAGCGAAGCACTTCCCGAGCCAGGACTTAACTTCCTGCAGAGTCGGGATGTCGTTTCCTATGAGTAATATGTCATTGACATATAGAACGAGGAAGCTTACTATACTCCCACTGGCTTTGACATATACACACGATTCATCTTCGCTTCGTACAAATCCAAACTCTTTGACTTTCTCATCGAAGCAAAGATTCCATCAGCAAGACGCTTGCTTAAGTCCATAAATGGACTTCTCAAGCTTACACACTCTATTCGGATGCTTCGGATCCACAAACCCCTCTGGCTGAGCCATGTAAACATCCTCAGCCAACTTCCCATTAAGGAAAGCAGTCTTGACATCCATTTGCCAAATCTCATAATCATGAAATGCAGCAATTGCTAGCATCACTCTAATAGATTTTATCTTCGCAACTGGTGAGATGGTCTCATCATAGTCAACTCCGGGAGTTTGAGTAAAGCCCTTCGCGACCAATCGCGCTTTATATGTGCGTACGTTTCCATCCACGTCGATCTTCTTCTTGAAGATCCATTTGCACCCAACGGTCTTACGTCCGGGAACATAATCAACCAAATTCCAAACTTGGTTATCATACATGGATTGGATCTCGCTATCCATTGCCTCTTTCCATTTCACAGACTCCGGGCCTGCCATGGCTTCCTTATAGCTATTAGGTTCATCAAGATTTATTAGTGTACCATCACTAATATATGTATCCCCTTCGGTAGTAATATGAAAACCATAAAACTCGGGTTGAACTCTAACTCTATCGGAACGTCTAAGAGGTAAGGACTCGTCAATTGTTTCAACCGTAGTTTCCTCCTCGGGTTGAGTGCCAGCGGTAGAGGTTCCTTCATCTATCGATTCTTGAATATCTTCAAGCTCGATTTGCCACCCACTGTCCCCTTGGCTTATGAGTTCTCGCTCTCAGAAAACCCCACTCCTCGCAACAAATACAACATTGTCCTTCGGTCTATAGAAGAGATATCCAAAGGATTTCTACGGGTAGCCGATGAAAATACATCGCTCACTACGAGGTTCGAGCTTGTTGTGAGTATCTCGTCTTACGAAAGCCTCGCAACCCCAAACTTTGATATGTGCTAACGAGGGAGCTTTCCCTGTCCACATATTGTGAGGTGTTTTGGCAACCTTCTTAGTAGGGACTCGGTTAAGGATATGGGCGGCAGTCTCTAAGGCATACCCCCAGAAAGAGATAGGTAGTGAAGCACGACTCATCATAGAGCGAACCATATCCAATAAGGTTCGATTACGCCTTTCTGCCACACCATTCAATTGTGGTGTCCTAGGTGGCGTCGATTGTGAAACTATTCCACACTCCTTGAGATAATCATGGAATTCAAGACTTAGGTACTCTCCTCCTCGATCGGATCGAAGCATCTTGATTTTCCGGCCCAGTTGATTCTCCACTTCATTCTTGAACTCTTTGAACTTTTCAAAAGTTTTTGACTTTTGCTTGATTAAGTAGATACACCCATATCTACTATAGTCATCGGTAAAAGTCACGTAGAAGTGGTTCCCATCCTTCGTGATTGATCTAAACGATCCACATACATCGGTATGTATTAGGTCCAATAGACCCTCACCCCTTTCGCAAGTACTTGTGAAGGGTGACTTAGTCATCTTTCCAAGTAAACAAGACTCGCACGTGTCATCTTCCCTAAGGTCGAATGACTCCAACACTCCATCCTTTTGGAGTTGGGCTATGCGTTTCTTGTTGACATGTCCAAGAAGACAATGCCATAAGGATGCTCTATCCATACTATTGGAAGAATCTATGTTCAAAACATCATTTCCTAAGTTATCGACAATCATAACAGTTTCATATATTCCATTACATGGTATAGATTCAAAATAAAAGATAACATTTAGATAAGCTAAAATAGAACCATTCTCATTATTAAAAGAAAATCTAAAACCTTGTCTAAACAAACCATGAAATGAAATGATGTTTCTAGCCATTTCTGGCGAATATAAACAATTGTTCAAATCTAAACATAAACTATTCCTAACCACTAAAGAATACACTCCAATCTTGGTCACAGGCGACGATCTTCTATTCCCCATGATTAGATTGATCCTTCCTTGCTCCACATCCCTACTTCTTCTTAGTCCCTGCACATTAGAGCAAATGTGATAACCACAACCGGTATCAAGAACCCAAGAAATAGCATGATTAGAATCGTTAGATTTAATTGTGTATATACCTGCGAAAGATGGCTTGATCTTTCCTTCCTTGGTGGCTTGCAGCTACTCTGGGCAGCTTTTCTTCCAATGTCCTATCTTGTGGCGTGGTGGCACTCTGCCTCCTTTGGGTTAGGGCAGGGCTTAGTAGGATCAACTTTGTTCCCACTTGAAGTGGCACCATCTCGGGCTTTAACCTTACGATAGTTCTTAGACGAAGCCTTCCTCTTCTTTCCCTTTCCTTGTCCAATAGCCAAGACAGGAGCAGTGGGTGGATTGGGAGTTGGTGCAGCAGACTTGTCCTTGAAGTTGCTCTCAGCGACCATCAAGAGACCTTGGAGTATGCTTAGGGTGACCTCCTCTTTGTTCATGTGGTAGGTCATCCTAAATTGATTGTAGCTCGGAGGCAAAGAGTGAAGCACCATGTCGATCGACAAGTCTTCCCCAAAGTCAACATTTAACTTGCGAAGACGGTCGACATACCTTTGCATCTTTTGCAGGTGCACGGTAAGAGACTCTCCATGACCCATCTTAGCGGAAATCATGTTAGTGAACATCTCATAACGCTCTTGTCTCGCGTTTTGGTGGTATCTCTCCAATAATTCTTGACGCATCTCGTACGGGTACATGTCCTCATAGGACTTTTGGAATTCGGAGTTCATGGTGGCTATCATGATGCAATGTACCTTCGTTGCATCGCGCTCATGAGTTTAAAAAGTGGTCATTTCAGCTGAAGTAGCGATTTTAGGGTTGATTTTCTCGAGCTTCTCATCGAGGACATACTCCTTATCCTCATACCGAGCAATTGTGCGAATGTATCTTATCCATTCGCTAAAGTTCGTCCCATCGAAAGTGACCTTTTGACAAAGGCTCATCAATGTGAAAGAACTAGCAGCAACGTTGTTTGCGTTCGACATCTACAAATAGAAAGGACAAAGATAGATTAGAATATGAATCCCTAATTATCACCCAATAAGAAAAACTAGGGCTAGGATCCAACAACAATATTTACATATTAGAAAAGGGATGCCGTAATCTAACATGCAAATAATATGAAGGTAAGTGAATGACGATTCACTAATTCTCCACCATAAAAACATAACTTTAAGTCCTAAATGTATTGAGAATTCCTAGGTTCGGATGAGATTCATTGAAACTATTCAATGGCATGTTTAAATCTCGATATGCCCCTCTTGTTTGTGACTGGGATACTGAGGATCACAAAGCGGGTGTGAATTACCATGCAAATTCACATGGTGCCTTCATTGTAATGACCACCTATTCGATGTGCCGGTAAACCACACACGCTCCATCGAACTATGATAAACAATTAATCACCCTTTGCCACCTTTGCTTAGAACCAATTAGTGTGCCGGTAAACCACACACGCTCCACTAACTTCTTAGCAAGGGTGCAAAGTGTAATTTCATGGGATTGCATCAATTGACTTTTCCTAAAGTAACTAAGATTGGGAAATTTTAAAAAAAATGTGTAGTTAATTTGTATTTCATATTATACTTTTAATGAGAGGATGAGGTTGCCATATCCTACCCGTTCGGCTAACGACCCTCCACCGATCAAGCAAGCGGTGGGTGTGAGTGTACACCCATTAAGCACCATTTTATAGGCCGCAACCTTATACCCACCTTATAGATCGGCTTCGTTAATGAGGCCTACTAACGGTAAGACTAGCATTTAGTTATACATATAAATATATATATATATATATATATATATATATATATATATATATATTAATCTTGTAATATTATATTAGTATAGGGTTGTATTTTAAACTTTTTAAAAAAAAAAATCTAGGGTTTGAAATTTAAATTGTCTAAATTAAAACTTTTAATCACAAAACATAAATTTCAAAACTTGAGGACAAGTTTTAAACATTTAAAACATGGAGGATCAAATAACAAATAATCTCAATTAAGAATTAATTCCATAAATATCCATATTTGATTTATTTAATGATTTCTTGCAAGATAATTACCAAATTAATCAAAATAAATAATTAATTATCACATCAGGAAATTAAATATTTTATTAGTTGATAAATATCTTTAATTAGATCAAGATTATAGTCATATATATCAGAAAATGAGATTAAGATTGATCTAATATCATAAAGGCAAGTTTCCATAAGATAAGTATGGAAAAATCCCGAATCTGGCCCTTCCTAACGCTTGAACTCGTCGAGTTCCCAACTGGACTCGTCGAGTCAGGCCAACTCGTCGAGTTTACGACATAGAAACACAAAATTCGAATTTTGCAAACAAGATTCAAACAAAAAAGCAACAATTTAATAGAAACCAATCTAGGCTCTGATACCACTGATGGGTTTTAGCCATAAGAACTTTCCTATGTGCGCATGCAAAACCCTAATGCTTGGATCTAGGCTTTCTAATTGAACATGCTTTGAATCCAAGACTTCTAATGACTAATTAGGTATAAAACAATACAAAATCAGATCTAGAAGTTTACCTTTGAATCGCTTGTTTTGATCTTGTTATCTTGGAGCTCTAGAGTCACAATTGTCACTCCTCTAATGGCTTACAAACACCAAATAGCAAAGAAGATGATTTGAGAGAGAGGAGAGGAGGAAATCGGCCAGGGTTTCTCTATTCTAGATGAGATATCGATTTCCCTTGGCCATATGGTCTATTTATACTTGTAGACTCCTTAATGGTTTCACCTTAAACCCTAGTTGGATAATCTTTTCTTAAAGCAATCCAAATCCATACCATAGATAAGCCTTGGACGATTTTGAGCTATCCCAAGCTCTAGAATCCGTCCAATCCCTATCCCTTAAGGATTTACAGTCTAAAGTGTAACTATCAAACAATTGACAGTTTATACCCTCTTATTTAATTAATCTCTTTAAGTCACCAAATTAATACTAATTAATTTATGACTTATATTAATCAAATACCAATATTATTATTCCTTATATTATTCTCATAATATATTAATAATATTTATTCTCTCATAATAAATCATCTTATCAAGTTGCTATGGTGAAGGCAACCCAAAAGGACCATGCACAATCGGGTCAAATACTTGCCTAATATAGTTGCAGCCTTAGACACTATTCCAACACTTATATTCGTGAAACCAAGACATGTGAGTTGTAATTTACAAGTCGGTTGCACGTTGACATATGTAAATGCACCAGTAACTTGGTGTTATAAAACATATTATTGTGTGTCATTTGATGAGTAGGTACAAGCAAGCATTTGAGTTGAAGTTTATCCATTCCTATCTCCCTTAGAGGGATAAAATCGATATCTGTAGGCCCCTCGATGATTTAGTGATGGAACCATAAGCGCTTGGCAAAGCATGGACTGATTTGATTTGTTTAATTATTCAGTCGTCATAAATCGGAAATCGGGAAACAACAGATGGACAGAGAGAATGATTATAATTCATGTCTTAGTCCATTTGATATCTTGTAGAATGGAGGAATATATGATCCCTTATCTAATGGACACGTCATTGACTAGGTTAGAGTACGACAACGACTTTTAAGAGTTATGATTGCTAGTCGGGTTGTGGAGTCATACTTGCAATAATAGTTATTAGACTTATCCAAGTGGGAGACTGTTGGATTAGGTGTCTAAGCCCATAACTATAATTGGGATGTACTTGACCCGAGAGTAGCATGGTCCATTTGGGTTGCCTTCACCAGAGCAATTTGATCAGATGGACTTTTGAGTAGAGGTTATTTATGATTTATTAATATATTATAAGTTCCAATATATTAATATGGAATCATATTATTTAATTAGTATTGATCAAGAATTAATTTGGAAGTAATTTAGTGATCAAAAGAGACTAATTAAATATATGGGGACTGATTAATTAAATCGATGATTCTTATAGTGTGGGCCAATGATCCATGGTTATTTAGGATGGGATAATCCAATATAATAGTCCATGGAGATTTAACCCACGGAGCCTAAGTAATATGAAGGGTAATCTGAATTAGGTTTTGCATGGATGTAACCCTAGACATTGCCACACTATAAAAGGAACCCATAGTCATCAAAATCGGCCCTATGCATTCTAAGAAGAGTGAAAAACGATATTGTGTGCTAAGTAGCCTCTCTCTCAAGTCCTTCTTTGTTCATGGTGTTTGTGAACCATTTGAGGCATCATATTTGAAGTGCTAAGTTCTTAAAGGCCAAAACTACAAGCTACAACAAGAGGTAATTGTATACCTCATTTTTATGATGGTTATGTCAATTGTATGCTAGTTGTAGGCTTTATCCTTTGGAAACAATATAGGATGTATAATTAAAGAAAACATAGATCCAAAGAATTTAGGGTAGTATGTGCACCATAGGATGTTGTAGTATACTAAAACCCAACTAGTGCCTTGACGGATAGAAATGACATTAGCAGTTTTAAGAAAATCAGTCTTATACTGTGTAACATTCTGATGTTGAGGTATTTACAAATTATAACCCTAAGTATGAATATTAGGCATTGGGCGCGTACCTGGCGGGATCCTAAAACCTTATTTTTAGGGTTTGGACCTTATTCAAACATATTTATGGCCTCCGAATCTTTTCTATCATCAGCCTCCATCACTTCACTCGACCTTCGCAAACCATTGTTCCATGTTTGAGCATTCTTAACCTTTGGTTTGTATTTTGGTGAACTTAAAGTAGAAGGAAGGAAGTTTAATCACCTTAGAAGCTTGAAGAAGCTTTGGATCTGGAATCTTCATCTTCTAGGAACCTCCAGGAGGTATAAAGTTCTAAACATGTCTTGCATTTGGTCCCAAATCTTGACATTTATGCGTATGGCATACTCTAACCTATATAGGATGTCCTTTCAGGCATTTTGAGATATATTGATACAAAAAATATGATCTTGGTTCTTAGTGCTTCCCCATGCATGTGCTAGGATGTGTTAATGGATTAAGAAATTAAGATGTCCTAACAGATTAAGCTCTTAATGAGAAGTTGAGTTGGCCAGGTGCATACGTTGCACATATGTGGGCAAAACCTCAACTTATTGTTCAAGCTAAGTACGCCTTACATACAGCTGAGTACGTCTAGCATACTTAGCTGAGTTGACTCCACTTTTTTGTTGACTTTTGACCTTGACTAAAGTTTAACAATTTTTACAAAAGGGAATTTTGATATTAAGTTGTGTTAGGTTCTAGTTTAAATAATATGTAACGAGTAGAGTTAATATTCGGAGTAAATATTTATTCAGCAGTCGTTCAGACTGAGAGGTGAATTTTCCTCACTATACTTATGGGTCGAAGGCACTAATGTCGGCCCACTTGGTTATGTATCATGGTTGATAGGATGGTGTTATGCCAGTTAGATGATTTTTTATAGATCTATATGATTACATGTGTTTTTTGGATATGTGTTGTATGTTTATCTATTATATATGTCGACATATTGTTGTTGGGTTGATGCGGTCTTGCTTTTTGATCAGGGCCAAGATAATCGGAGCAGTCCGGATATGTTGTAGGGCCTACGAGGCGGTCCTGTCATACCGAAGACCCATAGAGTGGTCCAGATAGGTTGTAGGCCCTGCAAGGTTGTCCAGTCAGGCTGAACGCTCATACTTGCATGCTATTGTTTGATGTGTTGTGTGATAGTACTTTGTGGGACTCACTAAGCTTTGGCTTACGGTTTCAGTTTATTGCTACAGTTACTTCAGAGGATTGTGGGAAAGCAAAGGGATTATTGTACATGTCTTCCAATTTTTATGATATTGGATCTTGTGATACTATGATTTTGATTAATACTTTTGAAACAATGGTCTTATTTGTAGACACTTTATGGTTAATTCTTTATTTTGAAAAGTTAAAATTTATTGTGATTTTTGGGATGTTACATACTGGTTTGTTTTCTTATAACGTACGCGTCTTTTACATAATGGAAACAGGGGAACATGTACTAAATAGGGTTGCAGTTTAAGCTATGTGTTTCCCTTATGATTTTCCACAATTGGAAGTAAGATACCATCTGGTATCTTATAATATTGTTACTGACACCATATGTTATTCAAAATATGCATGAATCTCAATAGTTCAAATTATAAAGAGGTTCGTTGAATTGATTGTCTACAGTTTTAGGTTAAATTTCGGGATGTTAAACATGTTGTAACAGTAGATGAGATAAAGTTAAGGGAATTCCCCTTTTCAGTTAAAGACTCATTGAGAGAATGGATATACGAGCTCCCATTCGATTCCATCAACACATGTACATGACCCATGATGCTATTTTTAGAGAAATATTTTCCAGAAATGCAAGTTTGGGTCTAAGAAGAGAAATCATTAGTATCAAACAAGGAAAAAGAGAAGCATTAATTTACATACTTGCTATGAGAGTTTTAAAAAGCTGTTGGTGCACTTCCCACAACATGGGATCAATGATTATTAGTTGTACAACTGCTTCTCTCATGGCCTGACACCCATGCAATTGTTGGGTTTTGAGCACCATAACACTCCTATGGTGCACATGCAACCCTAAAGGCTTTTGATTTATGTTTTCTCTAATTATACATGCATATTTACAATCATCCAAAGCATTTTCCTAACTAGGATACACTTGAACAACTGAATGATACAACTAGTTAGGTGACATACCTTTATGAATGACTTGTAGTTCTTGTCCTTTGAAGCTTGAGCACCCCAAGTGTGATGCCTCTAATGGTTTACAAACACAAATATGCAAGATGTGGCTAAAGAGGTTAAGTTGCTTAGCTCACTAAGAAGGTGTAACCAATTTTCGTTCATGAGGGTTCTATTTGTAGTGTTAGGGTTACATCTTTGCAAACGCTAACGACCATTCATATACTTAGGCTCCATGGGTTAACCTCCATGGACTATCCATGGATTATCTTAATGGTTTAGCCCACACTATTAGAATCATTGATTTACACAATCAATCCTCATATATTTAATTAGTCTCTTTTGATCACTAAATTAATTCTTGATCAATACTAATTCAATAATATGATTTCATATTAATAAATTATACTTGTAATATATTAATAAATCATAAATAAACTTACTCTCAAAAGTCCATCCTATCAAATTGCACTGATGAAGGCAACCCAAAAGGACCATGCTACAATCCGGTTAAGTACATCCCAGTTATAGTTATGGGCTTAGACACTAAATCCAACAGTCTCCCACTTGTATAAGTCTAATAACTATCCCTGCCAATGTAACTCTAGGATCCGACTTAGCAATCATAAGCTTTCAAAAGCCGCTGTCAAACTCTTACCTAGTCAGTGGCTCGTCCTTTAGATAATGGATCATATATGATGGGTTTTGAGCATTCTAACACTCCTATCGTGTACATGCAAGCCCAGATGCTTTGGATCTAAGTTTTCTCTATTATACATGCAAACTTTGAAAATACCAAAGCATCATCCTAACTAGAATACAATGGAGTAACTATACTACAAAAATCTAGTTAGATGACATACCTTTTAGTGTAGTTGAAACCTTGAAGCTTTAAGAGCCTAGCACCAATAGTGTGAACGCCTCAAGTGGAACCAAAATCACCACCAACAATTGGAAGAACTTTATAGGAGATAATATACACTCCAAATCGGCTAGCACTCTTACAAGAACTTTAGGTCCCGATTTCATGAACCAAAGGGCCTCTTATATAGTGTGGCTACATTAGGGATACATCATGCAAACCCTAATGTGCATGGTTTTACACATTTCTCATGCTCCACGGGTTTTAACCTCCATGGAGTATCCATGGGTCACCACATGGGATTAGCCCAACATAAGGAATCATGGATCATTAGCCCACTTTGTAAGAATGAATGATTTACACAATCAATCCCTATATATTCAATTAGTCTCTTTTGATGACAAAATTAATTCCAAATTTAAGTTTTCATCAATACTAATTAAATAATATGATTTCATATTAATATATTAATAAATCATAATTATATTCTTCTCAAAAGTCCATCCTTCAAATTGTTCCGGTGAAGTACAACCCAAATGGACCATGCTACTCTCGGGTCAAGTAAATACCAAATATAGTTATGGACTTAGACACCTTATCCAACAGTCTCCCACTTGGATAAGTCTAACAACTATAGTTGTAAGTATAACTTCAGAATCTAACTAGAAATCGTGGCTCTTAAATGCCTTTGTCGAACTTAGACGTACCATTTTTAGATAAGTGATCATAGAATCCTCTGTTCTCTAAATATCATCCGGACAAACACATGGAACATAGTCAATCTTATTGTCCAATAGTTTGTTTCCCGGTTCCTGATTTGTTTGACATTGAACTTAATCGAACAAATCAATTTAGTTCTGACCGGGCCCGACACATAAGTCAAAATAAAATAATCGAGGGGCCCAAAATATCGCCTTTAATCCTCCAAGGACTAAAAGAAACAGATAAACTTTGACAATATATGCTTGTACTGACTATTTATTAAATCATACACAACAGCACGTTTTATAACATCGAGTTACCGATGCATTTTCATACTATCAATGTACGACCAACTCTTAGTCAACAACTCAAATATCTAGGTTTGAGGATTACATGATATTATCATCTCACGGTCAATTGAGATAAATTTCATGAAGTGATACAAGTGAGCCTGGGTTGAATCCAATACTCAGACCTTATGAGTAATCATGAATGTCATAGCAATGTCTAGCTATTTCTGACAATCTACAAGCCAAATTCATGACAGTCTTAATTCAATACCTACTTTCAAAGTATGATCGACTGTTGATGGTTTGAATAATCCAATTATTCTGGAAGTCAAAACATGCAAAAATGAAACAATAGTAAATGATTGACACAAGACAATATCATACTAGTAATAAAAAGCACCATTTATTTAAGCATCAAATGTCAATTACATTTCAACTATTAAAAGTTACTTAAGCTATCTAATCATTAAAACTAATATCATCCCTTAGCCCAATGCGCCTTGCATGCTTTAAATGATTAACCCTACTCATCCCTTCATGAGGCGATCTGTCGGGCTCTCATATAATGATATCATCTTTTCCATCAGGAGTCCTTCTTCTATCTTGTGTCTTATGAAGTGATATTTCTTGTCGATGTGTCTAGACTTGCCATGATCCCTCGGTACTTTGGCCAAGGAAACCACACTATCGTTCTCACAAAAAATCTCCACATGCTCCTTTACAGCTGGTACAACTCCAAGGTCTACAATGAAGTTCTTCAGCCATGTCTCCTCCTTTGTCGCTTCGCTTGCTGCTATGTAGTCTGATTCGCATGTTGAATCAGCTACAGTCTCCTGCTTGGAACATTACCAAGTAACTGCTCCTCCATTTAGGGTAAACACCCAGCCCGACTAAGAGCCGAAATTATCTCTGTCAGTTTGAAAACGGGCGAAACTATATCCTATTACTCTAGAGTCATCACTCCCACCAAGTGTAAGAACCCAGTCCTTAGACCTCCGTAGGTACTTGAGAATGTTTTTCACTGTAGTCCAGTGAGCCTTGCTAGGATTCCCTTGATATCTGCTGACCATGCTCAAAGCAAAAGCCACATCAGGGCGAGTACAAGTTATAGCATAGATAATCGAGCGAACAACAGAAGCATATGGCAATCGACTCATCTCAGCTATCTCAGCCTCTTTACTCGGACTTTGAGCCTTGCTCAGTATGGCATTGTGCTGGATCAGTAAATCACCTTTATTGGAATTATGCATGTTGAACCGTTTCAACACTTTGTCCAAGTAGGAACTTTGACTAAGTCCAATTAGCCTCTTACTCTTGTGTCTCAATATCCTTATCTCTAGGATATATCCATCTTCTCTAAGGTCCTTCATAGCGAAACACTTCCTGCAAGGTTGGGATGTCATTTCTTATGAGTAGTATGTAATCCACATACAGTATCAAAAAGCTAACTATACTCCCACTAGCTCTGACATATACACAGGACTCATCCTCACTTCTCGAAAAGCCAATCTGTTTCACTTTGTCATTGAAGGAAAGATTCCATCTGCAATATGCTTGTTTCAATCCACAAATAGATTTCTCAAGCTTACACACTCTATTTGGATACTTAGCATCGACAAAACCCACTGGCTAACTCATGTAAACATCCTCAGCCAACTTCTGATTAAGGAAAGCGATTTTGACATCCATTTTCCATATTTCACAATCATGAAATGCAGTTATGGCTAGCATAACCCTAATAGACTTAATTTGCGATACCGGTGAGAAGGTCTCATCATAGTCAACTCCCGGAGTTTGAGTAAATCCCTTTGCGACCAGTCGCGCCTTATAAGTGTGTACCTCCCCATCCATGTCGGTCTTCTTCTTGAAGATACATTTGCACCCGACTGTCTTACGACTCGGTACATTGTCAACCAAGTTCCAAACTTGCTTGACATACATGGACTGAGTCTCGCTGTCCATCGCCTTTTTCCATTTAGCAGACTCGGGGCCCGCCATGGCTTCCTTGTAGTTGTTAGGTTCATCCAAATTTATCAGTGTGCTATCATTGATAAATTCATCACATTCTGCAGTAATATGGAAACCATAAAACTCGGGTGGAACTCTAACTCTACCAGAACGCCTCAGAGGTACAGACTCGTCAATCGGCTCAACAGGAGTTTCTTCCTCAGGTTGATCTCTAGTGTTTGAGGTTCCTTCACCACTTGACTCTCGAAGTTCTTCAAGGTCAATTTGCCTCCCACTTTCCCTTTGGAATATGATCTCTCTCTCTCTCTCTCTCTCTCTCTCTCTCTTACAAAAGACTACTCTCCTCGCAACGAAGACAACATTGTCAATCGGTCTATAGAAGAGATATCGAAAGGACTTCTGCGGGTAGCCGATGAAAATACACCGCTCACTCTGAGGTTCAAGCTTGTCATGAGTCTCGTGCCTCAGGAAAGCCTTACGTCCCCAAACCTTGATGTGTGCTAACGAGGGAACCTTCCATGTCCACATCTCGTGAGGTGTTTTAGCAACCTCTTTCGTTGGGACTCGATTAGGGATATGCGCGGCAGTCTCGATGACATACCCCCAGAATGAGATAGGTAACGAAGCTCGACTCATCAAAGTTCACATTCAATTTAAGCAGACAGCCCACAAACCTTTGCACTTTCTGCAAGTAGCCTGTGATAGGTTCACCATCCTTCATCTTTGTTGTAATCATGGAGCAGATGATTTCATACCGCTCTTGACGAGCACTCTGATTGTATCTTTCCATCAGGTCCTGGTGTATCTCAAAAGGGTAGAAGTCCTCATAGGACTTTTGGAGTTCATGAGACATGGTGGAAAGCATGATACAAGCTACCTTGGTCGCATGTTTCTCATGTGCCCTGAAATCAGCAATCTCCTGAGGAGTAGCAGCAGACTCATTGATTTCCTTAAGCTTCTTGTTGAGTACATACTCCTTGTCCTCGTAGTGAGTGACCATCCTGATTTTTCTAATCTAATCATTGAAATTAGTCACACCAAAGATGACTCTCCCACAAAGGTTCATGGGAGAGAATGAGTTGGTAGGGTTTGAGCCAGAAGCAGTGTTGGAAGACAACTAAAAATAAAGAAAGACAAAGTTTAGATTAGATAAAGAGTCCTTAATATAGCACCCAAAATGAAATATTAAGGCTAGGACCCAACACAATACTTTATAATTTGGAAAAGGGGTGTCGTAATCCAACTTGCAAAAGATTTGATGGTAGGTAAATGAAGATTTACCAAATTCCACCATGAAAAATGAAATGTGTTAATTAAGTTTTACTTGGATTTGAAACTCATAGATCCTTTGAGATTCATTAAACAATTCAATGGCATGTTTAAATCTCGGTTATGCCCTTCAGGTTTTTCACTGGGATACTGAGGATCACAAACAAGGTGTAAATAACCATGCAAATGTACTTCGTACTGTGAATGTCAATTATCACCTTAATCAATGTGTTGGTTAACCACACACACTCCATTGACCTTATGATAAACATTAAGCTACCCTTTGCCACCCTTACTAGTCTAAGTTAATGTGCCGGTTAACCACACACGCTCCATCAACGACATGGTAAGGTGCAAAGTGTAATTTCATGGATTGGCATCAATTTCACATTTTCATAAAGTAACTAATATTGGGAATTTATAAAAGGTTTAGTTACTTTATATTTATCATTATACTTCTAATGAGAATTATACTCTTTGTCCTACCCGTTCGGCTAACGAACGCCCACCAGTCAAGGAAGCGGTGGGTGAGAGTAGACACCCATTAAATCACCATTTATAGGCAGTAACCTTCTACCCCCCCCCCCCCCCTTATAGACCGACTTCGTTAATAAGGCCTACTAACGGTAAAACCAACTTCTCTTATACATATATATATATATATATATATATATATATATATATATATATATATATATATATATATATATATATATATATATATATATTAAACCTATAATATTATAATAGTATCAGGGTTGAATTTTAACTTTTAAAATTCTAAGGTTTGGAATTAAAGTTTCTTTTAGTGAGACTTTAAAAATTCTAAAACTTGAGGGCAATTTTTGAAACTTGTCAAAACTCTTCAAGTTCATAACTTATGAGTTTAATGACATCTTTAATAGAAAAACCTTTCGTGTTCCATAACATCCATAACTTGAGGAAAAGTTATGGAGTCCACTAAAATCATTTAAAAAATTATTCAACTAACACAATAGTCACATAATTCATAAATGATTCAATCAAACTCATATGAAGAAGACAATTCAAATCAAAACAAATTTCATGTAATTAGCCTAACCATGTAAACTTGTACAAAACATGAAACTTTTGACAATTATCTTTTAAATTGGATTATCATGATCATTACCACATAAAAAACATGTTTATAAGTTCAAAAATATTTTAGGGTAATGATCTTAGTCCAATTCCAGCCTTAAAACTCGAAAATCTGCACTTTGGACCTCCAACTCGTCGAGTGCATGAACTAACTCGGCGAGTTGGTCAGGTTTGTGAGGGGACACGGCAAGATCTCCAGTGGACTCGGTGACCCCACTCTCCATAAAGCTGAAATTAAATTTTTAAAGCATTTCCATGCAAGTAGCATTAAATATATTGGAAAACAATCATAGGCTTTGATACCACTGATGGGTTTTGAGCATTTTAACACTTCTATGGTGTACATGTAACCCTAGATGCTTTGGATCTATGTTTTCTGTAATACACATGCAAACTTTCAAAATACCAAAGCATCATCCTAACTAGCATACAATGGAGTAACTATACTACAAAAATCTAGTTAGATGACATATCTTTTAGTGTAGTTCAAACCTTGAAGCTTTAAGAGCCTAGCACCAATAATGTGAATGCCTCAAGTGGAACTACAAATCACCACTAACAATTGGAAGTACTTGATAGGAGATAATATACACTCAAAATCGGCTAGCACTCTTACAAGAACTCTAGGTGCCGATTTCATCAACCAAAGGGCTTCTTATAAAGTGTGGCTACTGTTGGGTTTTGAGCATTCTAACACTCCTAAGTGTACATGCAACCCTAAATACCTCGGATCTATGTTTTATCTATTATACATGCAAATATGAATATTCCAAGGTATTACCCTATCTAGAATACAATAATTGATAATTGGGTAATCAAATGGATAGAATACATACCTTTGTTTGATGTAGCTTGTCTTCATGAAGCTTGAGTGCCTAGTGCCCCATGTGTAACACCGCAAATGGTTCACACAACACCGTGAACACTTTGAATAACCTTGAGAATAAGGACACTTTGGTTTTTCTCTAGTGAAATCGGCTAGCCCTTTTAGTGTACCCACACTAGTTCCGATTTCACCAACCAAGAACATCTTTATATAGTGTGGAGACTAGGGTTAAACCCATGACCTTTCATTTCATATGATCCATGGGTTAAACGCTCCATGGACTATCCATGAAAGCTTAGCCCACCCAAAATGAACTTGGCCCACCACACATATATATCTAAGAGTCCATATTTAATTAGTTCCTTTTGATCACTTAATTAATTATAAATTAATTCTTGATCAATACTAATTAAATATTATGATTATATATTAATATATTAGAACTTATAATATACTAATATAAATCACTAGTATCCTTTTTCCTTATCCTGTCAATCCAATTGTCCCGATGCCATGCAATCCGAATGGACCATGCCAGGTCGGGTCAAGTCTTACCAATTATAGTTATGGACTTAGACATGAATCCAACAATCTCCCACTTGGATAAGTCTAAAACTATTATTGCGTATGACTTCAAGAACCGACTGGAAATCGTAGCTCTCAAAAGCTTCCGTCAAACTCTGACGTTGCCGATGATCTCTGACCTTTGTCAATGACTTGTCCATTAGATGAGGGATCATATATTCCTCCATTCTAGATATCATATGGACTGAGACATGGATTATAAATCATTCTCTCTTTCCATCTGTTGTTTCCCATGCTCCAAGAATATACATTATGTTTTCTAAACAATAGCTTTGCAATACATCAAGTATGCACTTTATGTTTCTCTATGATCCTTACTTTGTGAAATAGATCGATTGAACGTACTTTCAATGATTCTCTTTTCAGACTCCCAAATCCTTATCGAAAAATGTAAGAATTCCAAATTCCTAACATTTACCAAAATTTGTTTAGATTTTAAACTTATATGCACAGACCCTCTTGTAATGAATATGTACAAAGTCACAAAGACTTGTCAACAGTCATTACAGGTTATTCCAATGGAGATCAATTCCATGGAGACGAAGTCTTAAAGCACATTGCTTTGAATATCATTCTTGCATTAAGTTTTCTAATCTTACACATATAACTTCCACCTATTGAGACAACTCCACATTACTATTTTGACTACTACTTCTGAACAAGAGTTGTCTCTTTTCTAGAATATGTCAAAATGTCCTTCCAATATTAACAGTATACTTCCAACTATCCTTGAGCAACCAATCTTTGGTAAAACCTTAGATTGTCCTCGACAATTGCTTAATCACTTTAGTCATATCCAATTCTAGACCTTTTTCCCCTTAATGCCCCAAGGTATTTGGAAAATTTGGAAAGGGTAAATATTGTAGCACATGCAATCGATCTTGTACCCAAAGCAAACGGGACACGATTAATAATGTCTCACATAAAGACATGATTCTAGACCAGTCTTTTGCTACAATAATTTTTGTTTGCCATGTTTTCAAAATTTGACTATGAAGAGGGATGCCGTAATCATAACCGAATTTTGGGAACGCAATATATAGAATTTCCTTAAGTTGAACCAATCCAACATGAAATTCATATATATATTCTTGACTAAAATGATTAAAATCTCAATCTAAGCCTTTTCGAATTGAAATGAAGTATAATTTCATCTCCCTTAGTTATAGCAAAACAGTTTTTTCAACCCTTGCAACCTCACGAGTTGAACTTTTGTTTTCTATAATTAACATTGCTAACTTCCAATACTTATCATAATTATCATGATCCCACTAACATGATGATTATCAACATAATACTTATGCTCCCACTAGCTTTGATATGTATCCAGAAAACAACTAGACTTCTAGAAGTCAATAGTTTATTGACTTTCTTACCAAAGTTTAGATTTCTGATACTAGATTGCTTTATAAGACTTTATCAAAATCACACACCTTTTCTTAGATAGCTCACAGGTGTGTCTAAACAATTTCAGAACTATGAATAGGGATGTCGTAGTCATAGTCTCAATTATTCATACCATTGCTATTTCTAATAAGTCCATGTTAGTGTGCTCTACTAACGACTTTGAGAATACAAAGATTACTATCTACTTAATATCTACGTGGTGGAAGAGTTTACTCACCATCATTTTCATGAATCAGAGAGAAAACTTATGACCCTTAGATTTTATGGTGTATTTGTCTTATCCACGTGAATTTTTCAAAACCATAATCACAAGACAAGGTTAGTGACAAATCCAAACTCATATGGATTAAACTTGTGCAATCTTAACTTCTTGCCACCTGGCAGCTCAAGGGCCTGCCATTGCTTCCAAGTAGCTATGCAAACAATTGAGAACATGTAGAACTCAAATGTATAGCCAACTTAACTGGAATGGGCACAGAAATGTCAACACGATAGGTTATAAACCTTTAGTTGTGTGCTAGTGATGAAATACAGGTTTATTCTTGATTACTTCTTGAAACCCTTTCAGGATCTTTTAGACTCCCACTGTCTCCTTGACCTATATGACTTACTTGACAAATATTCAAGAGATAGTGTGGATTCTAATCAAGACAAACACTTAACACAATTGGCCTAAGTTGGTCTCTATTTTATCCAGAACATCACAACTTACCA
Source organism: Lactuca sativa (assembly GCF_002870075.4). NCBI lineage: Eukaryota > Viridiplantae > Streptophyta > Magnoliopsida > Asterales > Asteraceae > Lactuca > Lactuca sativa. Next base: position 203,354,572 of record NC_056625.2, read on the forward strand.
AATTCAAATGTACAAGAGTAGAAATCCTTTTACTCTTACATTTCATTAGTGTTAATAAACCTTCTTTAAGATGTGTCACTTAAGTTACATTTGTGGTGGGCTTGATTAGTACACAAGAATGTGTACTCAATCCCTTAGTCCTTTACTTGACTCACACATCCATGCGAACAAGTAGTTAGTCTTAATTTTCCAATGCTTGAAAGTTCTCATTCATCATACTATACAACTTGCATGATTCCAAGTTTCTATCCAAATGAAACTTGGGTGATGAGAATCTTTCCTTATTTGGAAAATTTAGACACTACCACAAATGAAAGAATCAAACTCATATTTCCACTCTTGCTATTAATGGAATCATATAAGCAACAATTTTTTTTCCTTTTCACAAATGCCATTGTAAGGATATTTTAAAATAAATAAAATCAAAAATTTCCTTTTATTTAAAAATTTTGCTGAAAAACTCATCCTGACAATCCATATGGAAACCTTGTTGTTATCTATTCCGAAGCAATGTGTCATAACTCCTAAGTAACAGCTCAAAATTCCGATGCGATCGAAATCCATCTTCGCGATCAGAATCAGGATATACTTCCTTTAAGCTTTCTATCTTTTCTTTTATTCTTATAACATCACCATGTGACTCATTATGTAATAAGAATCTCCAAATAGGAGCTTAACAGAGTTAGACAATGGACTTTACCTGAAGTAGAGTCAAACTTATTGGCTTTAACATCCTTAGGTAAATTTGATAGCTTCGTAATCAATGCCCCTTCCTTTGGCAATTTAACATATGGACCCTTTGGTAATGGTACATGTGACTATCACAGACTTAGCTTTTCTCTTTACCATTTGGTCAACCGAGTTGACTATGGCCGATCCCTTTCCATTGGAAGAGAATGCTTTTTCTGGATTTCCAATTTCACCATTGTCAATGTCCATAAAGTTTTGGGAAGTCAATCTTCTAATCAAATTTGCTTTACCAAGGCTCCAAATCATTGCTGACTCAGCAAGACCAAGCAAATAGATAAGATCATTAAGGGTCATGTCATAGTCTATTTCATAGTAGTCCCAAAGGAACTCACTATGTGACTTAGAAAGTGATTGAACATCCAACTTTCTTAAGACTTTGACACCCAACTCTCCGGGCTTGTCAATATGTGACTTCATCTCCAAGATGTGATCACACATAGACCTTGCTTGCCAATAGGACTTGAGTGAACTTGAACTTGTGGGTTAGGGAGAATAATTGGAGGAGGTGGAGGAAGTGAAGTTCCAAGAGATTTGGGAGGATCATAGATGTTTGAAACATACATCTTTTTGGGAGATATTCAAGATAGTTGATCTAAAGTCCTTAATATAACACCCAATATGAAATATTAAGGCTAGGACCCAGCAAACTATTTTATAACTTGGAAGAGGGATGCCGTAATCCAAGCTATAAAATATATGAAGGTAGGTGAATGACGATTCACCAATTTCCACCAAGGTAAACGAAATGTATTATTAGGTTCTAATTGGTTTTGAAGCTCCTAGATTCTTTTGAGATTCATTGAACTTTTCAAAGGCATGTTTCAATCTCGAGTGTGCCCTTCAGGATTTGTGACTAGGATGTCGAGGATCACAAAAGAAAGTGTGAATAACCATGTAAATATACTTGGTACCCTTAGTATTTACCCCTCAATCGATGTGTCGGTTAACCACACACGCTCCACCGATACTATGATAAACATTAAGTTACCCTTTGCCTACCTTGTTAAATCAAGCTAGTGTGCCGGTTAACCAAATACGCTCCACCGATACTATGATAAACATTAAGTTACCCTTTGCCTACCTTGTTAAATACGAGTTAGTGTGCCAATTAACCACACACGCTCCACTAACCAATTTAAACAAAGTGCAAAGTGTAATTTCATGGATTAGCACCTTATTCACATTTTCCTAAGTAACTAAGATTGGGAATTTATAAGTGTTTAGTTACTTAGTATTTATCATTATACTTATAATGAAGGGAGAATTATAGTCCTTTTCCTACCCGTTCGCCTAACGACCCTCCACCAGTCAAGGAAGCGGTGGGTGAGAGTGGACACCCATTAAACTGTCATTTTATAAGCAATAACCTTATACCCCCCCCCCCCTTATAGACCGACTTCGTGAATGAAGCCTACTAACGGTAAGACGGCTTTACTCTTATACATATATATAAATATTATTAACTTATAATATTATAAAGTATAAGGGTTGAATTTTAACTTTTAAAATTCTAAGGGCTTAACTTGGAATTAAAGTATTCATAAGTGAAAACTTTACAAGTTCCAAAACTTGAGGGAAAGTTTTAAAACTATTCAAAAGTTTTCATTTCATTACTTATGAGTTTAATTAAAGTTTTAAAAACTTTTAATGAAGAGACTCTTGAACATCCATAACTTGAGGACAAGTTATGGAGTTCATAAAATTATTTATGACAAAGATGACTCATCAATTTTGTAACCTATGACACTTTTATGAGTTTTAAAATTCATAAATGTGACTTTTCGTATAACTTGAGGACAAGTTACAAAAAAATCATTTTATGAACTATTTCTAGATCAATTTGGATTGAAAACAACTAACACACAATTTTTTTCATTAATCTAAATTTACTCATAAAACAAGGTAACACAAAAAAAAACTTTTGGATTCCATAACTTATGGAGTTTAATGTTTTTTTTATGATGAAACTTTTCATGTTCCATAACTTAAGAACAAGTTATGGAATTCTTTAAAACATTAAGACCAAATTTTGTAACTCCATAAAAAACTTTGAATCAATTTTTTTTATAACCTTTTCATATCCATAACTTATGGAGGTTTCAAAAAACTCTTTAGATCAAACTTTTAAAACTAATAAAATAATCATATCATTTTATCTTTTACTAAATTTGACCTAATTCAACTCATATAGCAAATGATTCAAATTTTACAAATAATAAGTTCTTCACAAAAACAAGTAATTATCTTAAAATTTGACAAACGTCGTGTTTTTTTTCTTTTTTTTCAACTTTGAAAATAAAACATTTGCATCAATATAACAGAAAATAACCCATGGCTTTGATACCACTGTTGGGTTTTGAGCATTCTAACACTCCTAAGTGTACATGCAACCCTAAATACCTCGGATTTATGTTTTCTCTGTTATACATGCAAATATGAATATTCCAAGGTATTACCCTATCTAGCATACAATAATTGATACTTGGGTAATCAAATGGATAGAATACATACCTTTGTTTGATGTAGCTCGTCTTCATGAAGCTTAAGTGCCTAGTGCCCCATGTGTGACACCTTAAATGGTTCACACAACACCATGAACACTTGGAATAACCTTGAGAATAAGGATACTTTGGTTTTTCTTTAGTGAAATCGGCTAGCCCTTTTAGTGTACCCACACTAGTTCCAATTTCACCAACCAAAAACATCTTTATATAGTGTGGAGACTAGGGTTAAACCCATGACCTTTCATTTCATATGATCCATGGGTTAAACGCTCCATGGACTATCCATGAAAGCTTAGTCCAACCTAAATGAACTTGGCCCACCACACATATATATGTAAGAGTTCATATTTAATTAGTTCCTTTTGATCACATAATTAATTATAAATTAATTCTTGATCAATACTAATTAAATATTATGATTATATATTAATATATTAGAACTTATAATATATTAATATAAATCACTAGTATCCTTTTTCCTTATCCTGTCAATCCAATTGTCCTGATGCCTTGCAACACAAATGGACCATGCCGGGTCGGGTCAAGTCTTACCAATTATAGTTATGGACTTAGACATGAATCCAACAGCTACATTAGGGTTACACCATGCAAACCCTAATGTGCATGAATTTTCACATTCCTCATGCTCCATGGGTTTTAACCTCTATGGAGTATCCATGGGTCACCACATGGGTTTAGCCCAACATAAGGAATCATGGATCATTAGCCTACTTTATAACAATGAATGATTTACACAACCAATCCCTATATATTTAATTAGTCTGTTTTGATCACAAAATTAATTCCAAATTAATTCTTGATCAATACTAATTAAATAATATGATTTCATACTAATATATTAGATCTTATAATATATTAATAAATCATAATTATCCTCTTCTCAAAAGTCCATCCTTTAAATTGTTCCGCTGAAGTGCAACCCAAATAGACCATGCTACTCTCGGGTCAAGTACATACCAAATATAGTTATAGACTTAGACACCTTATCCAACAATATATTCCTCTATTCTCAAGATATCAGTTGGACAAATACATGGAACAATGTCATACTTATTGTCCAGCAGTTTGTTTCCCGATTTCCGATTTGTTTGACATAGAACATAACTAAACACGTTAATTTAGTTCTGAATGGGCCCGGTACATAAGTCAAAACAGAATCATCTATAGGCCCAACATATCACTTTTAATCCTCTTAGGATAAAAGGAACATATGAACTTAGACATTATATACTTGTACTAACTACTCATTAATTCATGCACAACGATATGTTTTGATAACATCAAGTTACTGATGCGTTTTCATATCATCAATGCACAACCAACTCATAGTCAACAACTCATATATCTTAGTTTGAAGACTATATGATATTATCTTCTCATGATCACTCATGATAAATTCCATGAAGTGATTCAAGTGAGCGCGGGTTGAATCCAATATTCAAATCTTATTTTAGGAGCACTCATGAATGGTGTAGCAAACTTTTTCTATGTCTAACATCTTAGACAATCTAAACGCCAACTCATGACAGTCTTCTTTCATACTTACTTCCAACGTATGATCGACTGTGGATGGTTTGAATAATCTTGTTATTCGGAAAGTCAAAACATGCAAATTGAAACACAAGAATAATACTAATCCTATATGGCCCAAAAACTTTTGAGTTTAAATAAAACACCTTTTATTTAATCACCATATTGATTACACATTATTCATTATATATTGTTTTGATTTATCAACTAATACTTGAATTAAAACAATAGTTATCCCACGCTCCAAGCATGCAAACTATGTTTACCTATGGTCCTTACTGTGTGAAATGATCAATTGTAAACATTTCCAACGATACTCATTTCACAATTCCAAATCCTTATCGTAAGTGTAAGAACACCAAGTTCTCGCAACTTATTGTAATTTATTGGATTCTAATCTTATATGCAACGATCCTTTTGTAATGACTATATACACAAGTCACAGAGACTTTGTCAATTATAGAAACTTTCCATCGGAGATTGTTACAAGACAATTCCATAGATCTGAAGTCTCAATGTCACACCCCAAAACTGATAACGGCGGAATACGTTTCGGGGTGGAGGACGTCATGTACAGTATCATCACAGTTGCATAATAGTAAAAACAAGAAACATACAACCATTTCATTTACATAGTGAAGTTAATTACAAGAGTGTTTTATATTGTTCAACAAACACCAAAAGTAATTCAAAAATAAGAGATGGGTCTTGTATGCTCCACCTTCTCCAAAAATGTTGCGTCTGTACCTGTCTATCTTTGACCTGAAGATACAAGTTATTTTGAAAACGAGTATCAGCATAACGCTGGTGAGTTCATAAGAGTTTAGTGTGAGTTTTTGTATAAAAGCAATAGTGCGAAAAATGTGCTATTTATATTCATAAGCAGTAGAAAGCCTAGAAAATCCTGTATTTTCCAGAAAATACATTGTAAGTGTAATGTATGAAAAGTATGCATTCTCCATTTTTGAAAACAGTTTAATGTAAAAGTATATTAGAAATCCTCAAATAGTAATGTGATAGAATAGGTTAAGCCCATAATCAGTGATAGAGGTGCAAGCTCCCTTTAGTGTTAGATACTTACTTACTTCGGGATGTAGTTTAGTGTTTAATGTAGTATTTTAGAGTAGTTATAGTGTATTCCTTGCATATTACTAATAGTGAGGATAATAGAGGATCCCATGACCTTCCAAGTCACGCACAGTATAGTGAAGTAGTGGCATCCCTGGGCCTGCACGGCACAGACTGAAATTAACAGTCGGGATATAATAGCGTCTGCCCCGTATAGATCTATACATGTAGTGTCGTCTTCCAGTCGGAAAACTCCGGGCGTAGTGGGTAGCGAATAGAGTAACTCGTAGTGGCTTAGTATATTATTGTTTGTTTAGTGTTTTCTCTTTTGTTATAGTGTAGAAATCTTTTAGTATTGATCATAGGGTATTCTCTTACTAGTGTATTGTCTGGTAATAGTGAGTATTATAGCGTAAAAGTAGTGACTTTAACGAGCATTAGCAGTAGCAACATTAACTATACCTATTATAGTTAACTTAGTGTGGGTGGGTCTTGACATGTTAGTGACTTTAGTATTTAGTGAAAAGAGAAACATTCGTGTCCCATACTAATATACAAGTTATATATCTAAGACATCAACGACAGTCGTACGGATAACTACTACCCTAAGCCCACAATCAAACAAGAACAGGAAATAAGGCGAGATATCGGTCCTAAGTCCTCCAAGTCTTACTTATATAAATATATCAGAATGGTTGCATTTTATAAGTAAATTGATTTAACAAAGTATTTACCAAAAGAACATTTAAAATCTGGCTTGCTTGTCCAAAAATAGTTTTGAAAATGTATAAATTTGTTTATAAGGCATAGTGATAAATCACATGTGATTTGAACTAAGGATAGTGAATCACATGTGATTAATCCTCGTAACATGGAAAAATCGTTCTGTAAAACTTTCCATAAACATATATAAGCAACTTGTATCTCCCCCCTAAAACATTTAAAACATTTGAAAGGTTCATTAAAGGGGTATGAACTCACCTGAAATCGCGTAAATCGGGTGAATCGGGTGAATCGGGTAAAAGTGTCGGTTGAGCGTTTGGTACCAATTAACGACTTGAGCACCTTTTAGGACCCTAATGTCATATGAAATATGTATTTTACAAGAAGTTAATCATCTTATGCTTTTCATTATAGTATTTGGACATTCTAGCATTGTTTCGGGGTTTTTGGGCCTAGAAGGGGGTTCCCGGGAGTGGTACAAGGCCAAGAATGATTTACGGGAGGGTCCATGAGCTCACTCCCTTGGAGTTTACGGCCCAAAGGCCACTCCTTGGGAGTTTACGGCTGTAAGCCCCCTAGGCTTGGCCGTAAGCTCATGTGGTCCTCCAAAATGCTAGTTTAATGCCTTATTTCACTTCCCTAATTTACTAACAAGTGTCTTGAACTAATATGGAGGGTTTAAACTCTCATTTGGTGACATTTTGGGGATTTTACGGCCAAGGCTTGTTATTAGGCCGTAAACTCCTTTTAATCCCTCAAAATGGTTGTTTAAATGGTACAACACCCCTTCCTTCATCTTAGATAAATACTAGAAGGCCTTATAAGGAGTTTTGGGACATTTTGGCATAAATATTGGGGAGTTTACGGCCCAAGCATAGCCTTGGCCGTAAACTCTTCATTTGGCATCAAAATGAGATGTTTAATGGTACAACACACTTCCTAGGGCCTTAGCTAATTTCCTTACATGCCCTAGATAAGTTTTGGGACTTGTTTGACATAAATTTTTGGGTGTTTACGGCCCAAGCTTAGGCTTGGCCGTAAACTCCACTTTTTGTCCTCAAATGGTGTTGTTTGATGTACTTAAATGTTTCCTAGTGTCAAGGCTAAATTACTAAACACCCTAGATGAGTTTTTGGGACATAAATCCAATATTTTTGGGTGTTTACGACCTAAGCATAAGCTTGGGCCGTAAACTCCTCTTTAGGCCACAATTCTTTATGTTTTAATGTCCAAACTCCCCTAGGTAAATCCCTTAATTAGTATATGAGCTTAAAGGAAGGAAAAACGGGACTTTTGGCAAGTTTTTAGGTGTTTACGGCCTAAGGGGCTTCTTAGGCCATAAACTCCCTTTTGATCCTTGTTTTCTATGATTTTTGGCCTCTAATTACAATGAAATATGTTTAGAATAAGATAGGGAATAAATCCTTACGTTTGGAAGCCGGAATTTGCGGTTTTGGAGTCGGGTTTGGGTCTAGAGAGAGAAAGTAGTGAGAGAGAGTGAAGGTTGTTGGGTTTTGAGCATTCTAACACTTCCTAAGTGTACATGCAACCCTAAATACCTTGGATCTATGTTTTCTCTATTATACATGCAAATAAGAACATCCAAGGTATTATCCTAATCTAGCATACAAAAACTATGAATGTAACAAGATAGAATACATACCTCTTGATGTAGCTTGATGTCTTCAAGCTTTAAGAGCTTAGCCCCAATAGTGTGGAAGCCTCAAGTGGAATCACAAATCACCAAGACACCTTGGAATACTTTAGAGAATATGATTACTTGGTTCTCTCTAGTGAAATTGGCTAGCCCTTCTTTAGTGTATCCACACTAGTGCCAATTTCACCCACCAAGGACATCTTTATATAGTATGGAGAATAGGGTTAAACCCATGACCTTTCATTTCATATGATCCATGGGTTAAACACTCCATGGACTATCCATGAAAGCTTAGCCCAACCTAAATGAACTTGGCCCATTCCATATATATAAGAGTCCATATTTAATTAGTTCCTTTTGATCACTTAATTAATTATAAATTAATTCTTGATCAATACTAATTAAATAATATGATTCCATAATAATATATTAGAACTTATAATATATTAATATTAATCATAAACATACTATTCTCAAAAGATTATCCATATAAATTGTGTCGGTGAAGTGCAACCCAAATGGACCATGCTGGGTCGGGTCAAGTACATACCAAATATAGTTATGGACTTAGACATTAATCCAACAGTCTCCCACTTGGATAAGTCTAAAACTATTATTGCGTATGACTTCAAACCTAACTGGCAATCGTAGCTCTTAAAGCCGCTGTCGAACTCTGACCTTGTAGATGAACTCTGACCCTGTCAATGACTTGTCCATTAGATAAGGGATCATACATTCCTCCATTCTAGATATCATATGGACTGAGACATGGATTATAATCATTCTCTCTGTCCATTTGTTGTTTCCCGATTTGCGATTTATGACGACTGACTAATTGAACAAATCAAATCAGTCCTGGCCCGGCCGAGCACTTCCATTTGTCATCATCAAATCATCGAGGGGCCCACAGATATCGCTTTTATCCCGAAGGTAAAAGGAACGGATAAACTTCGACTCATATGGCTTGTTCTACTACTTGTTGAATCATACACAAAGGCATGTTTTATAACACCGAGTTACCGTATGCGTTTTCGTGCAATCAATGTACTATCAACTCATAGTAACAACTCATATCTCTAGGTTTGAAGAATATAAGATATTATCGTCTCATGATCACTCATGATAAAATCCATGAAGTGATTCCAATGAGCGCGGGTTGAATCCAATACTCAAAACTTATGAGCACTCATGAGTGTTGTAGCCCTTTGTCCAACACCTTAGACCTCTACAAGCCAACCCATGACAGTCTTAATTCATATCTACTTCCAACATATGACCGACTGTGGATGGTTTGAATAACTAAGTCATTCCGGAAGAATAACCCAGTTTATTCGGGAAGTCAAAACATGCAAAATGAAACACAATAATAATTGAATCCAATATGGTATCAACCCTTTGAACATAAATAAAACACCTTTTATTGATCACCATATGATTACACATTATTCATTGTATACTGTTTCAGCTATCAACTTTATTCTTGAATTTAAAACAATAGTTGTCCCATGCTCCAAGCATGTACACTATGTTTTCTTAAACACTAGTCATGCCATACACCAAGTATGCATACTATGTTTGTCTATGATCTTTACTTTGTGAACTAGATCAATTGAACATAATTTCAATGGTTCTCTTTTCACACTCCCAAATCCTTACTGCAAATGCAAGAATTCCAAATTCATGCCATTTACTGAAATCTGTTAGATTCTAAACTTATATGCATTGATACTCTTGTAACGATTATGCACAAACTCACAAAGACTTGGCAACAATCATTACAGAGTATTCCAAAGGAAATCAACTCCTTGGAAATATTCTTCTTGCATTAAGTTTCCTTAATCTTACACAGATTGAAAATTCTAACTTTGAAACATTTCCAGATTCCATTTTGACTATCACTTCTGAACAAGAGTTACCTCCTTACAGATTATGTCAATATGGTCCTTCCAGAATTATCACTATACTTCCAATTGTCCTTGAGTAACCAATCTTTGGTAAACCTTAGATTGTCCTCGACAATTGTTTAATCCTTTTAGTCATATCCAGTTCTAAACCTTTTCCCTTCTTAATGCCCCAGGCATTTGGAAAATTTTAGAACGGATGATTATAGCACATGTAATCGATCCTATATCCGAAGCATATGGGACACGATTCATGATGTCTCACATAAAGACTAAACCAGTCTTTTGCTATAATATGTCCATTTCAATTTGCCAAGTTCTTATAATTCAGATTATGAAAAGGGATGCCGTAATCATAATCGAATTTTAGAACGCAAATAATGGACCCGTATACAGAATTTCCTTATGTTGAGCCATTCCAACATGAAATTCATATATATCCTTGACTAAATGATTAAAACCTCACGATCTAAGCCTATAGATTTGAGATGAAGCATAATTTCCTCTCCCTTAATTATAGCAAAACAACTTTTTCCCAATTGAAACTTTTGTTTTCTATAATTAACATTGCTAACTTGCAATACTTATCATAATTATCATGCTCCCACTAACATGATGATTATTAGCATAACACTTATGCTCCCACTAGCTTTGACATGTACCCAGAAATCAGCTGGACTTCTAGAAATCAATACTTCATTGACTTTCTTACCAAAGTTCAGATTTCTGATACTAGATTGTTTTGATAAGACTTTATCAAAGTCATACACCTTCCCTTAGATAGCACACTTATGAAGAGGTATGCCGTAATCATAATGGTTAGACCTTTTTGCCATTTCTCACAAGTCCACGTTAGTGTGCCGGTAAACCACACACGCTCCACTAACAACTTTGAGAATGCAAATATCACAATTGCTATCTAGATAAAATCTACTTAGTGAAAGTGTTTCCTCACCATCATTTTCATGAATCGGAGAGAAACCTTATGACACTTAGATTTACTGGTGTATGTGTTCTTATCCATGTGAATGGTCAAAATCATAGTCACAAGACAAGGATAATAACAAACCCAAACTCATATGGACTGAACTCAATCTTAATTTCTTGCCACCCGGCAGCTCAAGGGCCTACCATTGCTTCCAAGTTGTTGTGCAACAAATTGAGAACTCTAAGAACTCATATGAAAAGCCAACTTTAACTGGAATGGGCACAGAATATGTCAACACGATAGGTTATAAACTGCAAGTCGTGTGCTAGTGAAGAACTTCAGGTTCTATTCTTGATTAGTTCTTGAGACTTTCAAGACCTTTAAGACTCCCACTGTCCTCTTGATCTATAAGACTCCCTTGTCAAACATCCAAGAGATAGTGCGGATTCTAATCAAGACAAACACTTCGCAACATTGGCCTAAGTTGGTCTTTGTTTTATCCAAAACATCACAACTTACCAATTTCAAATGTACAAGAGTAGAAAACTTTAACTCTTACATTTGACAAGTGTTTTAAACCTTCTTTAAGACATGTCACTCAAGTTACAATCTTGGAGTATGACTCTAAGACTTGTATTGGAACGAAGTATGACTCATCTTCTTGATTTAACCATTTCAACAATTCAAGTTCCTCTTCTTAGTCATAAGAATGCACTAAGATTTCCTTAGAGAACTAATTTTGATATGGTTTCTTAACCATTAGGATGATCACAAAACTGATACTAAAGTACTCTCCCATCTTTTCAGATATGAGAAACTTTTATCCTTCTGCCTAATTTGATTCTTCTTATTCGCCCTGCCATACATTGGAACCTTTTCCAATGTCTTAGAGTTACACTTAAGCTTGTAAGTATAATCATATTTACTGAGCTTTAGTAAACTATGACGAATAGTCTTATCAATCTTTTGTGGTGGACTTAATCAGTGCACAAGAATGTGTACTCGATCCCTTAGTCCTTTACTTGACTCACACATCCATGTGAACAAGTAATTAGTCTTAATTTTTCCAATACTTGAAAGTTCTCATTCATCATGCTATACAACTTGCATGATTCCAAGTTCCGGTCCAATTGAAACTTGGGTGATGAGAATCTTTCCTTATTTGCTAAATCTAGACATTACCACAAATGAAAGAATCAATTTCATATTTCCACTCTTGCTCTTAATGGAATCATATAAGCAACAATTTTTCCTCAAATGCCATTGTAAGGATATTTTAAAATAAATAAAATCAAAAATTTTCCTTTATTTTAAAACTTTGCGGAAAAAACTTGTCCTTACAATTCATATGAAAACTTGTTGTTATCTATTCCTAAGCAATATCTCATAACTCCTAAGAAGTAGCTCAAGAATCCGATCTTCCACTACTAGAAAAAAGGCCTTTTACGACGCTCATTGCGCGTCGTAAAACGCTCAGACGACGCGCAAATGCGCGTCAAGGAAGGCCCTGTCATAAAGAGAGACGAAGCGCTTTTGCGTGTCGTCTATAGACGAAGCGCATTTATGACGCGCATTTACGACGCGCGGTTATGACACGCAATGCGTATCAAGGAAGGCCCTGTCATAAAGGAAGACGACACGCATTTGCGTGTCGTAACTTTACGACGCACGTGTTTATGACACACAATGCGTATCAAGGAAGCCCCAGTCAAGAAAGGTCATGTCATAAATGAAGACGACACACATTTTTGCGTATCGTAATTTTAATTTTTTTTTAAAAAAAAATATATTTATATATTTATTAATTTATAAATTAAATTTGCATTTAATCTCTCATAATAGAAATAAAATACCATATACAAAAAATACAACCCATTGCATAATATTAAATAAAATACAACCCATGGCCGAACTATTCTTTTCAATTTCATCTTCATCAGAATTTCCATCTTTACCCTCGTCATTACCCTGTATTACTCCAGGTAAATGTCCATGACTCCATAAGGATCCTGCAAAAGCTAGTCAAAGTCATGCTATAGAGTCATGAAAAAAAACAATTTAGCATCCTACATTACTGAGGAAATAACATGGAGGGGCATTTAGGTAAAATCGTCATTGGGTTTAGGATATATGTAATTATATGTAAACTTACTCATGGGGAAGAGCTATCTGCATATATATACATTATTAAATGAAGATTTATAGATTCTTATTAGGCATGTAAATGTAAATAAGAACTTATGTGTACAATTACTTGTGTTTTCAATGTGATCTATAAACTTAGTGACTTCTTCCACAATATCCGGATATACTCCAAGCAAACTATTTACCTAAAAAAAAATTTCTTTAATTTATCAAATTAAATCTAAGGATACCACACAAAAAGTCATCTAGAAGTTTTATGGATACACAAACAACGAATGCAAATATCTAGCAATAAAGCAGGAAGCAGATACTAGAAACAAAAAAGAATAAATCTTTAAATAATGTGTATTGTGTATATAATTTTACCCTTGATTGCAATTGTGGCCGAGTAATACTCTTTGTGCAATACTCTGCAATGCACTTCAAAAATGACTGGTAATCATCTGAGTTGCTCAATCTTTCCTTCACCTTCTCACGAAGACAAAGCATTTGAGCATGTATATCTTCCAACATACAAAGGGTCAATAAGGACATGAAATCAATTGTTCAAAAGAATGCAATACCTTTATAACAACAGCCAGATGGGACTAGTAGATACCTTGATGAAAGAGTTCAGCTACAGAGTCTTCAAGAGTACATGGGGGTTTATTTTGGGAAAAATGATGTGTCACATCACAATATTTATCATCTTGATCATGTTCTCTTTGTTTTGTGTCTTCTGATGTGTCTTTTTCTTTCTCACCATGTTCCTTAATCTCTTTATCAGGTATAGTACATGTTGTTTCATGATTTGGATCAGGCTGGTCAGGGAACATATCATCAGGTAACCGGATCATTTGAACGAATAGCAATGCTAATCAAGTTAGGGCTCGGCTTGGGTGCAGACATACCTCCATCCATTGACAGTGAAGATGAACATGAAATTGGACTACAATGAATAAAGATGATGTATTGAGAAAAAGTGCAACAACCATTTAAAAGAACAATTGCAAAATATGGGGCTTAGATGCTTGATATAGTTTCACTGTAAGTTTGTTTAACTTTAAACAAAAAAAGGTAAATGATAATCATTCATTAATATACTTTTGAACATCTTCATCTAAAAAATTCATTCCAAGATTAATTGGCTGCTAACTTTTCCAACCTTGAATTGAACTAGATTTGTCAAATATTCTTGAACGTCATATATGATTAGGATGCAATACCAAGTAAATCAGATTGAAAAAGAAAATAAAAAAAACATTATGTTCTTCAGATTATAACCAAATCAGATTACTATAATATAAGCAAATTATAGCAAAAGCTAAAAAAACAAAAAACACATTATGCCCAAATCATACAGAGGCGATACCAGCAAACAAGAAATAAGAAACACTTAAACTATATCATTTTATCAAATAAAAGCTACCCTTTAACCCACCTTGTCAATTTTGCAATATGTTCTTCTGGAACATTGAATTTAGTAAGCACCTCTCTTGCAGCATCCATGCTTAATCTACGAAGATCAGCACCAGTTAATATATTGGTTCCATAAATATAAAACAAAGTAAAGTTAATATATTGGTATTATGGGTAACAAAGTAAAGTAATGAGTAAAATTTCACCTGAAAATCACAGAATAACTTTAAGAGTCACCAGCAAGAATTACCTGTCTTGATGAAAGAGTTGATAGGATAACTTTGACATGAGTATGAACTGTAACAGCTTGCTGTGTGCTTATCTCTAGAATAAAGGACTTATAAGGTTGCTTACTCAAGAAGTGTTGTTGTTTCTTGCTGTGTGCTTATCTCTGCAATGACAGACTGTAGAAAACAAACAATTAAGTAAGTGCACATAACAACAACAAGAAATTAAATATATTTTATGAATTATATAATTGAATTAACAAACCTTGCAGCGTGAAAAGAATATACATCCAGGGTGAAGTTCAGGACCAAGAACAGCAACTATTTCATTGATGAGGCGACCTACTCCTTGCTGAAGCACAACCTATCCATTCTCTCCAGACAAAAGAATATCCATAGCAAGGCCAAGTGTTGCCTAAAAAAGAATGACAGATCATATAATAACTATTATCTCCTAGTCTAGATCGTTTTAATTACATGCCAGCTCTTGTTAATTTTTATTCTTACACTAGAGAGAAAGGTGGCAATTGTATACATACAAAAGGATATGTAATGTACCTGAACTTGTGAAACATAAGACAAGCCCGTAGCTTCTATTCTTAGAAGAAGTCCATGCAAAGCCCATACTTGTAAGTTAGCTATTGAACTCTTAGCTAGTGAAGAGATAGAATGCACAGTGGATGGAACTAAACTTAATAATGCCATTCCTCCTGCACTGCGTACAACATGAGAATTATAAATCTTTTGCTTTCAGAAAATAAAATAAATAAATTATGAGAAAACAAGTAACTTCACTAAAAAAGATACAACATAAAAAGAAAAATACATGCGTTGGATGCAACCAAGAGCTAGAGCAATTGATCCAACATAATGCTCTGGTGCACCAGTTACATCATTAAGCAGTGATCGAGTCTAGTCAAAACAAATTATGGATCATGAGATTTTTAACACATTCTAAAATGAAATAAGTAACAATATCAAAATTTTACCAATCTAGCAGTAAACATATCATTTCCAAGGCGAGCTAGAAGCCCTAGCCCTTCTGATGATGCTCTTCGTTGTGATTCACAGGTTGGCCCTTTCCCATGCATTTCACTAATCACAACCCATAAACTGTCATTTAGATTCCACCATGATTCATCCAACTTTTCAATTTGATAAGATACAGATTGCTTGTGAGTCAAAAAAAAGTTACCTGATTGAGGGCAATAGACTTCTGTAGAAGAATCAGCTTAGCTCTATATCTTCACTGTGGCATTTTGTCGAACACCTTCTGTGCAGTAACAAAATGAAAATCTTGCCATCAAAAATTCCATGTATGGTTTTAAACCAATCAAAATCCCAAAAAGAAAGAACAAAAATCAGATAACGAAAAATAGCTTCGCCAGAAAAGTTATCTTGTCTCAGTGTAGGAACCACCGTCACCCTCCTCTGTTAAAATTAAAAAGATAAGAACATGTTCAAAGGTGAAACAATGACAATATCTAGAATAACTGAAAGTGTTGAAGAGAGAAGAGATGGTTGTTGATTATCCGATGGTTGCTGATTATCCGACGGTGGCCACGTAACAATTTCCCAAATTGAACAATTTTACCGTGTGGGAGAAAGGAGAATCCTCTGCTAGGCGTGAATATTGACTGCTAGGCATGAATATCTACTGCTAGGGCCGACGAACGCACCTGGCCAGCCGGTCTCTTTTTCGTCGATTCTGATTTCCTTTTCTTCGATTGAACATCACAAAACCAACACGGGACCAACAGTTTTTCCTTCCTCCCAACCCCGGAAGACGTGGAATCGATGCCCTCTATTTTTGGAAGTCGGATCGATGGATACTCGTCCTTGTTAGATTTTTTTTAGGCTTCAAAATTGACAGATTTTTTTTTTCGATTCTTTCAAGTTTGAATCAGAAAATGAGAAAGAGTTAGGGAAATCAAGAGTGCAATGCTCGTCCTTGTTAGGTTGAAGATGAAAGATAGATAGAAGATAGAAAAAAAAAAGGCGGGTTTTCAAAATTTTGGGGATTTCATTTCCCCCCTTGTCTACTAAAAGCGCGTTTCATTAAAATTATAAAGCGACAGGTACAGACGACGTGCGTTTAAGATAAAGCGCCCTCCGTGTTTTTAATTTTTTTTCTTGAGACACTAAATTAAGGGCACGCAATAAAGCGTGACATAAATCCTTAAATTTTTTGGAGAGATGACACTATTTTAAGGGTACGTCCTTTTGCATATCGTTAATTATCGCGTGTCGTAAAAAGCGCGTCATTAAAGGTCTTTTTTCTAGTAGTGTTCAAACTATGCGATAGAAATCCATCTATGCGATCAGATTCAGCATATTCCTTCTTTAAGTTTCTTCACTTTTCTTTGATTCTTAAAACATCACCATGTGACCCAGTCACATCATGTATCAAGAATCTCAGAATAGAAACTTAACAGAGTTAGATAGTGCAATTTACCTGAAGTAGAGTCAAACTTATTGACTTTAACATCCTTAGGTAAATTTGGCAGCTTCGCAACCAATGCCCCTTCCTTTAGCAATATAAACATATGGACCCTTTGATAATGGTACACGGGACTATCACAGACTTAGCTTTTTCTCTTTACCATTTGGTCAACCGAGTTGACTATGGCCGATCCCTTTCCATTGGGAAGAGAATGCTTTACTAGATATCCAATGTCATAATTGTCAATGTCCAACAAGTTTTAAGGAAGTTGATCTTAACAAATAGATAAGATCATTAAGGGTCTTGTCATAGTCTATTTCATAGGTGTTCCAAAAGAACTCGCTATGTGACTCAGAAAGTAGTTGAACCACCAACTTTCTCAAGACTTTGACACCCAACTCTCCCGGCTTGTCAATATGTGACTACATCTCCAAGATGTGTTCACACCTAGACCTTGCCTTGCCAATAGGGCTTGAGTGACCTTAAACTTTTCAAGAACTTGTGGGTTAGGGAGAATAATTGGAGGAGGAGAAAGAAGTATGATATCCATGGGACATCATCCTCATTAGGAAACCTTGTTTCAAGAGATTTGGGAAGATCATAGGTGTCTAAACCAGACATCTTTTGGGAGATATTCAAGATAGTTGATTTTAAGTCCTTAATATGACACCCAATATGAAATATTAAGGCTAGGACCCAACAAACTATTTTATAACTTAGAAGAGGTATGCCGTAATCCAAGCTATAAAATATTTGAAGGTAGGTGAATGACGATTCACTAATTTCCACCAAGATAAACGAAATGTATTATTAGGTTTTAATTGGTTTTGAAACTCCTAGATCTTTGAGATTCATTGAACTGTTCAAAGGCATGTTTCAATCTCGAGTGTGCCCTTCAGGTTTTGTGACTGGGATGCCGAGGATCACAAAACAAGGTGTGAAGTAACCATGCAAATCACTTGGTACCCTTAATAAATTACCCCTCAATCGATGTGTCGGTTAACCACACACGCTCCATCGATACTATGATAAATATTAAGTCACCCTTTACCTACCTTGTTAAGTCCAAGTTAGTGTGCCGGTTAACCACACACGCTCCACTAACGACTTAGACAAAGTGTAAAGTGTAATTTCATGGGTTAGCACCTTATTCACATTTTTCCTAAGTAACTAAGATTGGGTATTATTAAGAGTTTAGTTACTTAGTATTATCATTAATACTTTTAATGAAGGAGAATTATAGTCTTGTCAAACCCGTTCGGCTAACGACCCTCCACCGGTCAAGCAAGCGGTGGGTGAGAGTGGACACCCATTAAGTTGCCATTTTATAGGCAACAACCTTATACCCACCTTATAGACCGGCTTCGTGAATGAGGCGTACTAGCGGTAAGACTGACTTTACTCTTATACATACATATATATATATATATATATATATATATATATATATATATATATTATTAACTTATAATATTATAAAGTATAAGGGTTGAATTTTAACTTTTAAAATTCTAAGGGCTAACTTGGAATTAAAGTATTCATAAGTGAAAACTTTTCAAATTCCAAAACTTAAGGGCAAGTTTTGAAACTATTCAAAACTAATTAATTCCATAACTTATGTGTTTAAAGTAGTTTTAATCCAAAAACTCTTCAAGTTCCATAACTTGAGGACAAGTTATGGAAGACTTTAAACTAATAAAAGAACTAACTTTTTCTTTATTTTATAACTTATGGATTTAATTATGGTTACATATTTTTCTTTAATGAAGTGACTCTTGAACTTCCATAACTTGAGGACAAGTTATGGAGTCATAAAAAAATTATTCAATGACACAAGACTCTTCATTTTGCAACCATTGCCAACTTTTATGAGTTTTATGAAACTTAAATGTGACTTTTCATATAACTTGAGGACAAGTTACACAAACACATTTTAGAATCAACTCTTAGATTAATTTGGATTGAAAACAATAATTTCACATAACTTTCCTATTAATCTAAGCAACTCATAAGAACAAGATAATTCAAATCAAACTTTTTCATGTAATTAGTCTAAACCTTAAACTAATACAAAACATGAATCTATTGACAATTATCTTTGAAAATGGATTAGCATGAACATTACCACATCAAAAACAAGTTTATAAGTTCAAAAACAACTTAGGGTAATGTTCCTAGTCCATTTCTAGCCAAAAACCTCGAATATATGCTGTCTGGGGCTCCTACTCGGCGAGTGCATGAACCTACTCGGCGAGTAGGATGATTTTACTCATGGACTCGGCGAGTTCGTCAGTGGACTCGGCGAGTCTAGTTCCCAGAAAGCCAGAAAATCGAGTTTTTCAGCATTTTTCAGCAATTTGCATCAAGTATAAGAGAAACCAAGACTAGGCTCTGATACCACTGTTGGGTTTTGAGCATTCTAACACTTCCTAAGTGTACATGCAACCCTAAATACCTTGGATCTATGTTTTCTCTATTATACATGCAAATAAGAACATCCAAGGTATTATCCTAATCTAGCATACAAAAACTATGAATGTAACAAGATAGAATACATACCTCTTGATGTAGCTTGATGTCTTCAAGCTTTAAGAGCTTAGCCCCAATAGTGTGGAAGCCTCAAGTGGAATCACAAATCACCAAGACACCTTGGAATACTTTAGAGAATATGATTACTTGGTTCTCTCTAGTGAAATTGGCTAGCCCTTCTTTAGTGTATCCACACTAGTGCCAATTTCACCCACCAAGGACATCTTTATATAGTATGGAGAATAGGGTTAAACCCATGACCTTTCATTTCATATGATCCATGGGTTAAACACTCCATGGACTATCCATGAAAGCTTAGCCCAACCTAAATGAACTTGGCCCATTCCATATATATAAGAGTCCATATTTAATTAGTTCCTTTTGATCACTTAATTAATTATAAATTAATTCTTGATCAATACTAATTAAATAATATGATTCCATAATAATATATTAGAACTTATAATATATTAATATTAATCATAAACATACTATTCTCAAAAGATTATCCATATAAATTGTGTCGGTGAAGTGCAACCCAAATGGACCATGCCGGGTCGGGTCAAGTACATACCAAATATAGTTATGGACTTAGACATTAATCCAACAAAGGTGTGGTAAAAGAGCTTAAATGTAGTGCCCATTAGTTTATATATGTCTCGGGTATTGCACCCGATACACGGCTACCTGATGCTAAAGTTTAACGGGGTTAAAACTTTTTACCCAGGTGAAGTGGTTGAAAAGTAATATAACTCTATTTGGTTAAACGGGGTTAACACATACAAGTTATATTTGCTATGATTATATCAAGACATATAAATAATTAGATAATTGTTTATTGACGACTCCAAATATTACAGAAAATATACATATAGCGACGTATTCCGTTAGTGATGATGGGATTTGTAACGGCAATAGATTTGGGGTTGTCACATCATCCCCCCGTTAGGGGAATTTCGTCCCGAAATTTAGAATTCATACAGATAGGAATTACAATACTACTAAGCGAAGAGATGGGGATATTTGAGTTTCATTTGGTCCTCGCGCTCCCAAGGGACCAAATGAATTCCGGTCCTCGCTTGGCGTTCCACCGAACCTTCACAATTGGGATGCGGCTTTGTTTCGTTCGTTTTACTTCACGATCCATAATCTCCGCAGGCTCTTCCATGAAGTTGAGGCTCTCATTGACCTCGATCTCGTCGAGGGGAATCACGAGAGTCTCGTCAGACAGACATTTCTTCAAGTTTGAGATGTGGAAGGTAGGATGTATGTTACTTAGCTCGTGGGGTAAGTTTAGTTTGTAAGCTTCAGGGCCGATTCTGGCGAGAATCTCAAAAGGCCCTATGTACCTTGGGTTTAACTTTCCATGCTTTTCGAAGCGTATCGTGCCTTTCCAGGGCGAGACCTTCAAAAGGACTCGGTCTCCCACCTGGAATTCCAAGGGTTTTCTTCGTTTGTCAGCATAGCTTTTCTGCCGATCCCTAGCGGCTTTTAGTCGTTCACGTATCTGCACAATCTTCTCGATCGTCTCTCGAATGATCTCCGGACCAGTGAGGGCGCTGTCAGGAACTCGTCCTTTAGCTAACTGAGTGTCTCCCACCTCACCCCAACACAAAGGGGTTCTGCACTTTCGGCCGTAGAGGGCTTTGAATGGAGCTGCCTTGATGCTCGTATGATAACTATTGTTGTAGGAAAACTCCACAAGAGGCAAGTGTGTATCCCACGATTTCCCAAAGTCGATCACACAAGCTCGTAGCATGTCTTCTAAGGTTTGGATCGTCCTCTCACTTTGTCCGTCAGTCAGCGGATGGTAGGTTGTACTCATGTCCAGCCTCGTCCCTAGTGCCTTTTGCAATGATTGCCAAAATCTAGAGGTGAATCTACTATCTCTGTCTGATATAATAGATACAGGGACGCCATGCAGTCGCACTATTTCTTTTATATATGTTCTAGTGAGCTTCTCCATCTTGTCCGTCTCCTTGATGGGTAGAAAGTGTGCAGACTTGGTCAACCTGTCAACGATGACCCAAATGGTATCTAATCCACCTGCTTTCTTGGGCAGCTTGGTGATAAAGTCCATTGTGATTCGCTCCCACTTCCATTCTGGTACCTCCGGTTGTTGGAGGAGTCCTGATGGCTTTTGATATTCAACTTTGACCTTCGCGCAAGTAAGGCACTTACTTACAAAGGTAGCGATCTCCGCTTTCATGTTCGGCCAGCAGTATAGCTTTTTGAGATCCAGATACATCTTATCTGAACCCGGGTGAACGGAGTAACGAGTGTTGTGTGGTTTCCTCATAACCAAGTCTCTGAAACCTCCATGGCGTGGAGTCCAGATTCGGTCCATGAAGTAGTAGGCTCCGTCACCCTTAACCTCCAGATTTTTATCCATTCCGCGCAGGGATTCTCCTATCACGTTTTCGGGCTTTAAGGCTTCTAGCTGAGCCTCTTTGATCTGTGTGGATAGATGCGAATGGATAGTCATTGTCAACAACTTGGTCCTTCGACCGGAATATTCCTTTCTACTCAGGGCGTCAGCTACTACGTTGAGTTCTTTTTGGTTAAGTATTGGAGGCTTTTATGATCAGTGTACACCACGCTCTTCGTCCCATACAAGTAGTGTCTCCAAATTTTTAGTGCGAAGACGACCGCTCCTAACTCGAGGTCGTGAGTAGTGTAGTTCACTTCATGGTTCTTTAGTTGTCTCGAGGCATAGGCGATAGCCTTGCCTCGTTGCATCAAGACACAACCGAGCCCCTGATTAGATGCATCACAGTATACGACGAAATCTTCTGTCCCTTCGGGAAGGGATAATACTGGTGCGGTGCATAGGGCTCGCTTCAGGGTCTGAAATGCCTTCTCCTATTTCTCTTCCCAGTCGAATGATACACCCTTCTGAGTTAGCATAGTGAGAGGCTTCGCAATTCGAGAGAAATTTTGGATGAATCTGCGGTAGTAGCCAGCGAGGCCTAGAAATTGACGAATTTCTGTAGGCGTCTTCGGTGCTGACCAGTTCTCAATAGCTTTAATTTTGGAGGGGTCCACGTGGATTTCGTCTTCACTGACCACGTGCCTTAAGAATTCAACTCTTCGGATCCAAAACTCGCACTTAGAGAACTTCGCATACAACTTCTCGGATCGCAGCGTTTCCAGGACTAATCGTAAATGATTTCCGTGCTCTTCCTCACTCTGGGGGTAGACAAGTATGTCATCAATAAAGACGATGACGAACTGATCTAGATATGGACGACATACCCTATTCATCAAGTCCATGAATACTGCGGGGGCGTTAGTCAGCCCAAAGGGCATCACTACGAACTCAAAATGCCCGTATCGGGTTCGGAAGGCTGTCTTCGGGACATCTTCCTCAAGCACCCGTAACTGATGATACCCGGATCTAAGATCAATCTTGGAGAAGTAACTTGCTCCTTGGAGTTGGTTGAATAGATCGTCGATACGAGGGAGAGGATAGCGATTTTTGACCGTGAGTTTATTGAGTTCCCTATAATCGATGCACATCCGAAACGATCCATCCTTTTTCTTCACGAACAAGGCCGGAGCTCCCCAAGGTGAGAAGCTCAGTCTTATAAAGCCCTTGCTGAGCAGTTCGTTGAGTTGACCGGAGAGTTCTTGCATTTCGGCGGGCGCTAGACGGTAGGGCGACTTAGCTACGGGGGTAGCTCCTGGGATTAGGTCGATTCTGAATTCAACCTGTCGTTTGGGAGGTAGGCCTGGAAGATCCTCCGGGAAGACATCAGGGAAATCGCATACTACCGGAATGTCTTTTGGATCTTTCGATTTCTGTTTAGTGTCGATAACGTGAGCAAGAAAGGCGCGATATTCCTTGCGCAAGTATTTCTGAGCCTGGATACTAGAGATGATACGAAGGCTCGTACTTGGCTTATCTCCGTATATCAATAGGGTTTCGCGATTCGGAAGGTTCTGGCGAATGGCTTTGTCGGAGCATAGGATGTCGGCGTAGTGAAGACTTAACCAATCCATACCAACAATGACATCGAAACTTTTGATTGAAACTGGTATAAGATCGATTAAAAAGGGGTGATCATCTAACGTAAGAGTACAACCTATATAGATTTCGTTAGAGCTTTCTGTCTTCCCATTAGCCATTTCTACGACGAATGTTTCTTTTAGTGGTTGAGGGGTTTGTTTGAGTAAGTGTTTAAAGTTTTGATTTATGAAGCTTCTTTCTGCACCACTATCAAATAAGACACAGGCATAAGAGTTGTTGAGACGAAACGTACCCGTGACCACCGTGGGATCAGCTACCGCCTCATTGTGACCGATAGCGAGTAACCTTCCAGTTCCCCCAGCATTTGCAGTCTTCGGACAGTTCTTCTTAAAATGGCCCGCTTCACCGCAGCCATAACAAGTTGGGGTCACTCCCGTACCAGGAACCTGTGTGATAGGTTTGGGAGGGGCCTTGCAAAATTGGACAGTATGGCCCTTTCGGCCGCAGTTGGAACACTACAATTCACGGCAAGGGCCGTTGTGGTGGAAAGGGCACTTGGGACACTTAGGCAAGTTTCCACTGTAAGCTTTTGGTGGGGCTGGAGCAGCTGGTGCGGCTGGGGTGGTGGCAACATGGACCGCCACAATTTGCTGGTCCTTAGAGGCGGTTTGAGTTTTCTTGCCTTTCTTCTTATCCCATCGTTTCCTTTTTCTGTCAGACGATCCGGATGGTGCAGTGGTTGTTGTGGTTGCTGTTGCTGGAGTGGAGGAGATTTTGTGGTTGATCAGACTCTGGGCCAATTCCTTGGCGCTGTCAAAAGTGGTAGGGCGTGAGGCCAGAACATTTCCTCGATACTGGGGCACTAAACCCCAGATGTATCGTTCAATCTTCTTGCTTTCAGAGGGGATCATGTTGGGACACATAACCGCCAAGTCGCAAAACCTGGCCGTATAAGCCGTTATGTCGGTCCCCTTCATCTTGAGGTTCCAAAGTTCTTCCTCAATCTTCTGAACTTCGCCCCTAGGGCAGTACTCTCCTCTCATAA
Source organism: Lactuca sativa (assembly GCF_002870075.4). Lineage (NCBI taxonomy): Eukaryota > Viridiplantae > Streptophyta > Magnoliopsida > Asterales > Asteraceae > Lactuca > Lactuca sativa. The sequence continues at coordinate 203,379,411 of NC_056625.2, forward strand.
GATCTTTTAGAGTGTCCCAGCCCATGGCATTGGCTGTGACCAAGGAGAGTGCGTTGACATGGCCGTTCCACCATGACAAGGCCCTGTTAGTGAGGGTAGCAGTAGCGAACTTGATTTTGCTCTCTTCAGGACAAGAGCACATCTCGAATACAGCTTCGGTTCTTTCGAACCATTGGGACAATGCCAGAATCCCTCCGGTACCATCAAAGAAGGCAGGTTTACAATTCATGAAGTCCTTATAAGTGCATCCCTGCACTCGTTGGTGGACTTCACCAAATCTAGAATTCCCACCGCTTGCATCACCCGAGTTCATTTGGGCCATGGCTGCTGTTACAGCCGCAGTCATAGCCGTTTGGAACAACACCGGATCGAACTGAGGAAGAGGAGGTGGTGGGGGAGGGGTTTGAGTAGCTGGTCTTCCTCGGTTTGGACGCTTTTGAGGAGGCATCCTTCACTGGAAAACCATAGAAATGATAGCAATAGTACGAGGCTATTGCGAATATGAACAGAGTGTTTCATGGATTAAATCAACATAATCCAAGATCAGTACGAGAGTCATAGCAAGAGAGAAATCAACTGCCAATATACTGGTATTAATGATGCAACACAAGTTCATGAAAGTTGACCTAGCAGTAGGTCTTACGTCATACCATGGAGAAAATGTTGGCAGTTTAGAGGTTCAACTAGAGTACTTTTAAACTAGGAATGTTTACAGACAAGAGACCTACGGAACATAGATATAAAAGGCTAGTCCTTTAAACAAAAGAGTGAGGTAACTAGACGTCTTCTACTGGCGACGGTTGCTTGTTGGGCGAATCCTCAGATCCGCTAGTTGATGCATAACTTCTTGAAGGTGTCGCTCATGAGTCCTTTGGCGTGCTCGGAGTTCCCTAACTTCAGCTCGGGATGCAGCCAGCTGATGCTGCAGAGCCTCGTTGGTCCTCCTTGTCCTGTCCACGGCTTCTTCGAGCTGACGGATGTGAACAGTGTTGATATTTGAGTTGGCATCCACTTCTACAACTCGGCCAATAGCAGCTTGACTTTGCTCAACGTTCCTGGCAATCCTTTGGATCATGATAGGCAGAACCCGATCCGCTGATCCTCCTTCGCCTATGTTGTAGAAGCTTCGGTCTCCATTGAAAGGCAAGGGCTGACCCTGCTCCTCGCTCCATCGGTGCAAGGATATTACCCACATAGGGGTGGGGCCCTGAAATGCCGGACGAGGGTTAGGGTTCGGGGCTTCAGGTGGTTGGTTGTTGACTTCTGGCTCGGAGCTCGTGCTATCCGAGAAGCCTTCAGCATGATGATCATCCAAAGGAATCGGGTGATCGTCGTCTGACTACTCTTCGAGCCATCCTCCATTGCCCTGATTCGGAAAGTACGGATCGCCGGGTAGGTGGAAGCCAGCCATGCTATCTACGCGAGAAAGGGGGAAAAGAGGATTAATAGACGTACTATTCTAAGATACTTATAGGATGAATCATTATTAGTCGACCCAATACATGCATAGTGCATACCGATTACATGTAACCGAAGCAAGATAGTCCTTCGAATAAACCACCCTAACTTCAGACCCCCAATCAAACAAGAACAGGGAATGAAGCAAAGGCTGTAGATTCTGAGTCTATAACGCCCTAATCACAAGTAATCGTGATGTATCCACTTAGCAACTATTGTCCTACTAGTAACGACCCCTTTTTGTTATCACATACGTGTAATCTAGAGATACAGAATACTCCTATAGTATTCTTATGGTAGCGTTATTATGATATTGTTGGTAAGTTTTAGACTTGTTACAACATCACAACCAAACTTAGGCACATGCTAGTCACTCTCAGGAAAATGTAGTTGATCAGGCTACATCACCCTGAATGTGACTATATGTCTCTAAACCCAATTGTGCTGTCCAACAATCTTAATACTTTCGTTTTGTTCTAGGATGATACTGACTTCGGTGTTTTATAGTGATGTGTGTATATATATATATATACTTAGTTAGATCTTTTAGATACTTAACAGTATATATTTTTGGTCAGAGTGTTTTAGTCCCGAAATATTTATAGTTCGTATATCTTTTATAGGTTGATATACTTGATTCACTATAAACAATGCTCTGATACCAATCTGTCACACCCAAAAACCGATAACGGCGGAATACGTTTCGGGGTGGAGGACGTCATGTACAGTATCATCACAGTTGCATAATAGTAAAAACAAGAAACATACAACCATTTCATTTACATAGTGAAGTTAATTACAAGAGTGTTTTATGTTGTTCAACAAACACCAAAAGTAATTCAAAAATAAGAGATGGGTCTTGTATGCTCCACCTTCTCCAAAAATGTTGCATCTGTACCTGTCTATCTTTGACCTGAAGATACAAGTTATTTTGAAAACGAGTATCAGCATATCGCTGGTGAGTTCATAAGAGTTTAGTGTGAGTTTTTGTATAAAAGCAATAGTGCGAAAAATGTGCTATTTATATTCATAAGCAGTAGAAAGCCTAGAAAATCCTATATTTTCCAGAAAATGCATTCTAAGTGTAATGTATGAAAAGTATGCATTCTCCATTTTTGAAAACAGTTTAATGTAAAAGTATATTAGAAATCCTCAAATAGTAATGTGATAGAATAGGTTAAGCCCATAATCAGTGATAGAGGTGCAAGCTCCCTTTAGTGTTAGATACTTACTTACTTCGGGATGTAGTTTAGTGTTTAATGTAGTATTTTAGAGTAGTTATAGTGTATTCCTTGCATATTACTAATAGTGAGGATAATAGAGGATCCCATGACCTTCCAAGTCACGCACAGTATAGTGAAGTAGTGGCATCCCTGGGCCTGCACGGCGCAGACTGAAATTAACAGTCGGGATATAATAGCGTCTGCCCCGTATAGATCTATACATGTAGTGTCGTCTTCCAGTCGGAAAACTCCGGGCGTAGTGGGTAGCGAATAGAGTAACTCGTAGTGGCTTAGTATATTATTGTTTGTTTAGTGTTTTCTCTTTTGTTATAGTGTAGAAATCTTTTAGTATTGATCATAGGGTATTCTCTTACTAGTGTATTGTCTGGTAATAGTGAGTATTATAGCGTAAAAGTAGTGACTTTAACGAGCATTAGCAGTAGCAACATTAACTATACCTATTATAGTTAACTTAGTGTGGATGGGTCTTGACATGTTAGTGACTTTAGTATTTAGTGAAAAGAGAAACATTCGTGTCCCATACTAATATACAAGTTATATAACTAAGACATCAACGACAGTCGGACAGATAACTACTACCCTAAGCCCACAATCAAATAAGAACAGGAAATAAGGCGAGATATCGGTCCTAAGTCCTCCAAGTCTTACTTATATAAATATATCAGAATGGTTACATTTTATAAGTAAATTGATTTAATAAAGTATTTACCAAAAGAACATTTAAAATCTGGTTTGCTTGTCCAAAAATAGTTTTGAAAATGTATAAATTTGTTTATAAGGCCTAGTGATAAATCACATGTGATTTGAACTAAGGATAGTGAATCACATGTGATTAATCCTCGTAACATGGAAAAATCGTTCTGTAAAACTTTCCATAAACATATATAAGCAACTTGTATCTCCCCCTAAAACATTTAAAACATTTGATAGGTTCATTAAAGGGGTATGAACTCACCTGAAATCACGTAAATCGAGTGAATCGGGTAAATCGGGTAAAAGTGTCGGTTGAGCGTTTGGTACCAATTAACGACTTGAGCACCTTTTAGGACCCTAATGTCATATGAAATATGTATTTTACAAGAAGTTAATCATCTTATGCTTTTCATTATAGTATTTGGACATTCTAGCATTGTTTCAGGATTTTTGGGCCTAGAAGGGGGTTCCCGGGAGTGGTACAAGGCCAAGAATGATTTACGGGAGGGTCCATGAGCTCACTCCCTTGGAGTTTACGGCCCAAAGGCCACTCCTTGGGAGTTTACGGCCGTAAGCCCCCTAGGCTTGGCCGTAAGCTCATGTGGTCCTCCAAAATGCAAGTTTAATGCCTTATTTCACTTCCCTAATTTACTAACAAGTGTCTTGAACTAATATGGAGGGTTTAAACTCTCATTTGGTGACATTTTGGGGAGTTTACGGCCAAGGCTTGTTCTTAGGCCGTAAACTCCTTTTAATCCCTCAAAATGGTTGTTTAAATGGTACAACACCCCTTCCTTCATCTTAGATAAATACTAGAAGGCCTTATAAGGAGTTTTGGGACATTTTGGCATAAATATTGGGGAGTTTACGGCCCAAGCATAGCCTTGGCCATAAACTCTTCATTTGGCATCAAAATGAGATGTTTAATGGTACAACACACTTCCTAGGGCCTTAGCTAATTTCCTTACATGCCCTAGATAAGTTTTGAGACTTGTTTGACATAAATTTTTGGGTGTTTACGGCCCAAGCTTAGGCTTGGCCATAAACTCCACTTTTTGTCCTCAAATGGTGTTGTTTGATGTACTTCAACGTTTCCTAGTGTCAAGGCTAAATTACTAAACACCGTAGATGAGTTTTCGGGACATAAATCCAAGATTTTTGGGTGTTTACGGCCTAAGCATAAGCTTGGGCCGTAAACTCCTCTTTAGGCCACAATTCTTTATGTTTTAATGCCCAAACTCCCCTAGGTAAATCCCTTAAATAGTATATGAGCTTAAAGGAAGGAAAAACGGGACTTTTGGCAAGTTTTTAGGTGTTTACGGCCTAAGGGGCTTCTTAGGCCGTAAACTCCCTTTTGATCCTTTTTTTCTATGATTTTTGGCCTCTAATTACAATGAAGTATGTTTAGAATAAGATAGGGAATAAATCCTTACGTTTGGAAGCCGGAATTTGCGGTTTTGGAGTCGGGTTCGGGTCTAGAGAGAGAAAGTAGTGAGAGAGAGTGAAGGTGTGGTAAAAGAGCTTAAATGTAGTGCCCATTTGTTTATATATGTCTCGGGTATTGCACCCGATACACGGCTACCCGATGCTAAAGTTTAACGGGGTTAAAACTTTTTACCCGGGTGAAGTGGTTGAAAAATAATATAACTCTATTTGGTTAAACGCGGTTAACACATACGAGTTATATTTACTATGATTATATCAAGACATATAAATAATTAGATAATTGTTTATTGACGACTCCAAATATTACAGAAAATATACATATAGCGATGTATTCCGTTAGTGATGATGGGATTTGTAACGGCAATAGATTTGGGGTTGTCACACTCAAATTCAAAGCACATTCCTTTGGACATCCCTCTTGCACAAAAGTTTCTAACCTACACATAGATTCTTAATATCCAACTCCCATTATTGAAATGTTTCCATATTTTCGATACGATAACTCATTATTAATAGAATCCTATCTTGCAATAATAATGTCAATATGGTCCATTCATTACTATACTTCCAACTGCCCATAAGCAACCAGTCCTTGGTGAACCTTAGATTTTCCTTAACAATTGTTTAACCACTTTAACCATATCCGGTTCTATTCCTTTTTCCCTCTTAATGCCCTAGGCATTTGGAAAATTAGAACAGATGAATATTATAGCATATACAATTGATCCTATACCCAAAGGATATGGGATAAATTTCATAATGTCTTACATAAAAACATGATACTTTACCAGTCTCTTGCTATAACATTTCTGTCTATAGAATTTCCTTATGTCGAATCTTTTCAACATAATAATATTCATATGTATATCCTTGACTAAATTTAATTAAATTCTCAATCTAAACTTTTAGAATTGAAATGAAGTATAAGTTCCTCTCCCTTCATTACAGCAAAACAACTTTTCATTCGTGCAACTTTGCAAATTGAAAACTTTGTTTTCTATAATTAACATTGCTAAATTGCAACACTTACCATAATAATTATTCTCCTACTAGCATAACAATTATTTTTGTTACTTGCATAACATTTATGCTCCCACTAGCTGTGACATAGATCCAGAAATCAGTTGGGCTTCTAGAAATCAATACTTTATTGACTTTCTTACCAAAGTTAAGATTTCTAACATGAGATGCTTCGATAAGCCTGTGTTTATGCTCACACACTTTTTATTAGAAATCTCATATATGTGTCTAAACAATTTTAGAACTTACAGTAATAAGTCTCAAATGTTTATACCTTTTTCCATTTCTCACAATTCGAACTATGAAGAGGGATGTCAAAGTCATAATCGAATTTGAGAATGAAAATATCACAATTTCTAACTCTTAAAAATCTACTTAGTGAAAGCATTTCCTCACAATCATTTTCATGAATTGGAGATAAACATTATGATACTTATATTTTTATGGTGTATGTGTTCCTATCCATGTGAATTTCTCGTAACCATAATCTTAAGACAAGTTTAGTGATAAATCCAAACTCATATTGATTGAACTTATTTAATCTTAATTCCTTTCCACCTGGCAGCACAAGTGCCTACCATTGCTTCCAAGTTGTAATGCAAACAATTGAGAACTCATAGAACTCACATGTATAGTCAACCAACTGGAATGGGCACAAAAATAAGAATATGTCAAACACGATAGGTTACAAACCTCAAGTCGTGTGCTAGTGATTAACAATAGGTTTGAATTTTGATTAGTTCTTAAAACATTTCAAGATCTTTAAGACCCACTGACCTCTTTACATATAAGTTTCTCTCTGTCAAGAAACATTGCTTGACAAACAAATATTCAAGAGTTAGTACGATTTCTTATCAAGACAAACACTTTTGACAATCGGTCTTAGTTGATCTTTTTTGATCCAAAACATTACAACTTAACAATTTCAAATGTAAAAGAGTAGAAAACATTTTACTCTAGATTTGCTGATATGTCACTCAATATACAATCTTGGAGGATGACTCTAAGATTTGATTTCGGAACGAAGCATGATTCATCTTAATTGATTTAACTATTTCAATAATTCCTGATTCCTCTTCTTAGCCAAACAAATGCACTAAGGCGTCCTTAGAGGATCAAATTGTGATATGGTTTTCATAATCATTAAGATGATCATAAAACACGATACTCAAGTACTCTCCCATCTTTTCATATTGGAGAAACTTTTATCTTTCTGCCGACTTTGATTCTTCTTATTCGTTCTACTATACAATGAGACCTTTCAATGACTCATTATTATACTTAATCTTGTAAGCATAACCATATTTACTAACTTTAGTAAACCATAACGAATAGTCTTATCGTTCTTTGTGGTGGACCTGACCGCCGCACAACCAAGTGTACCCAATACCCTAGTTCGTCACTTGACTCACATATACATGTGAACAAGTAATTAGTCCTTATTTCCCAAAGATGAAGGCTCTCATTCATTATACAATACAAGTTGCATGATCCCAAGTTTCTATCCAACTGAAACTTAGGTGATGAGAATCTTTCTTTATTTGGTAAATTTAGACACTACCACAAACGAAAGGATCAAATCCATATTGCTAAAAATAAAAACATCAATTTTCACATATGCCAATGCAAGGAAATATAAAACAAGATGTAATAAAAAAATTTCTTTATTTATATAATTGCGGAAACAATAACGCAATTACAAATGAAAACTATGTTATTACAAATTTCTAAGCAATCTATCATAACTCTCAAGCAGCAGCTCAAAATCCGATCATCGAACCATGCGATCGAAATCCATCTCTTCGCGATCAGACTCTACATCCCTTTCTTTTAAGCTTCCTTCTTTCTCCTTGATTCTACAAAACATCAAAATATAACTTTACATCATGTAGTAAGAATTCATAAGTATGAACTTAATAGAGTAAGATATTGAACTTACCTAAAGTAGAGTCAAACCTTTTTTACTTTACCAGCTCTTAGATCTTTCAGGTAGTTAGGGCAGCTTCGCAACTAATGCCCCTTCTCTTGGAAATAGAAACAAATGGACTCTTTGGAAATGGTACACGAGACAATCTCAGACTTAGCCTTTCCCTTTCCCTTGGAAATAGAAATCTTTTCTGGACTTCCAATGCTTCCATTGTCAATGTCCATGGAAGTTTGGGAAGTAGATCTTCCAATCAAATTTGCTTTACCAGTGTGCCAAATCATTGCTGATTTGGTAGCAATTAGAAAATAGGTAAGATCAATATGGTTCATGTTGTGATCTGTCACATAGTATTCTTTAACGAGCTCATTATATCATTTAGGAAGTGACTAAAGAACCAAGTCAATAGCCAACTTCCTCAAGAACACGACACCCAACATTCCCAGCCTGTCAATATGTAGCTTTATGTCCAAGACATGAGCACATATACAGACTTTACATCTTTATGTTTCATTGCTAGTAGGGCTTGAGTGACCTTGAACTTTTCAAGTCTTCGAGCTTGTGGGTTAGGGAGAATAATTGGAGGAGGTGGAGGAAGTGAGGTATGATATTGTGGAATATCATCTTCATGTGGAAAGCCTTTTCCAATAGATTCGGGAAGACGATAGTTGTCTGACCTAGACATCTATAAAGAGAGAAATTCAAGTTAGTTGATTTAATTCCTTAATATTACACCCAAACGAAATATTAAGGCTAGGACCCAACACAATATTTTACAATTGCGAAGAGGGATGTCGTAATCCATTTGTAAAATATTTGAAGGTAGGTAAATGACGATTTACCAATTTCCACCATGAAAAACGAAATAGATTATTAATTTTTAATTAGATTGAAATTCCTAGATCCTTTGAAATTCATTGAACTTTTAAATGGCATGTTTAAATCTCGATTTTGCCCTTCAAGATTATGACTGGGATGCTGAGGATCACAAACAAGGTGTGAATAACCATACAAATTAGTTTGGTACACCTAATGTTACAAATCACCTAATCAATGTGCCGGTTAGCCACACACACTCTATTGATCTATGATTAAAATCAAGCTACCCTTTGCCACACATTTTCGGTCTCAGATTAGTGTCTTGGTTAGCCACACACACTCCACTAACGACCTAACAAGGTGCAAAGTGTAAATGCATGTATTAGTACCATTTTCACATTTTGATAAAGTAACTAAGATTGGGAATTTAATAAGAGTTTAGTTACTTTATTTATTTTTATCATTATAGTTTTAGTGAGGGAGAATTAATGTCCTATCCTACCCGTTCGGCTAACTACCCTCCACCAGTCAACGAAGTGGTGGGTGAGAGTGGACACCCATTAAATCACCATTTTATAGGAAATAACCTTATACCCCCCTTATAGACCGGCTTCGTGAATGAGGCCTAGTAACGTTAAGACCGACTTGTTTTATACATATATATATATATATATATATATATATATATATATATATATATATATTAACTTTAATATAATAAAGTATAAGGTTTGAGTTTTAATTTTTAAAACTCTATGGTTTGGAATTAAAGTTTCAGTAGTGAGACTTTACTAACTCCAAAACTTGAGGGCACGTTTTGAAACTTGTAAAAATTCTTCAATTATACAACTTATGAGTTAATATTGGTTTTATGAAAAGACTCTTGATTTTCCATAACTTGATGACATTTTATGGAGTTCATTAAAAGCATTTATGAAAAGACTTTTCATGTTCCATAACTTGAGGACAAGTTATGGAACTCATTAAAAATATTTAGATCAATTGTAACAAAAAATTATCATATAATATTCTATTGATCTAATCTAACTCATGTAGCAAGGCAATTCATATCAAATAATACAAATGATTAACCTATTATCTTAATTTTTGACAATTGTCCTTTCATTTTCATAACATATGAGTTTCATGCCATTTTAATGTATGAGACTTTTCATTTTCCATAATATGAGGACAAGTTTTGGAGGTCATTTAAATTCATTTAGATCAATTTTTTAACAACTAAAATTATCACATAATTCATGATCTAACTAAACTCATAAACAAGATAATTTCAAGTCAACAATTTGAAAGTAATTTTGTTTATCATATAAAAACAACAATTATTTTAAAACATTGACAATTATCTTGTCGTTGGATGAGTACAAGCACTACCATATCATAAAAAACATTTACAACGATCTAAAACAGTTTGTGGTAGTGTTCCCAATCCAAACCAGGCCAAGAAACTCAAAATTCTGCAAACAGAGCCATCAACTCGACGAGTGCATGAACTGCACTCGGCGAGTTGCTCTGTTACTGAGTGGACTCGTCAATTCTGTTCATGGACTCAACGAGTTCACCAGTTAGAGGCCAAAATTTCTACTTTTTTCAGCTTTGAAAAACTAGTGAGCATCAAATATAATACAAAACAATCGTAGGCTATGATACCACTATTGGGTTTTGAGCACTATAACACTCCTATGGTGCACATGCAACCCTAAATGCATTGGATCTATGTTTTCTCTAATTATAGATGCATATTTACAATGTTCCAAAGCATTGACCTTACTAACATACATTTGAAAAATTGAATGACACAACTAGTTAGGTGACATACCTTTATGAAGGACTTGTAGTTCTTGGCCTTTGAAGCTTTAGCACCCGAAGTGTGATGGGTCTAATGGTTTACAAAAATCAATATGCAAGAGGTGGCTTAATAGAATAAGTTTCTTAGATCACTAGGATGGTGCAACCAATTTTGGTTAATGATGGTTCTATTTATAAGGCTAGGCTGACATCTTTGCAAACCCTAATGAACTTTCATATACTTAGGCTCCATGGGTTAACCTCCATGGATTACCTTAATGGTTTAGCCCATCCTAAATAACTATGGATCATTAGCCCACACTATTAGAATCATTGATTTACACAATCAATCCCCATATATTTAATTAATTTCTTTTGATCACTAAATTAATTCCAAATTAATTCTTGTTCAATACTAATTAAATAATATGATTTCATATTAATATATTATACTTGTAATATATTAATAAATCATAAATAAACTTATTCTCAAAAGTCCATCCTTTCAAATTGCATCGATGAAGGCAACCCAAAAGGACCATGCTACAATCGGGTCAAGTACATCTCGATTATAGTTATGGGCTTAGACACTAAATCCAACAGGAGCAACATCTGATAAATGCTTCTTGTGGAGGTTCCTTTGGTGATATAACACCAACAGAAATCTGGGAGCTAATCAAGAAGTTGGTGATATAGTCAAAGCATTCTGGAAAACAAAGATGAGTGGTACGCAATCCTGCCAAGGCGAGTAAACGAAGTCAGCAATGCTCATCTGGAGTCCCAAATTTCTGATTTCACAAAAGTTATTTTATTATTGAAAAAAGAAAAAGAAGTTGCGAAGAAGCCATGTGAAACATAGTACTCAACAGACACATGTACACTATTGCAAGAAGATGTGGCTCCAATAAATGTTGTCGGAGGATACTAGCAAGATAAAAACTTTAATAGGCCTCCCAATTTTTATTACAAAGTGAATTATCAACAAAGACACCAATTTTAACATTCTCTAGGCTTTCAGTAGCAACCGAATTTTCAACATAACTTTTAAAATCATCATCAACAAAATTATCAGAATCTAAATTTTGAACAGCAAGCTAGTAGTTCTAGCGTGTCCTTATAAGATATTGTAAAAAGTCTTTCCATGAGCACCTAAGCATTCCAGAACAAAACCAGAGCTAGTATCAAGAATCTAGAACAACAGATGGCTCAACTTGCCACTTTTGTAGGTCGGCTGGAATCTCAAGAAAAGTTATCGGCGCACACTAAAAACAATCCAAATCACAATGTGAGTGTTATTTCCTTGAGAAGTCGGAAGAGTTATGAAGACACAAGAAAATCTGAACAAAAATAAGAAGTTGAAGAAGAATATGAAGAAGTTTTGGTTGACAAAGAAGATGTAAAAGATGAAAGAACTAAAACCCCAAAACCAACCACGTTGAATCTGAAGGAGTACAATCCAGTTGTACCATTCCCATCTCGACTGAGAAGTACGAAGCAAGATCAGAAGGACGAGTATATTATGAAAAAATTTCGTAAAATTGAGGTAAATATTTCATTTTTAGATGTTATCAAACTTATCCCTTCTTATGCTAAATGTTTAAAGAAAACTTTAAAAGTTGACGAAAATATTTCAGTTATTTTGAATATTTTCCACTAACCCCCAAAGAAATCACCTCTCCCTCCTTTTCTTTTTCCAAAAGCAGTTTTCTTTTCAGTTTAGTCTTTGATGTTTCTTCAATAGAAATCAACTTCTCATCTTCTTCCCCAAGGTTAGCTTTTTCTTCCAGCTCCTTCTTTGATGTTTCTTTAGATTTGTCGGCTTCTATTAACTTCTTTTCAGCAGCTAATTCTTCTTCGTTTTCCCCAAGCATTTCCTTTTGCAACTCTTCTGATGTGTCAAATAACTTCATGTCTATAAATATTTCTTGCACATAGACATTTAAAAACTCACAGCAATCCTCAGACAAAGGATTGTTGGTACCCAGATAATTAAAAGAAACTTTATCAGTTGGAAAGTCATCTTCATTCATTTTAAAATTAACCACTTCCCCGTCAAACTCCATTGAAATTGTGCCATTAAAAACATCTATTTTTGTTTTTGTTGTTTTCATGAATGGCCTACCTAAAATAATAGAGTTTGTATCGGATATGTCCTAGTTACATATGTCCAAAATGTAAAAATCAGCGAGAAAGGTCAAATTATTCACTTGGACAAGAACATCCTCTAGTACATCTTTTAGGTATATTGTCGCGTGGTCAACCAACTGGAAAATTGTCCCCGTCTTTGTTAAAGTTCCTAATTGTAATTTTTCAAAAATAGAAAATAGAAGGACATTGAATGTATCTCCTAAGTCAATATTGGCTTTTGGAAAATTAAGGTCACCTAATTTACAAGGAATCGAGAAAACACCCGGATCCTTACACATTGGAGGTAAACACTTAAATGCCTTAAAAGGAACCTAGATTGAATAACTATTTTCTTTCCATAAAGTATTGAACCCTATAGTTTATGCACCTTTTAAGTTTAAGAGGTAACTTTTGTTATATCTACACAGTTTATTATCATTTTTTTTACATATTGAAGATATGGTGGGCCAAAAAGTAAAATCCACGCCCAGTCAATGTACTTGTTAGAAATGGTACATCAAGCAACTTCAAGAAATATAAAATTCAAAGACAAATCCAAATCAAGTTCAAGTCAAAATTAAGAACCAGGCAAAGTTAAATTTGAAGAGTTGATCAAGACAAAGAAGACATGCGGTGTAATGAGTTAGGTCCCTCGACGGTGGAATCATAGGGGTAAGCTTGGATTTTTCTGTCCATAACGGAGCTTACCGCATTTACTGGATAAGTTTAGAAAAAGGAGGGGTCGATCAAGCTAAGTTTTTTATAAACGAATTTTTGTGAATTTATTTTTTCAAACACACTTTTTTCACAAATTTAATTCAGCGTAAAAATTATTTACTCAAGCGTGGATTGACTTATTAAATATGAATTATGAATCTAAAATAAATGTATTGAGATTGTCGTCTAGGTAGTGATTCCCTTTATTTTGTTCTAAATTCTTTTTAGGTCTTGTACATCGTTAAATTTGTTTATAATGTTTAATCTTTTTCAATACTTGAGGGTAAGTAAGGTTCATGCTTTAGGAGATTTGATTGACGCCATGTTATGCATCTTTTATGGTATTTTTATTATCATTTACCATCATATTTTGTACATTTTCATGTTATTAGCATAAAAAATGTTCAACTCATGTGTTTTATTAGAATTTTCGTACTGCTAGTATTTTTGTGTCATTTTCAGATAATTCGAGTGGAGCGGTACTTTAGGAGCTACTAGATGCATACTTAGAGCCTAAATGGAGTTGGAACTAAAGACGGATGCTAAGGAATGACTTGGAATGCTTAAACTAAAGAATATTGTCTAATTATAGCCCAAAATCCATTTCCACAATGACATTTTTCATTTCTACGATCGTATAAATGTTTCGAGGTTTTGCAAGGTCGAAAAAAGTCATCTGTAAAAAGAAAACCAAAAACTACGAGTGTATTTTTTATTTTTGGGATCGCATTTTTGTGACACAACTATTAAAACTTTAGAAATAGCTCATACTTCATTTAAGGGCAATACTGGAAAAAAAAATCTTCAAATCTGTTATCGTATTTCTGATATTAGTGATCGCATTTACTGCCAACTTGTTATGGAAGCTTTTTTGTTGCATTTAAATATGAACCTCATGATTAGATGAGAGAGAGAGAGAGAGAGAGAGAGAGAGGGAGATGGTTCCAGGTGACAAAATACACTTCTGATGGTGATTTTTGGCACTTTTCTGCACTTTCTACAGACCTGGAATATGTGAACCATCTCCTACACTTAGTTTAGAAGACAGTGAATGTTTCTTTTTACTAGTTTAGATCTATTTTTAGCCATGTCTAGCTAAAACCCTAGTTTTCAATTTTGTATTACACTAGTAATTTTCACGTGATTAGTTAACGAATCTAGTTTTCATAGTGTGATTCTATCTAGTTGTTTTAGTTTGGGATTTAATGAATGTTTGATTTTAAATTTTTTTTAGTCTGTTCACCTAGCAAGGTTTTTATCGATCCAGTTAATCAGATAACAGATTTTGTAATTGTTCTTTTCAACTGGTAATAAGTAAAAAGTATTACATTGGTTTCGTGTTTGGGATTTAAGGTGTTGTTTGTTTTTTCTAAGGCAAAATGTATGCAGTCTGCGGACCACATCTGTAGACCTCTACAGTAGAAGAGATGGACCAAACGTTTGTAGTCTGAAAAAAGAAGACTGTTTGTTTTTTTAACATCTGCAAGCTACTAAAATAAATTGAAATCTAAATAAACTGATTTTTTTAAACTTCAAAATGATTTTTTTTATATTATTATGACTTTGTTATAAATAATTAACGAATCTAGATCAATTTTTATGTATTATTATATAAAAATAAAAACAAAAATGCTATAAATTAACGTATATATTTGATAAAAACCAACAACTTTAGTTGCAAAGCTATAACTAAACATTATAATTAGTGATCAAAGAATTTGATATATATATATATATATATATATATATATATATATATATATATATATATATATATATATATATATATGGATGGAAATAAACTACGATTTTTTCAATTAAATCCATTAAAAATGTACCATAAATATTTTTCTTGAAAAATTGACGATACTGTAACAAATAATGTTTTACAAAATTTGGCAAAAAAATGTAATAATATATTATGATTTTTTTTCATATTTATATAAACAAATTTCAACGACTATTATTGTAATAAATCTTATTTATAAATTTGTCAAAAGTATCATATTTGTATCGTCAAATGTTTTTTTTTTACGTTTTGTAATTTTTTTTTTCAAATTGTGTATCATTAATAAAGTTGGAAAAAAATATAAATTAAAAAAAACATGAAAAAATTAAGATATATATGTTTTTTGGGCTAGAAGATGTCTGAAAATGTTAGAAGACTATGGTCCACATCTGCGCCAAGAAGAGGGCGCGCAGACATTTTTAGGTCTGCAGTCTTCAAAAAAACAAACAGTCTGTGAAGGCTAATGTCTGCACGTGGTCTGCGCGGCGCAGACAAAAGAGGCCACGTAGATCTGCAGACAAAAAACAAACACTACCTAACTCTGATATAAATTGAAATATCATATCTTTACGCTTCTAAGCTTGTGAGAAGTATTGGGTATTGCAGAGAATTTTACATAGAACATAATGCAACTTTTATGATCTTAATTAAGAGCTTATCAATCCTTACCACTAAATACGTTGAAAACCCTAAAATGCATGGGCTTGGGCTACACAGCGATCACCTCATGATAACTCTCACGTCATGATAACATGATTGTCACCTTGTGACAGCTCTCACATCCTGACAACATGCCTGACACCTCGTGACGACGGGTTTTCACCCATTTCCACTCCAACTTCAAGCAGTCGTAACTTATTCGTTTCAAATTCGTTTACGTCGATCTTTATATGCATCGAGAGGTATAGAGGAGCTCGAAAACTATATTTAATTACTTTTAACTTAATACATGTCGATCTAAAACCATAATTCTAGCAAGAAACCCAAATATTACTTTTCCCATTTTACCCTTTGCTTCAAAGCACAAATTGAGGGCTTGAATCGCTCAATCCATCATTATCAACATCTGGAAGGGTCTAGACTCTACTCCCTTTAACCCCAAGACATTTACTCAATCCATTTACAGCTCACTATTCTGGTATTAGAAACATCATAAAACCAGGTGCTACATCAAATATCCTCAGCTGGCGATGAAGAACGAAATAACCAATGATCAGAATTGGATCAAAAGATAAACTTGTCGATCCCACACATACTGAACAATTCCTAAACAAAAATACTATTACCAAACTCTGAGGCCGATCAACAATTTGCCCATATCTACTAAAGATAACTAACTCATATAATAGGCTAACAATGATCCCTATATCTGATGCACAAATCGAGCAGCTCAATTCTCCTCTATCAAGATCCCTAGCGCTCCTAAAAGGAACTATTCACCACAACAAATTCCTTACCCATTAGTTCCATGTTGTAAGGAGAGCGTATGCATCCTTGAAGGTATAAACCTGACAGCAACTTGCTCTACACCCACAATTTGACCAGTCCTTAAATTCTCAGCAACCATGGAGGATTCTGACAGATCCTTTGCAAAACGCAACAAGAAACTTCCTAACCACGAGCACTACGACGGTAGCCCACGCTCCTTCTCTTATTCAACAATAAACCCGAACCAAAATCTACATACCTGAACCACAGATTCCTCTGACCCATAGTGCTAAAACCATAAAAGCAATAGGTCGATGATCCTCCAAGCAGAATACCCAGTTCTCCCCTATGTAGGGTTCGAACCATCATCGACTAATGTCTACAACATCAAAGCCTTATACCAGCTCAACCAGATACATACCAACCTTAACTTTCGGAATACAACATAGCATAAGACGATTCCTTCAGTTAATATCCAAACAATCATAAAGAAACCCGAAGCTTCAAATGGAGACCTCGGAAACTCTTCCCAGGATTACCACCTCAAGTTCGCAAAGTCAACTAGAACAACATTTTATTGATGGAACAGCTTACGTATAGAAAACCTTGCGTTTGGAGAATCAATCTACAACCCCATCCTCTTCTAACGCTTCAAAAACCCTTGACATATACTCAAATAGTAGCCCTAACAAATCATACATACCTACAGAACTCTCTCCTACCAAAACATGAACATCTTGATGTCTCCTCGATTACACCTGATCTTCTCAAATCTACATCACATACCCCACTTGCGACATGACCACGTAACGCCCGTAGATCCGGGCTAGTCAATTTAGAGGCAATAAGTGTCGAAAACGACTTTTCGGAAAAAAATTATTTAGAATAAATAATCTTAACCAAGTTGTATTATATGTTACAAGGTTTCCGTACATATAAAGAACGCCAAAATCCGAGTTATAACGAAGAAGTTATGACACGTCGAAGTTTTTCGGCAAAACCGGCACGACACTGGGAGACGTAAATAGTGAATTTACGTTAGAGGACCTTTTAGCCTTGGTGATCTAAACCAAAGGCGTAGTATACGTTAAACCGAGAACATCCATAAAAAGAACGCCCAAATCTGTCTTCGTATGAGGAAGTTATGATTTTTCTATGATTCGGCTTAGCAGTGCACGGCCCGAAACTTGAATTTTAGTTCGAGCGGTTTTTGGCTTACACAACCTAAATGAGAGTTGAAGATCTCATTAATAGGAACTCAACGGTAAAAAGATAGACGAAAACGGAGTCCGTATGAAGGAGTTACGAATTCTTCGCGGTCATTTAACAGTCTAAACGCCTCCTACTCTTAAATTTGAGATCGGTCGAGAATTAGCCGACGGAGTCTAAATAAAAGTTGTAGATCTTGATTTTACCTACACGTTGAAAAATGAACGTTGAAAACAGATCTTATATGCGAGAGTTATGATTTTTCTAAGTTTGAAGGCTGATACGCGATAGGGGTGAAGTGGCACCACCAGAATTGGACACGTGACACCACAAGAAGGCGGCCACATGCCCCAACTCGGCGATTAGGTCCTCCTACTCGGCAATTCCATCAGTCAGCACCCCTATAAATAAAGGTTCCAGGTTCCCTCACTTCCTCACACCTTCAAACCCTTCTTTCTCTCTCTAGTTTCTCTCTCTAAGCTCCCTTAAGCCCCCTAAAGTCTAGGTAAACCCCCTAGCACCCAAAGGAAGCCCTGAGGCTCCCGGAGTCCCGAGAAAATAGCCTTTCGGCTCAAGAACGCTGCTCCAGCGAAGCACGGTTTTCGAGAAAACCTGTTGTAAGTGAGTCGTACCTATGGAGTATTTGGGCTATTATTATGGGTTATATAAGTATTGTTTAACGCTTATATAATAGTAATAATAGCTAGACTATTAAATTAGTCTCGTCAAACGTTAGACTAAACTCTAGTGGTAATGATACTAGGTTTCGTCAAGGGATAATTGTTTTAAGAGAAACGAAGTGTTGTCCGAGTGACGACTCACCACCTTATCAAGTGAGTGCATAGTCCTTTTCATCCTACACATAGATATGAAGTATTTTAATATAAATTACGCGCTATGTGTGCATATTGTCTGAATACTTGTAGTATATGCTAGGTGAAAGATTTTTATACATGTTTTAAATAATTTAAAGTGTATATGTATTTTATATCTATAAAATGTGTTGGGTAAAACATGGGTAGATGAAATAGTTGTTTTGTGATAACACGATGAAAGACATCAATGTTGACAATGATCCAGTCATCTAGTGGAGTGTAGATGACGACCATGGACGATACTAGACAGTCCAGTTGAACGCTAGTAGGCTCGTAACCTGTAGGTGTTTTTGAACTAGGTGCTCATTAGGTATTTTTGAACTGATTGTGTTCACTAGGTATTTTGAACTGAGTGTGTTCACTAGGTATTTTTCAGCTAAGTGTTGACTAGGTATTTTGAACTAAGTGTGTTTACTAGTTACTTTTGAACTAAGTGTTTACCAGATGTTTTGGACTACGTATTCACCAGTTGTAATCTATAAGCCTTGGTAACGATCGACTTCGTGTCGATTCCTTAGGATGATCCTTAGGAATGAATAAACAATGAATAGCTGATTCTTAGGGTAGATCCTTAAGACTAAAGAAGATAATGGGGATGGGTAATTGGGTTGATTGTTTGATTGTTTAAACATAATAATTATATTATTGTGGGTTGAAAACCCTATGTACTCACCAGTTTCCCCAACCTGACCCACTCAGTTTATTTATATTACAGGTGTTGATATGAAGTCACATTACACTGAGAGATTAAAGAGATGTAGATCACTAGTGTAAATAAATGTAAGTTCCATTTACGCTTATGTTTCTGTATTGACAATCATATCTCAAACGTTTTAAAATGAATAAAATACTTTTCTTTGAAAATGTTTTGATAACGTGTTTATCGTGTTTTTCTAGGAACAAATTCCACAACATTTTTATGAAAAGAAGTACTCTGATTTTTACAAAGCATAAACAAAATCGGTCTTTTCTGGCCATGAAAAATGGGATGTCATAGTTGGTATCAGAGCATTAGTTTAAGCGAACCAGGAATATGGATTTGTTTCTAGACTTAAACTTAGAATGTTAAGCAATGATTGTGAGGAGTGTGTCTAATGGATTTAGGTAATACACCTGAATAGACACAAGCACTAGCTCAATTAGGGAGGATGCCTAAAATGCTTTTATGTGCTAAATGATTTGTGATGCTATATGCTATTTTTTGATCGGATCTATGGTCTGTTGCCAACCGGATCTAGAAAATTTATGTGTTCAGATTTCTAAACGTTTAATTACGGTATTAGAATTGGCATGTAATTTTTCGGAGTAATAAGGAGATTTATACGTCAATCATAAATTCTTTCCTATCTAAATTCCCGTCATTACACATCGACCGCCTGATTTGGTGTATAGACTGAGATGGCAAGAACCTGAAGTGGAGCCGGGAACATGAATGGAAATAGGAATCAACAACCCCCAGTGATTGAACAAATACATGTAGTAACCGAACCTGAGCCAATCATAATGGTCGGGTTACAAGTGATGATCCAAATGATGTCGGGTCGTCAAATGGAGGAAACAAGGCGTTTACTTCAACAAAATCGAGAGGAACTTGTGATGCCTATTGAACAGCCCGAGCTGAATGACGGGCAGTCAGAAGGAGGGAACTACAGTGGGACGGTTGGTCAATCCAACTCACCGATAGTTAGACAAAACAATCAAGATGGAGGAAATGACGGACGTGGATGCAAGTACAAGGATTTCATGGCATCTAAACTCCCGAGTCTTTCTGGAAGCCCATCACCGGTAGAAGTTATGGACTGGATCTCCGAGATGGAGACAATGTTTGAGAGTTGCGAGTGTAGCAACAAACAGAAGATCGCACTTGCGGTCCCTCTGTTAAATTCTGGAGTACAGAGATGGTGGAAGCTACTAGCTAACACGATGCCCAAGGGAGAATCAAGCAAGATGTCTTGGGAAGATTCCTTAGTGCAATTAAAGATGCAGTACTGCTCTGAGCAGGATCTTCTACAGATCAACAACAAATTCCAGAATCTAAAAAAGGGGAGGATGACTGTCACCGAGTATGCTGCAAATTTTACGAAGAAAATGAAGCTCGTTCCTTATCTAGTTCCAACTGAGCTCTCCAAGGTCAACAAGTTTGCCCACAAATTACCAGTGGACTTTGGTCCAATGGTCAAGCAAGCGACCACTCTGAAAGACGTCATCTGGCCTGCTAAGAATGTGGAGACCCAGATAAAAGAGAAGGGTCTAGAGAGAGCTGAAGTTGGTGGGAAAAGGAAGCATGAAGGTTCTTCAAGGTCTAACAAGGAGAGAAAATTCCCGAAGTCTGAAGGAGGAGGTGAAGCAAGGTGGTGTGATAAATGCAAGAAGAAACACTTTGGAAAATGCGGTGAGGAGGTGACATGTTTCAAGTTTGGAAATTCTAGGCATTACGCCAATGAGTGTACATCCAACAAGAGGTTGTGTTATGAATGTAAAGAAGGGGGGCATCTTTCAAAGAATTGCCCAAAGAAGAATAATGCAACAAGGCCAAACACACCACCAAGGTCGAGGGCATTCCACATGATTCTTGATGAAGCGGAAAACAACGCGAGGAATCAAGGATGAGGAAGTTAGATGATCGAGTTATGAAGTAGACAAAGGGATAGAATCATATGATGTAGCCTATTAGAGGCATAATCTAGGGTGAACATGAACACCTATGTAATAGTTTTCAAGAAATAATAAAATCTTCGTTTTGTTATCTGGTGTGTTAAATTGTTATGTGATTTTCTTGCATGGTGACTTGGAAAACTGCAAGACAATACTTGGGACGAGTATGAGTAGGTGTGAAAGGTAGTAGATGCATATACTACCGGAAGCACAGGACTCACGCTTAGATCAGGGAAAGTCACAAGGTTACCAAGAAGCTAGTAATTGATTTTGTTTTATTCGAGTATGTCGTTACCATCGTTTCGGTAATGACTAAGAAGATGATTGATATTCCGACCCTAGTAGTCATATCAATTTGACTCCGACTACACTGAGTATGTTATGTGGTTCAGAGAATCAAGTTCGAGGTAGCATCTGACTTAAGATGAAAGATTGAAATAAAAAGCGATCAGTAGAGGTATCATGAAAAGTTGCTTGTAGCTAGAAATGCTACCTTTTAAGATGAGATTAGAACATGAAGGAAAGTATAGTCTGTTCTGGAAGACTCTAAGAGACCTGAATCTAAGCATTGCAACATACGATGATATGTCATTAGAATATGACACATCGTTCCATTTTAGTAATAAAAGAACTTATCTTAAGTTTGTATCCAATGAGGATCGAGATTGTGACTTGAATGTCATAATTTAGTGTATGACGTGAGATAGGGAGCAAGTGCAGGATCGAGCACCGCCTGCAGTCATGGGGTCCAAGAGTTAGATACTCATTTGAACAAACAAGGAAGTTATGATTATTACCTAGGATGAAGAGATAACATATGGAATCATTATACTAACCTATTTCGTTGATGATTTCGGGACGTCATCATCCTAAGGGGGAGATAATTATAACGCCCGTAGATCCGGGCTAGTCAATTTAGAGGCAATAAGTGTCGAAAACGACTTTTCGGAAAAATATTATTTAGAATAAATAATCTTAACCAACATTTAGTATATGTTACAAGGTTTCCGTACATATAAAGAACGCCAAAATCCGAGTTATAACGAAGAAGTTATGACCCGTTGAAGTTTTTCGGCAAAACCGGCACGGCACCGGGAGACGTAAATAGTGAATTTATGTTGGAGGACTTTTTAGCCTTGGTGATCTAAACCAAAGGTGTAGTATACGTTAAACCGAGAACATCCATAAAAAGAACGCCCAAATCTGACTTCGTATGAGGAAGTTATGATTTTTCTATGATTCGGCTTACTAGTGCACGGCCCGAAACTTGAATTTTAGCTCGAGCGGTTTTTGGCTTACGCGACCTAAATGAGAGTTGAAGATCTCATTAATAGGAACTCAACGGTAAAAAGATAGACGAAAACGGAGTCCGTATGAAGGAGTTACGAATTCTTCGCGGTCATTTAACAGTCTAAACGCCTCCTACTGTTAAATTTGAGATCAGTCGAGAATTAGCCGACGGAGTCTAAATAAAAGTTGTAGATCTTGATTTTACCTAAGCGTTGAAAAAATGAACATCAAAAACGGAGATCGTATGCGAGAGTTATGATTTTTCTAAGTTTGAAGGCTGATACACGATAGGTGTGATGTGGCACCACCAGAATTGGACACGTGGCACCAGCAGAAGGCTGCCACATGCCCCAACTCAGTGAGAAGGTCCTCCTACTCGACGACTCCATCAGTCAGCACCCTTATAAATAGATGTGTCGGGTTCCCTCACTTCCTCACACCTTCAAACCCTTCTTTCTCTCTCTAGTTTCTCTCTCTAAGCTCCCTTAAGCCCCTAAAGTCTAGGTAAACCCCCTAGCACCCGAAGGAAGCCCCGAGGCTCCCAGAGTCCCGAGAAAAGAGCCTTTCGGCTCAGGAACATTGCTCCAGCGAAGCCCGGTTTTTGAGAAAACCCGTTGTAAGTGACCTGTACCTATCCTATCTTTAGTATAGCTTATGTTTCAATATATTAATGTTATTAGGTCCTTATAAGGAGTATTTGGGCTATTATTATAGGTTATATAAGTATTGTTTAACGCTTATATAATAGTAATAATAGCTAGACTATTAAATTAGTCTCGTCAAACGTTCGACTAAACTCTAGTGATAATGAGACTAGGTTTCGTTAAGGGATAATTGTTTTAAGAGTAACGAAGTTTTGTCAGAGTACTTCGTGTCGATTCCTTAGGATGATCCTTAGGGATTAATAAAGGAGGAATAGTTGATTCTTAGGGTAGATCCTTAAGACTAAAGAAGATAATGAGGATGGGTAATTGGGTTGATTGTTTGATTGTTTAAACATAATAATTATATTATTGTGGGTTGAAAACCCTATGTACTCACCAGCTTTCCCAACCTGACCCACTCAATTTATTTATATTACAGGTGTTGATACGAAGTCACATTACACTGAGAGATTAAAGAGATGTAGATCACTAGTGTAAATAAATGTAAGTTCTGTTTATGCTTATGTTTCTGTATTGACAATGACATCCCAAACGTTTTAAAATGAATAAAATACGTTTCTTTGAAAATGTTTTGATAACGTATTTATCGTGTTTTTCTGGGAACAAATTCCGCAACATTTTTATGAAAAGAAGTACTCTGATTTTTACAAAACATAAACAAAATCGGTCTTTTCTGGCCATGAAAAATGGGGATGTCACAGACCATTACTTTGGAATCGAATCCAAAAGAACAATCAAATCTTGATGATTTATTTGCTACAAAACAGAAGTGATTTATTGCGAACCAGGCATTAGCTTCTTACAGCAGGAACTGACGAGTAGAACACCGTATCTTTTGACTGACACTAATCTAATCTTTTCTCCCTCAAGCACAATAGACTCAAAAACACAACCTCATTGTAGAAGATGATACCCCTAGCAATTGGCTCATCACTCAGTCTCAGGCAGAAATCCTCGAACCGATTATCACAATTGCTTCCATCCTGAGTCCCACAACTCAAACTAACAATACCTTAATCAAGGTCCTTGAGACCTGAAAACCCACATAGGTCAACACCATTCAGACCCAAAACTGCCATAGCCACTAAGGCCTGAAAATTTTCCAGACTCATCCTTTTTCTAAACAACCATAGCCAAAAGCCCGATACCGACGGAGATGGCTACAATTAATGCTAGTGTTGTACCACACTATCTACCCTCCACTAGCTCCTTAGAAACCTTTTTGACCCATTCTAATCAATGTACGGATCTGGTGCTTTCAATAGTACGAGTCATACTACCTTCCACACCCAGTCGTATGTGTCGCAAGAATTGTCTTAAAGTTCCTAACTAACTACACCTGACCACTACCACTCTTTTTAGATTCTCCTTCTTGGATTCTTCTCACACATATGCACACACTAGAATATTTAACACTTTTCAAGGAACTCCACCATTGGTAGGTGTACCATCACATCAATATGATTAGAAGCCACCATAAACTTCCTAGATTTCCACCTCAGATTTCCTCATATGCAAGTGACCACACTAGCACACTCTACTACTCTTCCAAGGTCACTATAAATACTCACCCACCCTGGTATCAGTTGCAAAAGAAACTTCTACGATTGTCAACTAACTATCTTACAAATACAATTACATGCAATAACGATGAAACATTCATTCGACTGAAAGATTATGCACTGCAATGGTTGGACTCAAACAAGAGTTGGGCAAAGCAAGCATCATTTGAAATACTCACCCACCTTTATGTATTCTCTTATTAGTTAACTAACATTTGTATAGGTTTAACATAGCACAAAGCAAGCATCATTTGAGCAACAAAAAACCAACTGGAAATAAGGCATCATAAGGATTAAGTAATCCCAGCATGCAATTCCGAAGGATCCTTAGTCTACACATTATCATGCATCTCTAACAGGTCATGTATCATACATAAAGGCATCTCTATTAAGCATGCACTCTAGCATGCAATCATGAGTAGATCCTTAGCCTAACTTATAGCATGCAAGTCATACTATAACACATATAAAATCTAACTCAAATACATCATATAAATAAAGTATGGATATTTTGGGAGATCATTTTCCGCACTCCAACTGACTGTACACATCGCATCTTATCTTTTTTCTCATTAAATGAATCTTTTCCAAAAAGGTTTATAAAAACTCTCAGATTCGTAGTTTGATTTTGGAATCCAACGAGTTTTCATTCGAATCCATCAAAGCAGGGCTCTAATATCAACTCGTAACGTCTAAAATTCTAGAATAAAATTTTCATTTTAAATATAAATTAAAGACCCATTTTTAATGTAAAATAAAGACACATTTTTAATAAAATTACATTCATTTCAGACCACTTTTACATAAACCGTTATTCAAAAATCAAAGTTATAAGGAAGACAATGCATAATCTCGAATCATAAAGTTGCTGATGGGTGTGTATAGTCTCACCTTCACAATCCGATTAGTACCTAAAAACATTTAATCCAAAACTATAAGCACAAAGCTTAGTGAGTTCCCTAAAATATCATATACAACACAACATAAATAAACAACTATGGTTTATCAGCAATGCTATGGACTATCAGCAATCCTAGTGGGATAACAATATGCCTTGTGGGCTAGCAGTGCAACAACCCAATTTTCATAAAAATTTTAAACTTTTATTTCCATAACCTCAACCATAGTAATTATAAAAATCCCAATACATATCCATGTTATTTTAAAAATTCAGAGTACAAAGAGCTAAATGTCAAAACACCGGAGAATGCATGCCTCGTCAACAAGTCGGACCCTTGCCCTTATCAATAGAAGTACCTGAAACATACAAATACACTGTAAGCACAATCTTAATGAGTTTCCCAATCACACAAATCAGAAAATCACATAATTTCGTGCTCATACATATACATACAAATTGCCATGGACTCCCTCAATGGTCTTCAATGGAATGTCGTGGGCTACCCCCATGGTCTTATATCCTCATGCCATAGGCTCCCCCATGGTCTTGACAAGTGCCATGGGCTTCCCCCATGGTCTTCACATAAGCCCATATGTAAATCAAATAACATACCATTTCCCGTACAATACAAACATATCATATCAATTAATGGGTCGGCCTTGGTGCCTTCGACCCATTAGTATGGTGAGAAGACTCACTTCAGTAATTACATAGAAGCTGACTAGGTTGAGGTTCCAATATCTGCTCTACACAACCCCAAAACATATACAATTTCTGTAATTGCAACTTAACATGCCCCAAAACCCATAAAGGTCAAACTTGGTTAAAACCAAGGTCAAAGGTCAAAGTTAACATCCTTAGTTGACCCAACTCGTCGAGTCGTCTCTTCAACTCGTCGAGTATACCTAATGTCTGATCAGATCGTGAAAAATCCCATCAACTCGTCGAGTTCACCAACAAACTCATCGAGTTGGCCAGGATTCCAGCCTCTTAATGCATTAAGCTATTTCCAACGGATCCAAGGGCCCCAAACCTTAAATCTCTTCCAAAAATGATTTCTAAAAGGGTAAAGTTTCCAGCTTTACCCTTAAGAACCTTCCAAAAGGCATCAAACTCAAACCTTAGGTTCTTTAAGAGGGTCTTGACCTATTAAGCCCTAAAACTCCCATATCAACATCCCAAAACATAGATCTCATCTTTTGGAAAACTCAACCAAACCCCCCCCCCCCCCCCAAAAAAAAAAATCATGCTTAAGCTTCAAATAGGGAGATTTAGATGAATACATGACAAGGTGACGACTTTATACCTCAAAAATGTTGCCTTTGAAGAATACTTTATGGATTAAAAGCCACACTTTCAAGATAGATGATTCCCACCTTCAAGCTCCATTCAAGAATCACCAAAAACCACTCTTTTAAGCTCACCACACTCAAGATGCAAGATGGAATACAAATCTAGGTTTTCTCTAGACAGGTAGGTTGGTAGGGTGGCCATCCAAGATGGTTTAAGTTCTTTATATAGAGTGCAACACTCGAAAATTAGGGTTTCATCTTTGGCAGTCAACTCGTCGAGTTGGGGCTCCCTAACTCGTTGAGTTGGACCCTTAAACTCTACGGCCAAATAGATTCCTACACAACGAGTTCGAGCTCCCCAACTCATCGAGTTCCAACCCAAATCCTTAAAAAATGCTAAGAAATGAATAATACATGGACCAAGCATTACAAATCTCCCCCACTTGAACTAGACTTCGTCCTCGAAATCTGCTGATGCAAAAAGGTTCGGATAATGCTTCCTCTTCTCGTCCTATGGCTCCCAGGTCCATTCGAAGCCCCTTCGGTGCTACCGTTACACCTTTAGTAACTTCACTTCCTTGTTCCGGAGGGCTTTCATTTGTTTGTCCAGAATCACAATTGGCTTTTCCACTTAATACACGCTCTTTCCAATCTGAATATCATCAAGCGATACAACCATCGACTCATTTGCTACACAATTCCACAACTACGAAACGTGAAATGTACTGTGGATTTGCCCAAGATCCTCATGCAAGTCCAATTTACATGCAACCTTGCACACCCAGGTGATAATCCGAAACGGGCCAATAAAACTGGGCCCAACTTGCCCCACCTCCTGAACCGAATAACACCCTTCCAAGGTGACACCTTTAAGAGTACCATATCCCCAACCTGAAATTCTAGGTCTGATTTGTGCCTATCCGCATAGTTCTTTTGCCTGCTCTATATTGTCTTAAGTCGGTCGCGAATAGGCTGAATTAACTCGGTCATCTTAAGTACCACTTCGGTATCCCCATAACTCGATGTCCGACCTCCCCCCAACAAACTGGAGTCCTACATCTCCTACCATCAAGCGCCTCAAACAGAGGTCGTTTAATACGAGCATGATAACTATTGTGGTATGAGAACTCTGCTAGTGGAAGGTAAGTATCCCAACTCCCTCCGAAATCCAATACACATGCCTGAAACATATCCTCGTGCGTCTGAATTGTCCACTCACTATGGGGGTGATAAGTAGTGCTAAAATGCAACTAAGTTCCCAACTCCTCATGGAACTTCCTACAAAACCTGGAGGTGAAACGAACATCAAAGTCTGAAACTTTAGACACTGGAACCTCGTGTCTCACCACTACTTACCGCACTTAAATATCTTCTAACTTCTCAGTCGAGATACTCTTGGAGATCAGAATAAAATGAGCACTCTTGGTCAACCTGTCCACAATAACCCATATGGAGTCCACAACTTGAGCCCTCCTAGGTAACTTTGTGATAAAATCCATAGAAATCTCTTCCCATTTCCACATAGGAATAGATAGCAGCCGCATCTTGCCGTTGGGCCTCTGATGCTCAGCTTTGACCTTCCTGTAGGTCAAAAACCTCTCAACAAAGCATGCAATCTCCCGCTTCATGCAGGGCCACAAATAACTCAATCTTAAGTCTTGATACATCTTCGTGGCCCCCAGATGGATAGAAAACATGGATTTATGCACCATCCCCAAGATCTTTTGCCTCACACCCCCGGAAGTCGGTACCCAAACTCTACCACACTAGGACAATAGACCCCGACCATCTCGAACAAAAAGTGGAACCTACCCCCGAATCCGCTCCACCTTCCAGTTCTCCTTCTTTAGTCCTTCAACCTGAGCCTCCTTGATCATATCCAATAGAGGTGAACTCGTCATCATCCTCAGGCAAACATCTCAGATTGGAGCACTCGCCGCCTTACGGCTCAAGGCATCGGCCACTACATTGGCCTTCCCGGGATGGTACAAAATCTCGAAATCATAATCTTTTAGTACATGGATCCATCTCCTCTATCACATGTTCAAATTCTGTTGATCCATCAAATACTTCAAACTCTTATGATCAGTGAAAATGGTGCATCGGACCCATACAAGTAATGTCTCCAAATCTTGAGGGAAAACTCCACCACCCGCAATTAATTCTAGGTCATGAGTGGGGTAATTCGCCTTATGAGTCTTCAATTGCCTCGAAGCATAAGCAATCGCATGCCCCCTCTTCATCAGAACCACTCCTAATCCTAAAATAGAAGCATCACAATACACTACAAAGTCGTCCAATCCATCGGGTAGTGCTAAAATCGGGGCCTCACATAATCTCTACCTCAAGGTCTCAAATGCCGACTGTTGATCTGGACCCCACCAAAACGTCACGCTTTTCTTGGTCCATCGGGTCAAGGGTACGATGATCTTGGAGAAATCCTGAATAATCTCTGATAGTACCCCGCTAGACCCAAGAAAATTCGGATCTCGGATGCGTTCTTCAGAACCTCCCAATGCATTACCGCCTTGATTTTGCTGGATCGACCAAAATACCCTCTTGATTGATGATGTTCCCCAAAACATGCACCTCATGCAACCAAAAATCACATTTGGAGAATTTGGCGTATAGCCTCTCCATCCTCAAGGTCTCTAATACCTCCCTCAAATACTGCTCGTGCTGCTCCTTGGTCTTAGAATAGACCAAAATATCATCAATGAAGACTATCACAAACTGATCCAACATCGGTCTACAAACCCGATTCATGAGATCCATGAATTCCCCTGGAGCATTGGTGAGCCCAATGTCATCACCACAAACTCATAATGACCATAACGAGTTCTAAAGGTCGTCTTCGATATATCCTCATCCATAATCCTCATCTGGTGATATCCCGACCGAAGATCAATCTTGGAAAACCAAGATGCACCCTGGAGTTAATCGAACAAATCATCAATCCTCGGAAAGCGGATAACGGTTCTTCGACAGTAGCTTGTTCACCTTGCGATAATCGATAGACGTCCTGTATGACCCATCATTCTTTTTCACGAACAGAATCGGTGCTCCCCACGGGGAACTGCTCGGGCGAATAAATCATCGGTCTAGCAGCTCCTGCATCTCGGGCGGAGCTAGACAATACGGTGCCTTGGCTATCGGAGCCACACCAGGCACTAAATCAATACGAAACTCCACTTGCCTCTCCGTAGGTACTCTTGGCAACTCCTCAGGAAATACGTCAGGAAACTCTCGCACAACTGGAACGTTGCTCAAATCTGGCGTGGCCTCAACTCTCATGTCGGAAACATAAGCTATGTACCCAGAACAACCCTGCTGAAGAAGCCTCCTAG
Source organism: Lactuca sativa (assembly GCF_002870075.4). Classification (NCBI taxonomy): domain Eukaryota; kingdom Viridiplantae; phylum Streptophyta; class Magnoliopsida; order Asterales; family Asteraceae; genus Lactuca; species Lactuca sativa. Next base: position 203,409,678 of record NC_056625.2, read on the forward strand.
CCTCCGCCACCGAACAGAGAGCTAGCCCATTCGAGGCTCTCTCTCCATGAATAATTATTTCTCCCCTACATGGGGTTCAAACTCTCACTAGCTGACGATTGTAGTCTATCATGGCCCCATTGGGCCCCAACCAATCCATCTCGATGATCACCTTCAATCCCCACAAAGGAATCAAAACCAAATCGATAGCAAAAATCTCCCCGAACACATTCAGAATGCTCCTCCGATAAACCCTCGCAGCACTCACGGTGCGGTCATCCACAATCTCCACCTCAAGTGGGGAATCCACGGTCCCTGGAGCATCCTGAAATTTCTTGCTGAGCGCAAGGGATACGAACGATCGGCTATCCCCCGAATCAAAGAGAACATGGGCCGACAAACCATTGACCAAAAAGGTCCATATACAAAATCAAAATAACATAAGCATAACAATAAAATACACAAGCCAGAAGAAATCACATACCAGTCACGACGTCTGGCGCTGCTCGGGCCTCCTCAGTAGTCAGCTGAAATGCACGGCTCTTCACCGCAGGAGCTTCCGCCTTGATCGAGTGGCCATCTGTAATCCACATCATGGCGGGCCCAGGCACCGCCACAGCTCCTCCTCCCCTAACCACCCTCGGACATTCAGCCTTCTTATGACTGGTCTGTTTGTAGTGGAAACAAATCAAGCCCGTTTTGTGGCAATCCCGGCTCATGTGACCCGATTGGCCACAAGCATAACATCCTGAACCTACTGGTCGAAGGGCTCTACTGCGAGGCTTACCGCACTTGGCATAATGGCTACGATCCTGCTGGCCCCTGCTGGGAGGATCAGAGGTCTTAGGCTTCTTGGCTTGACCTACTACTGCCTGAATCTGCACTAGCTTCTGCTTCGTGCGGAGCTGCAACTCAATCTCTCGTTCCAGGGCCTTCTCCACCATCTCGTTCAGGGCTTTGCACCCCGAAAGAGTCACAAACTCATAAATATCATCTCTCAACATGGAATGATACCCAGTCTTCTTCATCTCCTAATCCGCAGCGTACTATAGAACCAAAAGTGCCCTCTATCAAAACTTGGCAGTGATCTCCGCCATAGTTTCGGTAGTTTGTTGTAAGTCCTGGAACTCTCTCACCAAATGTTGCTCCTCAATGGGTGGTGCAAACTCCCGATCAAACCTCCTCACAAACTCCTTCCATGTCATCTCAGCCTCCCGTGCTGATGCCACCTCATGAGTCATCTCCTCCCACCAGTCTTGTGCCCGATCGTTCAACATACAAGATGTGAACCCCACATTGGCCGTATCAGGGCAAGAACTCGTGCGCTGGGCATTTTCTATGCATACTACCCAATGTCGGCTAATGATGGGATCCCGGACCGCGAAGAACTCAGACGCTCCACATGCCTTGAACTCCTTGAACGAGGGAGCTTGGGCCCCAATCTGGCTTGCAGAGCCTCTCCTCCATGATCTCCATCATGCCCTCCTTGACGGTATCGAAAATCACTAGGGTAGCATCAAGGATGCCACGAGTAACCACGGTTGCGTTAAGATCGCACAACCTCTCATCCATGGGCTCTGCACCGGAGCTCGAACCTGATCCTGAACCTCGTGTGATCATCACCATCCTCAACTGAAAATATCACAAATAACCAAGATAAGGAAATCAAAAGGGATTCCTCCACACCATCCTCCTAAGAACTACTAGGTATGGCATTGCTTCAAGTATAGGTCATGTTCTTTCGATAGTACGGGCCCAATACTTCCTTCCACACCTACATGTACCTTCCCAAGGCCAAACCTGATATCCCTAAATCACCCAATCACAAATCATAACCCATAAACACGACTTTAACTCTGATCCTAGTCTGCCTTAGGAGACTCAACCCTCACTAAACTAGAAATCTAGATTAATCATAACAGGTTCCCTTATGCATGCAAGTTATACACAAAGAGAAACATATAGACTGTCAAACAATGCTTCTACCCTAAACCACAACCAAACAAGGAATATGAATAAGGCAGACTGCCTTATTCTAGGACTATGTAATCCATACTAGCATATATATATATATATATATATATATATATATAATATCATGACTAAAACATTGGTAATACTTACTTGAGATCAACCGATTACTTGCATTGCATTCTCCCATTTTCTTCTAAAATTGTTTTCAAGAAATTACAATTTGGTTTATTTCTGAAAAGCTATTGTTACCATTCCCTTAGTTTGAGTTCTGACCTACTCAGAAGTGTGTCTGAATCTCTCAAACCAAGGCTCTGATACCAAGTTGTAACAGTCAAATTTTCATAAATGTTTTAAACTTTTATTTTCATAACCTCAACCATAGTAATTATAAAAATCCCAATACATATCCATGCTATTTTGAAAATTCAGAGTACAAAGAGTTAAATGTGAAAACATCGGAGAATGCATAACTCGTCATCAAACCGGGCCCTTGCCCTTATCAATAGAAGTACCTGAAACATACAAATAAATTGTAAGAACAAGCTTAGTTTTTCCCAATCACACAAATCAGATAATCACATAATTCCATGCTCATACATATACATACAAATTGCCATGGACTCCCACCATGGTCTTCAATGGAATGCGGTGGGCTGCCCCCATGGTCTTATATCCTTATGCCATGGGTTCCCAGATGATCTTGACATGTGCCATAGGCTCCCATACGGTCTTCACATAAGCCCATACATACATCAAGTAACATACCATTTCCCATACATTACAAACATATCATATCAATTAATTGGTCGGTCTTGGTGCCTTGGACCCATGAGTGTGGTGAGAAGACCCACATCAATACTTGCACGAAAGCTGACTAGGTCGACGTTCTAATATCTGTTATAGACAACCCTAAAACATAAACAATTTCCTTAATTGCAACTCAACATGCCCTAAAACCCATAAAGGTTAAACTTGGTCAAAGCCAAGGTCAAAGGTCAAAGTCAATGTCCTTAGTTGACCCAACTCGTCGATTTATCTCTTCAAATCGTTGAGTTTCCCTAATGTCTTATCAGATCGCGAAAAATCCCATCAACTCGTCGAGTTCACCAATGAACTCACCTAGTTGGCCAGGAATCCAGCATGTTAATGCATTAAGCTGTTTCTAATGGATCCAAGGGACCCAAACCTCAAATCTCTTCCATAAGGCATTAAACTCAAACCTTAGGTTCTTTAAAGAGGGTCTTGACCCATTAAGCCCTAAAACTCCCATATCAACATCCCAAAACACAGATCTGATGTCTAAAGGTAGGCAAAACACGTAGAGTTTCCAACTTTACGTCCATGCATGCTAGAAATACCCTATAAGGCTCATTTATGACTTCATAATGGACATATTCCATTCATGGGACACAGGGACCAATAAATTTTGCAACTTTAAGCTTCAAGAGGTCATGAAGCGGTTAGATCTAGCTTGACAACCCCTGGAATCCTCATCTTTCGGACGACTCAACCAAAACCCCCAAAATCATGCATAAACTTCAAATAAGGAGATCTAGATGAATATATGGCAAGGTGACGACTTTATACCTCAAAAATGCTTCCTTTGAAGAAGAGCTTTTGGATCTAAAGACCCTTCTTCAAGCTAGATGCTTCCCACCTTCAAGCTCCTTTCAAGAATCACCAAAAACCACTCTTTTAAGCTCACCACACTCAAGATGTAAGATGGAATGCAAATCTAGGGTTTCTATGGATAGGGAGGATAGTCAAGAGGCCAACCAAGAGGGTTTAAAACCTTTATATAGGTTGCAACGCCCGAAAATTAGGGTTTCATCTTTGGTCGTCAACTCTTCGAGTTGGGGCCCCTTAACTCGTCGAGTTGGACCCTTAAACTCCACAGCCAAATAGATTCCTGCACGACGAGTCGGAGCTCCCCAACTCATCGAGTTCCAGCCCAAATCCTTAAAAAATGCTAAGAAATGAATAATACCTGGGCCAAGCTTTACAAGCAGCATGCCCTATGGGTTATCAACAACCTTGACGACTATCAATGGTTCCAGTAGGCTAACAGCATGCCCTATGGGCTATTAACAACCTTAGGGACTGTGAGCAGTCCCAATGGGCTAACAACATGCCATGGATCTATCAGCAACTTAATAACACATAACAATAATCAACAAATAAGACCCAACTGGTCAGCTTGCACACACACTATGGCATAAGTAATAAAGTAAGAAAACTCCCCTCGCAGATAGCAGCTAAACACATCAGCACTCACACAGTGCAGATCGGTACTACAAGACACCTAACAAAAATAAGGAAGTACCATGTTAGCCTACACCCTAAAACCCTTAAATTGACCAAAAGCCCTCCCTGGTCAAAGTCAACATCAGATGATCGTCACATCGCGGCCACCCATTGATCACGTTGATATAATGTTAAGACAAAACAGTTGCAAAGCTATCCATCACCCCGTCGTGACAATCAACCCGTCACGACGTGGGAATCGCTCTTGACAACTTAATGCTTTAAGCTCTTAATCCTTCAATCCAGTCACTTAAACTTTCCAGAAGTCTTTCTTCATCCCAAATCACCATAAAAATTATTGTTTTTTGGACATGCATTTCCTGAACACAAGCTAAGTCAAAATGAAGGAAAATTGAGACCAAATCTCATGCATGGAACTCACAACTCACTAACTTTCAAGCTCCGGGACAAGGGACTACAAATGAGTGACAAGAACTCAGAAGGTTGCTAACTTTATGATTTTCCAACATTCAAAACCTCCTTAGACATTGCGAAAAATGAGCAAAATGTAGATCTAGCATGCTTGAACTACAAAGGAAAGAACTTGAGGACTTACAACAGTCCTAAAATAGCTCAAGATGATGATGGAGAGGCTTGCTAAATGCGATAATGCACCAAAACACATTTTCTTCTTCTTCAAGGCTAAAAATGAATATGGTTCCTTGGAGAGCAATAGGGAGGTGATGGAGGCTAAAAGTGTGCAAAACCATAGCTCTCACTTCCCAAAAATAGGGCACAAGTAGGGATGAGCATATGAACCGGGGAACCGGCCGGAACCGGAACCGGTACCGGAACTGGCACCCGATGGAACCGGTCGGGCCGGGACCGATACTAAAATTTCATCAATTTTTGGAACCGGGACATTGTAAGAACCGGTCATTGGAACCGGCCCAAAACCGGGAACCGGACCGGATAGACTTTAAAAAAAAATCGTTGCTTTTTGTGGTTTGGACTTTGGAGTTCTAATTTGGACGTAAAAAAAAGTGATTGTAAAACAAAAAACCCAATTTACATCTATTTTAATTGACAGATGAATAAAAAGTCTCAATCCTTGAATATTTTCTTCTCTTTCGGAGCATGCAAATATTGTTTGCAGGACGAGAAACAATAGTGTGTTTTTCCATAAAAGGAATAACACATACACTAAGAATCATAAAATAACCCATACTAACTTTATCTCAATAATACATTCGTTAAAGTAATACCAATATCACGTTTGGATGATTAGATCATTTAGAATCAAGAAAATAAAAACTAACCAATACATTCGAACACGTTTAGATCGTTAAAAAGTAAACTTTTGCTCATGCCTACGTATAATGCACTGCTTATAAATATCATATCCTAAATACACCAATATCATCAATAACACAATTTTCGAGGTTTCAAATTTGCAAGATTTTAATCCACATATTAGAACAGTTAATCTTCTTATGTACGTATGATTCGGATACTTAACAAAAACAAACAAAATACAATAATATGTATGTTTATATACTCAATGTATATGTATATAAAAAACCTAACAGTTTTGCATTTATGTTATTGATCTTCGAGATTATAATCACATTCAATAACTGGGCATAAAGCGAAACCGTAACCCCAAAATACGTTGCTATTTCTCGAAGATCGGTTCCAAAATCGAAAACCCGGCAAAAACCGGACCCGGAACCGAAAGCGATAGAACCGGAACCGGTAGAACCGCCGGGCCGGTTCGGTTCTTATTTTGGCCGAAGCCGGTTTTCGGGTCGGGCCGATTCCGGCCGGTTCGGTTCTTTTGTTCATGCCTAGGCACAAGTCTCGAAATAAGGGTTAAACACCCAGGTGGCCATCATATTGTGACACACAAAATGGATGCGTGTTTCACTCATCGATGGCCACGTAATAACCATCTCAAGATCCATATTTTTACGTCTTTAATAGCCCATGACATAAATGAACCATTTACCGAGAATAGATGTGAAAAATTTTATCTTATTTGAATGGTTAACTTATCAAAAAGAATACCTGTGCAAATTGGATGTTACAAATTAATTACGCAGGTGATTTACTAACGGATTTGCCATGGATTATGGTTTTTATTAAATAAATTAATTTTGTGGGTATTACATGAGTGATTTACCCACGAATTTTCAACATATTATATTTTTATATAAATTCTTTTTGTATGTGAAAGAAACATAAAATCAATATCTACGATAACCTTTTTTCAAAAAAAAAAAAATAATAAATAAATAAAAATCCCGATACGGTCTTAAACCGGCTCATTGCACTTGGTATCCCTGTGTAATCTTTGTTTTTCTTTGTGTGTTAGACACAACAGCTTATCTAATAAGAAATCCTTGGAATGCCTCACATTGTTGGATATTTAACAAGAAATCATCTATATATGAAGAAACCCACAAGGAGGTTAGAGATTTAACCAAGATTTAAAAATAAAAATAAAAAAAAAAAAAAAAAAAAAAAAAACTTGAAAAGCCTGTTAGTGTTGAGTTCTTAATTTCTAGAAATAATTTCTCGAATACACATAAACGATCTTGAGTTCTTGATTTAAGTAAAGGATCTCTCGAACCTACATAAATGTTATTGACTTCTTGATTTATGAATACAATTTCTCGAACACGCATTAACATTATTGATTTCTTGATTTCTGGAAATATTATGCCGAAGATGTTGGCTGAAAAAGATGATTGAAGATGTCGTCAGAGGTGGAAAAGTCGCTAAAGGTGACAACATAGCCGATCCTAAGGATTCAAATGTCCGAGACAAGGTGAAAAAAAAGGCCCTTAGACATTAACGTGTAACTAATTAATTACATATATTAATATTTTTTTTAAAATGATGATAAACTTTTTAGCAATAAACATAGCAAAATCATAGTATTTTATTAAGTAATTACATATCGCAACGCTAACCAACTACGTGTGAACAAGTATTCAAGAATCATTCAACATGACAACATCCATTCATGATTCAACATTCAAGATTTCAAGTATTCAGGAATCATTGAGTGATTGAATCAATAATACGACCCGGGGTATTTTTTGGAAGAACATTCCAATTTTCAGTTTTTGAGTTAGTTTAGGATTCCAACAATGACAACATTCATTAATGATTTAACATTAAATATTTCAAGTATTCAAGAATCAATAATCAAGAATCAGGATTTCAAGGAAAACTGATAATGATAATTGATAAAACATCAAAACTGATAAAAACTAAATCTATCAATATAATGTAATTGATAATTATAATTGTCTAATTATCTAATTGATAAACTGTAAAATTATATTTGATATAACCGTTTACTTGATTGAGTGATTGTCGACCTAATTAGACAATTAGTGATTACAGAATATAGATTAAAACCGACTGATGCCCTTGAATGTTGTTGTCGTTGATGTTTAGCTATCTCGCTGAGGTTGAGTTGTCGATCTCCTTTGATGCTGCTATCATTGCTGACCTGTTGTGTCGCTTAGAGGAATAGAGGCTTAGAGCAAAAGGAGAATTAGTGAATAACGATTTACGAATTGGTTGTATCACATTGCCCATGCCGCCTGCTGCCTTACGTGACCCATTAGTGGACAATTTGTCTATTTTGCATTGACTTTACTTTGAGCCAAAACTGATATCGTATATTAGTATTAAAAAAAATTGAGCCCCAAAAGATGAAGGCCCTGTGCATGTGCACAGGTTGCACACCTCATCACCGGCATTAGGTGGTTGCCAAAGACGTTGTTAGAGGTGAACTCAGACATAAAAAATGATTTTATCTACAATAGTTGGTATCAATCATGCGTATTCAACAACAAAAAAAGTTCTACAGGATAACAAATGCCCCAGAAAAGTTCTAAGAGCTAACAAATGCGCCAAATATGTACATATGGATTTTAAAATAATGGGAAGATGGAATACTCATAATCAAACCTATTCAAACATATAAACATCATTTTTCAGGAAAAACTTTTATTTGTAATGTGAAGTATAAACAAGGATGCAAAAGTATCTCTTCATAAGTTAAAAAGGATGAAAATGAAAATCATGAATTTTGAAGTCTTCTTAGCAACTAGACTTTGTTTGCAAAAATAAGTTAGTTTATTGTAATTTATTGTTTGATAAAAGCATAAAGAATAAGTTATTTTAGTTTACCAACTAGCTTATAAAACTATAAAGTATCTTTTGAGAAGCTACTTTTAAAAAGCTTGATTTTTTTTCAAAAATATTGCAAATTTGTAATTAATTGTGTGTATTATCTTCTATTTTAGTTATATCTAATTGTTCATTTATCATTTGATATTGCAATTTAGATTATAAGATAATTTTACCAAACACTACTAATTCATAAAATAAATTATTAGCTAACAACTAATTTTAAAATTAAATTCTAGCTTTTCATCTAATATTTCAATTACCTCCATCCAACATATTGATATGTACCAAAGCATTAGACAAGTGAGAGGGGCTAACCACCCTTCCCCCACACCTCTATTAATCCCATACAAGGATATTTTGTTAGGGGTTTTATATAAGTACTTTTTTTTTTCAATTTCATCCCTTCTATTTGACTTTTTATCTTTTGTTGTTTTCTTACTTTTGTTTTTTCTCCTATTTTGTTTTTTTGTTGTTTTTAATTCTTGTTTAACTTATTTATTTATTTATTTATTTATTTATTTATTTATTATTATTATTATTATTATTATTATTATTATTATTATAAATTCCATGCAAAATTTTAACATTCGAACGACATTATAAATTCGAACGGGTATATAAAATCGGTTTTTTTTAATGTTAATATTATTATTGTTATAAATTATAAAAATTATTATTATTATTATTATTATTATTATTATTATTATTATTTTGTTCGAAATTTATAATAATAATAACAATAATAATATTCATATTAAAATATTAAAAATAGATTTTATATAGCCATTAGAATTTATAATGTCATCCGAATGTAAAAATTTTATGCGAAATTTATAATAATAATAAAGAATTAAAAATAATAAAAATAAACAAGATGGTAAAAGCAAAAAAGAAAATAAAACAAAAGAGAAAAAAAATAATATCAAATCAAATGTTAAAATTTTGATTTGATTGATTTAAGGGGATAAATATGGTTAAGAGGTATACTTAGGCTCGAGGGAATGGCTCGCGAGCCGTACTTGCCTCCAGCTCGTTAAGGCTGTTAAGCCCACTCCTTACAAAAGTGTTACGCTTCTTGCCACAAGAAAGTCGCCAACTTGCTAGCGATGGGAAAGAAAAAAAGGTTGGAATATGAAGCCTCTCATTGGTTTCTTTTTTTTGTTTTTTTTCTTTTTTTTTCTTTTTCAAAATAAAAATAATATAAGATTAGGGTGTTACCGCTCCCTACATTTTGTCTACCACTCTATTCATCCTATATGGCTCAAAAAAATCTTATATGGCCTTTAAAACTCCTATGTGGCAACATGCTAAAGATGTTAGGCTAGAGGGAATGGTAACACTCCTACCACCTTGACATGTCATTTTTTGAATGTCACCTCATTTTTTTGTCTTAACATCTCATTCTTGCCATTTCAAAGGAAATGGTAACACTCTAACACTCCAAAAAAAAATTTCCAAATTTAATTAAGTTATATTATTTTAATATCCAAAATATTACGTCGGTTCGTAGAGAGAGGAAGAAACGAAAGCAAATCACACTTGTATAATGAAAACCGAAACATTAATTTATAGACGTAAATATTAAATAATATACGTTAGTAGAATTTATTGATTAAACTTTCAAATTTTAAACTTCAAACGTTACCTTCATAAAGAATATAAATTTTTTTGGTCCACTGTATTCATTCAAAAGAAGAACGTGACCCCACACGCCACACAACAAAACAAAGTGCTCTCTCTCTCTCTCTCTCTCTCTTCTACTGGTCTGCTACAATAAATTCAATCAATTGCGCATCCGTTAAACGCCGGTGGAGTTTTTCGCGCCTCCATTAAACGTCAGTGGAGTTTTTAGTAGTAATCGAAGAAGAAGAATGAGTGCATCAGCTGTAACGACCCGTCTCCGGTATGATGATTCCTTGGTATTTATTTTGAAGTTTTGCAAGAGGGACTCGGCGAGTTCATAGCCTAACTCGCCGAGTAGGGACGGGATTTCAAGCACGTGTTAGCTGGCGACTCGGCGAGTCCATATTCTGGACTCGGCGAGTCTGTCCGTCTGGGAGAAACCCTAAATCCCCGGGTTGCCCACTATTTAAGCCACCTTATGGCCTCCATTCTCGCCTCCTTCACCCTCAGAAGCTGTGAGAAAACCCTAATTCGTTCTTGAGTGATTTTAAGTGATCTTGTGTGCATTTGTGAAGGCTTGAAGAAGGAGAAGAAGAAAGGAGCAAGGAGAAGGATTGTAGAGCAGAGATTCAAGGGAAAGCAAGAGCTCTTTGAGGTATTCTTCAGATTTCCTTCCCTTTATTGCTTTAAAACCCCGTCTCTAGATCTAGTTGATTCTTTTCTCAAGCCTTATGTTGATATGGAAACCCTATTATGCCGAGATATCCTTAAATCTGTTTATTTAGGAGTTGTAGCACCCAGATCTATTGCCTTTATGGAGCTATTTTGCATATTAACCCTAGATCTACCCCTTTTAAGCATCTTTTAGCCTTTATTCCCTTGTTCATGTGTTTGTACACGTAAAGTTGGAAACTTTACGTGGTAAATCAGCTTATTGGACTCAGATCTATCTTGTGTATGTATTGGATTCGAGCAGAATCGAGTGTAGAATAGTTGCATGGCGGTGACTCGGCGAGTCGAGTCGCGAGTCCCCGATTTCTTCCTTTTGAGCGGTGTCGAGTGGGTCCAGTGAGTAGTGGAGTGGACTCAGCGAGTTTGAGGGTAGACTCAGTGATGGAGGGACTCGGCGAGTTCTTCATACAACTCGGCGAGTCCAAGGCAATCTTCTTAAGCTCAAGAACAACTCGTCGATTTGTTCATATGACTCGGCGAGTCGGATGAAGATTGTCTGAGTTCTTGGATCGAGAGGGTACTCGTCGAGTCGATGTCATACTCGACGAGTAGCCACGAGTAGGATTGAGAAGTGAGATTAGAGACTCAGTGAGTTGGCGGCCCAACTCGGCGAGTCAGGTCAACTGTGGGTTGACTTTGACCAAGAGTTGACTTTGACCTAGAGTTGACTTTGACCAAGGGTAAAAGAGTCATTTTACCCAGTGCAGTGTTTAGTATTTGATTGAGTGTGTTTATGGACTTGTAGCCGGGGAGATACCAGAGCAGCAGCAGTTAGCCCTCAGAGCCATTCACTCAGCAGCCAGTTCACGAGGTGAGTTTCCTTCCAGTAGGAATGGGTCTAAGGCCACAATGCCGACCCGTTTAGCTAGTAGTAGTATTCGGATTTTGATCCGATGCAGTAGTTAGCATGTTTGATGCCTTCGTGGCTCAGACAGGATTTATGTGTGATCATGCTAGTGATATGTTTATGCTATGTTCAGTCAGCTTCGGACTTCAGTCCGATGTCAGCTTCGGACTTCGGTTCGATGTAGGGGACAAGGTCCCAGTCAGCTTCGGATTTCGGTCCGATGTCAGCTTCGGACTTCGGTTCGATGTAGGGGACAAGGTCCCAGTCAGCTTCGGATTTCGGTCCGATGTCAGCTTCGGACTTCGGTCCGATGGAGGGGGCAAGGCCCCAGTCAGTTAGCTTCGGGCTTCGGTCCGATGTAGGGGACAAGGTCCCAGTTAGTCAGCTTCGGACTTCGGTTCGATGGAGGGGGAAAGGCCCCAGTATGTGCTTGATATGTTATCGTATGGTATGTGGTAGTTTGGGGGAGCTCACTAAGCTTCGTGCTTACAGTTTCAGTTTTGGTTTCAGGTACTTCCGCAAGCAGAGGGAAGAGCTCGGGATGATGGCATCGCACACACCACAGCTTCAGCTTTTATCCTGGGAGTTGATTTAGTCTTTGATTTTGATATGACATAGATATGTTTCAGTTTTCCGCACAGTGTTTTTATTATGTTTGGGATACATCACGTATGGTTTTATGATATGACACTCAGATTATGGTTTTTGGTTATATTGAAAAATGAAATTTTTGGGTCGTATTTTTGGGTCGTTTCATCAGCAATGATTTCCAGGGGGAAGGGGGCTGTTTGGTTGCCTTGTTTGACAGGAAGGGAAAAGTAGAAAATGAGAAGCTGTACCAATCAGATTACAACTCCATCCCCTCTCTCCTCTCGCTATGTATGTAGCGATTCCTCTTTGGCGACTCCCCTAATGAATGCTAAGGTGTGGTGTTTTGTGTCCACAGCGAGGCTAACGAGCGATGGTAGCGAGGGTCCCTCCGTTTAGTCTTATAGCACAACCCATTTTGTTACCCTATAAAGTAATTAACATTCTTTTTACTATTCTTTTAAATGTTTACAACATCACCATCACTACACTCGGGTAGGCCATATTTCTTTTCCACACGACTTAAAAAACATGCCATAATTAATACAATCTTGACTATAAGTAGCTTACATATGTAGATAGCTGACATGATATAGTCTACTAATTTTTTGTCATTCAACTTTCGGAATTCCATTATTTATGTATTTGAGAATTCCATTATTTATTTAAGTTATACTGAGGCATTTTATGAAAACGAATATTATGAAGCACCAATATTTTTACTATGATACAAATATGCAATCATCATTTATATAAAAAGAGAACGATACGTTACAACTACTATGAAATTTAGCAACTCTTTTGCTTTAATTAAAAATCCTTACCTTACAACACATGACCATGCATGAATATAAAGATACCTAGCGTAAACTCCACCAACTGTACTATGTACCAATGTGGACGATGAACTCAACTTTGTTTCTTGCTATTTAATCCACCAAACGACATATTGTGTTTCTTAAATCGAATCGATCTTTTTCATGGAGTTCTCTATGATGCAAAACCTAGAATCTCAACCTTTATGGCTCCTTCTTCTACTCACTATTGCTTTTCTTTCTCTTACAAAAACATCCCTCAAACTTTTGAATTGGGTGTTTGTTCATTTCCTCAGACCCGCAAAAGACCTCAAAAAATACGGGTCATGGGCATTGGTTACGGGTCCTACAGATGGTATTGGTAAAGCGTTTGCTTTCCAACTAGCTAGCACAGGACTAAATTTGGTTCTTGTGGGTCGAAACATTGATAAACTAAATGATGTTTCAAGTTCAATTCGAGATAAATTCAAACAAACCCAAATCAAGATTGCAGTGGTTGATTTTTGTGGTGATTTAACTCATGGAATTGAGAAGATTAAGGAAACAATTGATGGTTTAGAAGTTGGAGTTTTGATCAATAATGTTGGGGTTTCTTATCCATATGCTAGATTTTTTCATGAAGTCGATGATAAATTGTTGTGTGATGTGATTAAGGTTAATGTTGAAGGGACCACAAAAGTTACGCGGGTTGTGTTGTCGGGAATGATCGAAAGAAAAAAAGGAGCTATTGTTAATATTGGGTCGGGTGTTGCAGTTGTTATGCCTTCTGATCCTCTTTATACACTTTATGCCGCTACTAAAGCGTACGATCTTCTCCAACTTTAGCTACATTTTTTAAATAAAGATTGTAGAGTATCTAGTATTTTAGTCGTACAAAAATGAAAACTCATATTATATGTGACATCTAAGTCTAACTTTCTTGCACTTGGAACATTAATTATGATTTATGTCACCATGTTGGTGCTCAAACCAGTTATAGGGGAAGGGGCAGACGTGTGTTGTGACACAAGATATGCACTTACATAACCTAATTTTCACCTATTATGGTAATTTACAATAAAACAATTTTTATATATTAAATATTAATTAGTTAATATTGCGTACCATTAAATCACTAATCCAATACATGCATGTGCTTTGATCCAAGTATTATCATTAGTTTTTATGTTTGATGAACCAAAAACATAGTTTATAAGTTCACTTAAAAGCTAGTTTTCAAAAATTTATTCAGATGAACGTTTCAACGAGTTTATTGAGTTTTTTTCTAAATTCTCTCAAATATATCATTTTATGTATTATAGAAAAACTCAATCTTTTACATGCATTTTTATATCATTTTACATATTCCTCATACCTTATGAGCTAGTTTCACCACACATCATGTTTTTATCAATCACGAGCTAGTTTGTTAACATCAAGTCTTTCAACTAGTTCGCAAAACATATCTTAAATTTCGATTGCATTATCTTGTTTTATGTAATTGCTTATACCGGAACTCGTGCGTTTTTATTCTTGATCATGGTATCTTTTTCATAGAGTAAGAGTAGTATTATAAAGAAAATTTAACCCTTTGTTTTCTTTACTTAAAAAATTCCAAAAAAAAAATATATTTGTTCGTACCCATATTATTATTCTACTCCTTCCCTCTTATGTATCTACCTATAAAAACATGCTTTGCACATTGTATAATGTGTTTACATGTTTCCCGAAAGAAGTTAAACGTATGAATCTTGGATCTAAATTTGAAATAGAAATGAATATCCCGTTTTGATACTAGTTTTTATCTACTAATCTGTTTAAAAATGATATTGGTTAAACCCAAATCCTATTAAAAGAAAGCCCTTGGAAGCGTTTAAGACTAAGCTCGATACCAATTGGGCCAAGCTTGAGATTAAGTCCGGTTGAACGCTTTTGCTAAACTTTTTATTATTTTATTTTTGGAGTTTTTGTATAATTTTTCCAACAAAAACAACAAAACTAAACGATGTGTTCCTAAAAACTTTAAACTTGTTGATAGTTATCAACTAATTTAACATGTGTTGCATGATATTAAAACATCGTCTAAATAAATTGAATGAATAATTACCATATATTAAACCAAAATGTTAAATAACATACAACCAATGCTATATAAAAATATTAAGCATCATACTGACAGCTATTAAACATTATTCAAAACTTGTTGAACAAATGTTACATCATATAATTTCCTTGAAGGCGAAACCAATCCCAACCCAGATGAGCTTTAATGAGATCATGCCTAATTCGTGAACACAATTATCAGACCATAAAAGGACTAATTACGGCCACAATGAGTGGAAGTGTTATTATTCATCTTTAGTTGAGATGATTTATTGGTTTTGTTTTATATTTCAGATACATCGATCAATTTTCAAGATGTCTATATGCCGAATACAAGAACAGTGGTATCGATGTGCAATGTCAGGTATGCTAATCTTTTAAAACTAAACAAAATTCCATTTGGTTTAACACTGTGTTAGCATACACAATGATTGACAACCACAACCGATATACACGTCGTTAGACAATTCACGAACCCAATTGGTCCTTGATGACCTATTGACATAGTAACATCAGTTGTCTTGTGCATAAAATGTAAAATAGGTGCCTTTATATGTGGCCACGAAGATGTCAGCACTTAGAAGGTCATCATTTTTTGTTGCATCAACCGACAGTTATGCTCAAGCAGCCATACGTTATATTGGTTATGAACCACAATGCACACCTTATTGGCCGCACTCAATATTGTGGGCTCTTGCAAGATTGCTACCAGAGTATATCATTGAAGCTTGGTGGTTAGGTGTGTGTCTTGCGATTCGCAAAAGAGGAAAGCTCAAAGAATGTAGGAAGAAGAATGTATCGAATTAAGATGTGTGATTATGGCATATATAATATTCATATTCAATATGTTCTTATTTGTTTGCCTTGAGAGAATATGATTAAAGATTTAGAATTAAGAGAAACTTAAACCTTGAACTTAATGTTTTTTATGACTCTTTTTATGTCTAGACAGATTCGACTACAGGGACTCCCAAGACCAGAGAGAGTGGCTGCAGTTTGGGAGTGCGGTTTCGACACATAGGCAGTGACAAGGATGGAGCCAAGATTTTTTAATAAGGGGGGCTTACGTAGTAATAACATATTAAAATATATTTGATCTTTAAATGATAAAAAAAGTCTTTAAATTTAAAAAAAAAAAAATGACAAATAAAAAGATCACTTAAATAAAACTTATATTGTTTTTTTCTTTTTTCTGGATTTCACTATGGATCATACATTCTTAAAATAATGAGCAAATCTAAAAAAAAAAAAAAAAAAAAAAAACAAAAAAAAAAAAAAACAAAACAAACTATAGTATAAATATAGGTATCCAACTATATTTGTAACAGTTTAGTAATAAAAATATATGAGATGTAAATTAATATATATATATATATATATATATATATATATATATATATATATATATATATATATATATAAACCTTACTATTTATAAAAATAAATTTAAGACGTCCAAACCTTTAAGCTGAATGTACAAACATTTGTCAACAAATTACAAAATACAATGCATTAAATACAAATGTAAAATTAATATTGAAACATTCAACTTACATCCTTATCTTACCCAATATAGAGGATTTAAATTTTAAAAAAATCATATATCTTTATCCTTATCTTTATCTTTACTATATTATTAAGGATATTGCCCATTTCTTGAAAATTAAGAGGTACAACATATATTACCTCATGTACAATATATTAAGCATTATACGTATTATACTACACGCTACACGGATCATATACTACTAAACACACTGACATCTAACATATTCACATCGACACCACCAAAGACGCCCCTTTCCTAACTTCATACGGAGGCGGTGATGAACAGATCAATCAAACCTCTGATTTTTTAGATCTGTAACGGAGACTAATGCTACTCAGCATCTTCGATCCTCAACTAATGGCTATCAATGATCTCGAACACAGAGAGGAGGAGGAAGCCGCTGCTGCTAACGACGAAGACACCGCCGCCTTCAATTTTCACCCTAACAGACGCTCTCAAGTCTCAGCATCTTCGATCCTCAACTATAATGGCTATCAATGATCCCGAACACAGAGAGGAGGAGGAAGCCGCTGCTGACGACGAAGACATCGGGGCTCGGGTAGCTCCGATCGCCAGGCTTGAAGCAATCGAGGTCATTAACGGTGAAGAAAACTAGGATGCAATACTTGATCTGTGAGTATTCGACCTTTATCCGAGTTTACACGTTTGTATGGTTTATTATATAAGCCTTTTTCTGATTCCTTCCATTTGAACCCAATAAGGTGTTAAAATACTGGAAATAGCAAACACAGGAATGGCTACTATATCGCCTTCTTCTCCCCCTTCTTCCCCATTCATCACCATTACAGGTTCTCTCGAGGTTGCTCTTCGTTTATCTTTGTGCAATTACTTACTCGATTCATTGGATTATGCATTTAATCATGTTATTTATTGTCCTTAGGCAATTTGACGACTCATAGATTAATCAATTGTGCTGTCAGAAGCAATTGTGGTAAGTGTGTTTCACGATTTAGGAGCGGTGTGATTGTAACAATGTCGATGGAAAAGAAGAATGAGGAGGAGGTATGGATATGGACGGAGAACAAGCAGGTTATGACAGCAGCTATTGAAAAGGGTTGGACCACGTTCATCTTCTCTTCTATTCATCGCCAGCTCGCTACTGATTGGTCTTGTAAGTCTACTGATAATGTTAGTTACTTGCTTCTAAAGGGAGATACACTCGGGACTTCAGTTGTCATGTAGGAAATTTTCATAATTATATGGATCGATTTGCTTTTATATGGATTTTCCTCTCAAAAGCTTAATCAGATGCCTCTAAACAGCTTTCAGCGTAGGTTAGATCATAGATGCTAGCAACACATTATCCATTTTAGCTTAATTTCTATAGAAGCTCTTATAGGTGTCACCACGAGTTACTGATTGCTAAACCTTTATGTCATATTCTAAATCTTCACATTCCTTTTCCACACCTACATTGACATTTCCCACATATCACATACTGTGAGAAGTTATGAGCATATGAATGTGGTAAAATCCAAGAAACGATTTTCATCCATCCTGATTTTATTGTTGCTACACGCAGCAATAGCATTGATAAATCCCATCTTCATTGAAGACAAGAGTCTTTTTGACAACAAGGCTAAATTGGTTGCCACAATTTCTGAAATATCTTCTCCCCAAGAATTGGAGCAACTCCAGTCAGCTTATGAGCATGCAGATAACATTATTGTTGATCTATTGGATTGGCAGGTATATATGCATCATCCCTTTCAATCTTATTCTATATGTCATCAGCAAGATTGCAGACAATTTATGTCATTTACACTTGTTAATTTTATATGTTTTATACGAACATATATTAGTATAATTGGTCTATACGGAAGCTTAAATATCTTAAGAGTTATCCTTACTTATTTTGTTATCACTTATGTTTTTTCAGGTGATTCCTGCAGAGAACATTGTTGCAGCATTTCATGGCACTCACAAAACAGTCTTTGCCATCTCAAAAGGTCTCTCAGAATCTCAAATTTTCTTAGAGGTAAATCTTATAAACCAAAAGTTGTAATATAACTAGAAGGAATTATTTTTATTTGTAAATGTTGCAAATGTTACTATGATCCTAAGACACAAATGAAATCTTTTGGGTTATTAGACATATAGACATGAAATGAGATATTGAGATTTAACCTTAGTGAATGTTTTGATAAAACAGACTGTTGATGGCGTAAGTAAGATAAAAGACGGATATAACCCTGCTACCTGGATGTTGGAAGTTAGTACTTCAGCTCAAGAACTTACACTCGGAGGTGATATCTCGTATGAGCAGTTTCTTAGAGATAGGTAAAATTACCTAATTGTCCATTTTCAAATTTTCATCATTCACAAACTGTTGATTTATAAAAATTTCACTTATTTTGTCATCACTGAAGGATATAATAATTAGATGATTAGATTAGTTTAAAGATAAAATTACTTGTTTGCAAAGTATTGTTGTTATGGAGGGGTATTTTAGACAATTCTCTTGGTAAACAAATGCAACAAGGGTGTCCTTGAATCACTAAAGAAGAGAGCACACATGATGACAGATGGATTCAACAGTTGCAAAAATGTTGTTTGTAATTTCACAGAAGGTTAGCCATTTTCCAATAAAACTGTTCTCTGACCTCATATTTCTTGATATTAATTCTTTCTTATTTATTTAAACTAGATTATGACCCGCGTTAAACACGGGGAACATGAATTAGATACACATTATATTAATGGGTGACATTGTCTTAGATGAATTTTTAATAAAAAAATGTTAGTTAGATTCATTTTAGAGTTTTGAACCAAACTTATTAAATAAAAATATTTAATATTTTTATTAGAACAATTTGGTTTTTTAATACATTATTTTTTAACATAAATGATCTATTTGATCTTTTTTTTATCACAACATAATGCGACTCCTTGATTAAACCATGTTGTATAGTAGTTTTATGAATTGACTTTGTTCGGTGTACCAACACCCATAATGTGTCTTGAGATCCGAATACTGCCGATAAAACATTAAATGAATCGGATTCTGACGCCTACATTTGTAGTACATGGAAATATGTTAGTTGATCAATTGAAATGTAGAAAATGAAATTTAATAAGTGTAGTGTTTGTAGTATTTTTTGTAAAAGAATGTTACGTGTTTGATGGTAAAAAAATATTTCAAATTCAACAATGATTGTGTTATCAATATTGAAGTTTGAGATTGCATAACCATCAACTTTGTTCTTTAAATTATAATGTGAAATTTGAATTTTGAACGACAACTTTTTATCCAAAAGTAAATTCAAAGCAGATAGATAAATATCTATATTACCCTCCTACAAAAATGAACGATTATAAAAATAGATAGACAAAAAGTAAAAATTAGTTTTATGTAAATGATGTTAATATCGATAATCTCATTAAACTTTTGAAGCAACTCTTGTGCGGTTTTTTCCAAAAGTTTCTTTGTATCACGATCAAATAACGTAAATGACACCACACCGGTAAAGTCTTCTACTCTAAAGTTGTTTTGAAACTAAAACCTAATATAAATAAATTCAATAATATAAAATTAAAAATTTTAACCGAAGATTATAATGATGTGTATAAAAGAATTATTGAAAATCTTTGAACAATGAGTTCTTTTTCAAAAAAAATAATAATAATAATAACGGGTTTGAATTTTGAATTATAAATAATGGAGTTGAATTAGGAATAATATTAAACTGATATCTTGTATATAAATAGAATGATATGTTTCAATTGATAAGATAATTATTAAATTTAAAGAGTTTATAATTATTAAAGATTCTATAGTTAAATGTAATTATGTTTGAGTTCTATTTGAGGAAGATGATGTCAGCATATTGATCTAAAGGTGGAAAACGTAGGATTGAAATACAATCAAAGGCTCTGATTGCTTCATTGGTGAATTAAAGATTCTCTTTTAATAATATTTAGAGATTTGAAATCAGGCGCCATGTATTCATTCCCACAAATAAAACTACCCCCAAAAGCAATTGAAGCTGCAAAAAGTGCTGGAAAAGTTCCTAATGTTTTCTATTGCCTCAAGCTCTTGGAAGCCACTGACATTTCTACTGTCCCTGGTTCATGCTTTGGCCAAAAAGAAGGGTAGCTTACTTTTCTCCTTTGCCATTTATACCCTTCTTGTTTATTTATTTATTTATTTATTTAATAAACTTAGTTTTGAAGTCCTGGTAATATCTTTTTTCTTATTTCATTTATTATCGAGTTATTTTTTTACATTAAGAATTATTTTATTTTGTTTGGTATGATGGAATCAGGAGAATGGAATGGAATTGAGCATTCCCAAAGGCATTTGAATTCTGATTCCTTCCATTTTGTTAATTTTCATTCCATCCTAGATTGGAATGAAAATTGTAATATAACCATTTTTATTTAATTTTTTTAGTATTTCATGATATTAATTAAATGTTACTAACATTTACAGTAATTTCAGCTTCTAATATATATTTTATTCTTAGTATGATATTATTTTAATGAAAATATGATAATAATATGATCAATTTTGGTATGATTTTTGACAGTTAGTATTTATGGTATGATTTAAAGTATTTTTGGTATGACTTTTGACAGTTATTATTTATGGTATGATTTAAAATATTTTTGGTATGATTTTTGACATTTAGTATTTATGTAATGATTTAAAATATTTTTGATATGACTTTTGACAATTAGTAATATCCGAAAATACATCATATGATACATTATTCTGTCTATAAATCTAATATATTATGTTCTTATTTTTTACTTTCACAACACAATTCACCAACAAGGAATCGGGAATTAGAAGATTACTTCATTGCATTGGATTACATTTCGTGACACGAATTCAGGTTTTATTTATTTCTTCTATCTGTTTAATGAATCTTCTTTTGTCATCTGTCTTCTTTACTTCTTCTACTTTGCTAGATCGAATTTGGTGTAACCATTTGAATTGAGTTTTCCTTTGTATCACGTTTGTCCCTGTGTTGCTTTGTTCCTATTCCTGTAATATTATAATCATCTTAATGTATTCTTGTCCCTGTGTTGCTTTGTTCCCGTTCCTATAATAGTATAATCATCTTAATGTATTTTTGTCCCTGTGTTGCTTTGTTCCTGTTCCTGTAATAGTATAATCATCTTAATGTATTTGTTAGATCTTTATAAGACATACACAGAATGTAATAGTATAATCATCTTAGGCTTTATAAATTATTTGTGTTATTTATGTTAACCATATATTTTTCACATCCTTCAAAACAAAACAAAATAATAATTATTATTATTATTATATGTAATGGTAAAAAAAAATGGTGTTCTGATCCATGTGAATGACTCATAATGGTTTGTGGTCAAACTTAAATCCAAGTTTTCAATTATTAATATGTGAAAAGAGATATCAAATATTTTATATGTTTGATTCGTCAATGTCCTAACAGCGTATTCTTTAAATTATTATATGTTATTTCCTTATCATAACTTATATCCGATGGAATATTTGAACTCGCTAAATGTTAGTGGTGTACCCCCTCATTATCTTCGGTTAAAAACTGGGTGCCCTGTAATACTTTTGCGAAATATCGATCCTTCAAATGGGTTATCTAATGGCACCAGATTGATATGTCGAGCTTTCCAACAAAATGTCATTGATGTAGAGATAGTTGTTGGCCAACATGCTGGAAAAATAGTGTTTTTACCAAGAATTCCTCTATGTCCGTCTGACGATGAGATGTTCCTATTCAAACTTAAGAGAAAGCAGTTTTCAATTCAGCTTAGTTTCTCTATGACAATCAATAAAGCTCAAGGATAACCAATTCCAAATGTAGGTGTTTATCTACCAGAATCGGTATTCTCAAATGGCCAGCTTTATGTGGCGTTGTCCAGAGGAATATCACGTGTCAATACCAAGGTATTAGTAAAGCCATAAAAAACGTTTGATAATGATGGAATCTACACATCAAACGTTATGTACAAAGAAGTGTTATGTGATTAACAAGGTACAATCAACAACTTATTATTTTACAATTTCTTCAAATATGTATCTTATATGCTTATTTGATGTTTAATGCAGGGCTAGCAGATGAAGCAACATGATTGCAGATTGGTGTAGTTTATATATTGGACATGTTATAAATGTACAAAACTACATGGTTGCAGATTGTTGTTATTTATATATTGGAAAATCAAGTATGAACTATTAGATGAATTGTTTGAGACGTAGACTCAACTTTTGTCGTAATATATGACTATGCACCTAGCAAGAAACTATATGTTGAAATGAACTATTCGACACAAAATAGTCTACAAAATGGCCGCAATGAATAGCTCACGTCTAAAGGAAACTAATCGTCACATTAAAACTATCTTCCGAAAGAAACTTTTTTGTCGTCCGACGCTTAGCGCGGGTAAACGACTAGTACCTTAATAAGCATTTACCATGTTTTGCTGAATTTTAAGAGTTATAAGTTTGTATGCAATTTGTACAATAAATTTATGCACTGAAATATATTATGCGGTCACCAACATTTGTTTTTGACTCGGTCCCCCTTTAACCCCGATGTATGGTTATCTAAATTAACTGATACTACCGCTTCCCTTGTATATCATATCATTTATCCCTTCTTTTTCTGGCTCTCACGCTCTTTTCTCTGTTTAAAATTTTGAAATCTTTCCTCTCTATAAAATGTTTCCTTTCTCTCAAGCATCTCTTGCACTCTCTATTTTCACCTTCGCACAATGTAAAAACCTAGAACTAATTCTTGCCGTCGGCGTCACCGCCATTTTCCTCCACTACCATCACCGTCATATGCATCCCTAACAACTATTCAAGCTCAGGATCTAAAAAGCTAAACTCTGGTGAACAATACTACTGTTATCGTCACAGCACCATGCTTGCACCGCTACATATTTCACCGACCACTGCTATCATCTCTGCCATCCGCACCAAACCTTCTCTCTACCTTTATTTCGACCCCCTTGAAAGATCTTTTATCTATTGATTTTCATATTTTATATATGTGATTGTAGGATCGTTGATGCTTTGATTTCGTACTCCAGATCTAAAAATGTTAGGGCTTGTAGTATCTTATTTTATCCTTTCGAATGTGGAAATGTATAATCTTTTAATTTTGTTTTTTTTGTATCTCAGGTCTGACATTATTATGTTGGTAAATATGAACATCGCTCATTGGCCTCCTGCAGATTACCCAAGATCTTGGAAAGCATTTATATTAGATTTTGAATTTTTTATTTCAGATCTATGATATGAATATGATATATTTTGTTTTTTTTTCGTATTTCAGATTTGCAGATATGTGATCTTCGAGATTTTGATTTTGTATTTCGGGTCTTGAACTTTTACTTTATGATTTTTGTATTTCAGATCTTGAAATGTAAAGCAAATGCATAGCTAGCAATAATTTGAAGTTGCAGGTATGATGGGGGATTTCTTGTCGAGTTTCATAAGTCTTCCTTTAAATTGGGTTAATGTGAAACAAAGCATAACTGTCACACAGTTTGGAAGCTACTTAGGGCGAACCGAGAAGAAGCAGGTATGTAGGTGGGATAGTGTATCGTTGTACTCAATCTTTTCTTTATCAAGTAAGATAAAATAATCAATACATTTTAGTAAGATAAAATAATCAATGATGTTTTGTCTAAATAATCAAGTAAGATAAAATAATCAATACATTTTAGTAAGATAAAATAATCAATGATGTTTTGTCTAAATAATCAAGTAAGATAAAATAATCAATACATTTTAGTAAAATAAATTAATCAATACATTTTAAGGCTTGAGTCCATCGATCTAATAAAAAAATATGATGCAAGCAGGTTGATTATTGAGTAACATACGTGTTTTAGAAAGGAATAACATGATGAATTGAATTTAAAGTTTTATGTGATTGTTATTGATGGAACATATTTTTTTTTACCTGTACATTCTAAAATTTAATAAACATACATTTAATAGCTATATACTTTCATTATTTGTTTCTTGCACCTCTACATTGTAAAATTTCATTTAGATTCTAAATATACATTGTCACTTTTAGATTTAATTATTTTCTATGAAAATTGCATCGGTAAGCATAAGGATTTTCTTTTTTTATAAAATGTATTTTTAGTGACCACCTCTTGACAAGTTTGAGTGATAAATATGTTTGTAATTTTCCTAAATGAAACTTTGGTTTTAGGATTTTTGACTTCGATATTTATAATACATTTTGTGTTTTTTGGAATCAAATATGTTATCATGAAATAGAAATGATGTATTTTCGACACAACAGATCCAACATATGAAACAAGTTTCTGAAAAAATTATTCGCACATGTCGTTTGATAGTTGTTTAGATATAGTAAACTATTTGCACAAAAAAAAAACTAATCTGTCTTTAGAAACTAATTTATAAAAAACTATCCGCACCCGTCGCTTAGCACGGGTAAACGGCTAGTATATATATATATATATATATATATATATATATATATATATATATATATATATATATATATTAAGTATTTACATTCTTGTAATGGAAATTTGTGTGCTTTACGAGTTACAAGAAAACATAAAAGGTTTAAATGGCAAATTATTACTATAGAGGCAATGTAAAAGGACTAATTATATAAATTTGATTTTTTTAGATACACAATTAAAACCCAAGGGACTAACTAAAGCGTTTAGCCAACAGTCAACTATGGTGGACAAATAGACGAGGATTACAGGGGGCTGAGCACCGGGCAGCCACGATACTCCCTCTGTCACCGGGTAATGAACACCACCTCCTAGGTGCGGTTTAGACCATAGTGTGCTAAAAGATGGTTGCGTTTTGTTATTGGTGGAGAGAATTTGACCGTTTTGTGATTGGTTGGGGAGAAAATTAAAGTTTTTATTTAAATTAATTTTTTTTTAAATAAACTATTTTACCACTCATTGGGTGTGGCAAAGAACCATGCTCCTTTGATAAAAAATGATATGGCGCTTATGTGTCAATTCTATGGCACCACTCCCTCCAGCCTAACAACAAACTAGTATAGACGTCCCGGACGCTGGAGATTATGGTAATATGTTACAATGATACAACAACTAACGGTTTTGTTATTAAACTGCTTATAAGAGTTGCTTCTACTTCATAATGCAAAAATACTGCTTTAATATTAAGGGGGTGTTTGGCTTAGCTTTTGAGAGGGTGAAAGTCCATTTAGGAAAAGTTGCAAAAAGTTAGGCTTATTTGACTTTTTCAAAAATTTCATTTTTCTTATATCCAAAAATAGCTTTTACAAGATCTGTTGTTTTTACCAAACATTTTTTTAACTTTTTATGTTTTCCTAAAAACTAAAAGATGTTTTAAAAGAAAACAAACACCCCTAATATTAAGATTAGTACTAATGGTTTCCTAATATTAAGATTAGTACTAATGGTTTGTTGCATGATAATAATAACTTTTCGTCTATTCACGCTTACCATTATCATTTTAATAAACAAATATAAGTAACTAATTACATTTAGTTAAATTTCATTACAAATTAATTATATTGACGTAAACTGTAATTAACAAGAATGAGCGGTCCTAAAAACATTTTGAAAGAAAAATACAACGTAGTTGATCGAAAAATATGTCGTTTAATGCGCAAATTGCATTAATAGCTGAATCGATGGTAGAGATTATATGTAATGCATTATGACAATGCGGTTGAAAGCATGAAATTAATAATTCTAGAATGGTATATAGTAAACTCCATATTTGACACTATTCGTAGATAGTTAGGACACTTGTATCATTGTCAGTCGCGGCTCCGGGGCGTGTAAGTGGTGCGGTTGTATGAGACCTCCGATTTTAAGGGGTCTTTGAATTTAGGGATAATAAATAGTAATGGTGTTGATATTTTTATACAATATATTTTTATTTGTTATTATTAAAGAAAATCAGTAGTTAGCTATATACTTAATGTAATATTTGGTTGCAATCTTGAGTAAATTTAATTATGAAAAAAAATCATCAAAAATCAAAATCTTATAATAAATTCTAGACAAAATTTAAAAAGTTGTCCCTATGGTATGTATTTTTTCTGAGGTTTAGTCCAAACATCGATTTTTTTTTATCCGTGGTTATTTTGAGCTAGTTTCGTTGTGGATTTGGTCCTTCTATAAACTGAAATGACTGTAATACCCTTGGGGTATTTATTTTTCATTTTTCTTTTTAATTTTTTTTAAATCTAATTGTTATTTATTTATTTTAATAATTATATTAATAATTAAAAAAAGAGGACCCACCTCTCTCTCTCTCTCTCTCTCTCTCTCTTAAATGGAGAAATAACACCACCGCCACCATCAAAACCCTTTCTTCCACTCATCTCTCATCGGAAACCAATTTCCACCCGTTATATTCCACCGGAGGTACAACTGTTCATACCCACCAAATTTCTATTGGTAAAAAACACCAATTCCGACCAACATCCTCGTCTCCCTCCCTTCTCTCTCATCCAATCTATTTATGGAGATAAATCGCATAGAACAATGGCACATAAATCAACGGGAATAGGAGAATGGAGGTTTGATTTCGGGTAACTGCATCGAGAAATTAATCACTTTGGTAACCAGGGTAAAGAACATGGAAGAATATGGATAATCCCATCATAATCATTGACCATCGTTCACATGCTTCTACTCTAGGGTATCTTCTCCACTTTTAGGGTTTTCAAACACCCAATTTTTATCATCCTCAATCCAAAGGTCGTTGGAAGTAGTTGGATAATCCCCTCTCTTTTCTTAGCAAAATCTTCATAGGTCGTTGGTTTAGCCGCTTCATTGAATAGGTATTCACTTTATCTTTTTCAAAAGGTACTAATTTGTTCCCAATTGAATGGAACTGGAAGATTTGATGTCGGCAATGGATTCTATTAACCATGATAGGTATTTGAATTTTCAACATTCTAATTTGAATCCAACTGTTCTCCTTCAAGACAGAGTAATGGTTGGTAATGGACATAGAGATTCTTCTTTCGCTTCCGTAGTTGTAGCGTAGATGAGGAAGAATCAAATCAACATGATTCAATTGAGTCTTGCACCCCATATAGTTCTATTGAAAGTGAGTTGGTCTCCAAACGGCAGCCTAAGGACCATGTAATCTATTGTTTACTAAATTTTCCCTTTAATCATTTTTATTTCCTTTTGCATTTTATGTTCTTATGAGATTATTTGCTATCAGAAATTATGTATGCCTACTTCTTGATCGTGAAGGTGTCTTGAACACAGTGATGATGGTGATCTTGTGAATGCAATATGAAGATGGTAACGAGTTAGAATAAATAAATAACAATTAGACTTTAAAATGAAAGAAAAATGAAAAATAAATTCCCCAAGGGTATTACAATCATTTCAGCTTTGCTGAGTGAGCAAATCCACAATAAAGCTAGCTCAGAAGGACCACGAAGCCAAAAAGCCGAGGTTTTGACTAAACCTCATAAAAAATGCATACCATAGAGACCATTTTTGTAGTTTTGTCTTAATTCTATAATTTATCAACAATTTAAGGAAAGTATTTGTATGAAAAAAATACATATATGTTTATAATATAAGGTCAAGAAAACATTATAATATTAATAAAACTCACCAAAAGATTAAACCCTAAAAAACCTAATAACGGTGTATGTAGGTCATCGGTGTTGTTCGTCTCTCATGTCAGAAATGTCGTTTTCCTATCTTAAATGTTGATATATTGTTAAGTTGTTGGTAGTTATATTTTCCTCCTCTAAGTCCTCTAACTGACTGTCCAACTACATGTTAGTATCTCTTATCTATTTAAATTTCCCAAATCTCAACCGTGCTTAACTTCTTTCTCTCCCAGGCTAAATGTTCTTTTTTATTTGAATGATTTATTTATGCATTCATAATGAAGTACAGAAAGTAAAAAAAAAAACAATGTTCATGGTATGTCCTTTTCTATAATATAGTGTCTTGTGAATTGTGTTTATCACTATATCACTATGCATATAGCTTTAACTTTTGAATGTTTTGGTATAGAGAGTTCATAGAGGATAATGTCTTGTGAATTGCATTTTTCACTCTATCATTATGCCTTATTGCTTTAGCTTTAGAATGTTTGGTATACATGGGTCAAAGTAGAGCATTGACAAATTTTAGGGTGATAAGGAGGGAGGGTAGCAACAGGCTTCCTGGTTTTTGGTTTCTAATATTAATATTATATAGTTTAATACTTATAAAGATTAGAAAAACAAGATTTTTGTTTTATGCTCTATCTATTTTAGACATTTACTTTTTGATAAATATAACAAATATATATTGTTAAGTTATTAACATTGATATTTTTGTTACAAAAGATGTCTCTGAATAGAAAATTTAAACTGGGTTGTTCTAAACTTAAAAGAAAACAAAAAGAATAAAATTTATTCATAGTCAAAGAGGATATATCAATCGATTTATCGCCAAACAAATGTTGAAATATCATCGTAATGAAGAATCACTTGTGGAAGAACATAAAGAAGAAGAAGTCAAATTGCTTGTGCCAAAAAACATGGATGAAGTTGTGGAAAAACCTATAGAATAAGTTCATGATGTTATTGTTGGATTAGTGTCTAAGTCCATAACTATTTTGGTATGTACTTGACCCAACGGTGCATGGTCCTTTTGGGTTGCCTTCACCAAAGCAACTTGATAGGATGAATTATAGGGAGAAAGGATTAATTATGATTTATTAATATATTATGAGGATAATATATTAAAGGAGAAATCATATTGTTTAATTAATATTAGTCAATAATTATTAAGAATTAAGTTTGTGACTAAAAGACATTAATTAAACTTAAGGGACTAGAACTGTCAATTGTATGATAGTTGAATATTGAGCTAATGAACTCCATATTAAAGGGGTGGACGAATTCTATGGGGGAAACCCATTAGAAATCGTCCTAGGCCTTTAAGGAAGGAGCCCATGGGTTGCTTAGGGCTTAAGCATCCAAATTAGGGTTTCCTTGTTAGATAACCCTAATAGCCTCACTATTTAAAGAACCCTTATGCCTCAAAAACGTGGTGAACTTGTTTTCTAGGGTTTCCACACGTTTTGGGCAGCCTCCTTCCCTTATCCTCTTCATCCTCTTGCTCTTGGTGTTTGTGAACCATTAGAGGAGTGACATTTGTGACTCTAAGCTTTCTAAAGTCAATACAAGAAGGATTTGAGATTGTTATTGCTACATAACAATCAAGGTAATATCTTAAACCCATTCTTATGTTAATATGATTACTTGTATGCTAGAACTAGGGTTTATAGTCTTGGATGAATTGCATGTACAATAGAGAAACCTAGATCCAAGCATTAGGGTTTGTATGAGCACATAGGATGTTCTTATGGCTAAATCCCATCAGTGGTATCAGAGCCTTGATTGGTTTCTATTATATTGATGCCTTGTATGTTTGTTCAAGTTGAAAAATCGAGTTTTGAGCTCCCTGCCTGACGAACTCGGCGAGTACCACAGTGTACTCGACGAGTAGGCCTCAACTCGGCGAGTTCGAGCGTCAGAAAGAGGGGATTTCGGAATTTCTTGTTGTTTTTCTCATGGATACATGCCTTATCTGTTTTAGGTCATTAAAATCCAATTTTATACATATTAATGAGTATATTCTTGATTAAACAAAAGATAATTACCAATTGATTAGATAATAACTTCCTTATATTATTAAAGTTGATTATTTGTATTAATTGGGTAACTTATTTTGCAAGAAATTGTAATTAGGTCAAATATAGATAATGATGAAATTAATTGTTTAATTTATATTATTTGTTGTTTGATCCTTGTGTTATGAAAAGTTTCAATTTTCCCCTTTAGGTTTTATAGTTTAAATTTGAACTCAAAAGTTTTGTTTTGAAATTTAAATAGTTGAAACCCTAATGTTTTGAAAAAGGTTTCAAAATTTGCCCTCAAGTTTTGGAATTTAAATTTTGATTAAAAGTTTAATTTTGATGTGCATTTAAATTCTAAACCCTAATGTTTTGAAATGTTTCAAAACTTGCCCTCAAGTTTTGGAATTTAAAAGTTGATTAAAGGTTTAATTTAGGAATGTTCAATTCTAAAACCCTAGTATTGTTTTGAAAAGTTCAAATCACACCCTTATGGTTTTATTAATTAATTAAGGTGTATAATTAAAAGAGGTTTAATATATCCATAAAGTTTTGGTTTACAATTTAATTGAATTAAAAGTATAATTGTTAAATTTGACCACCTAGTATTTTAAAAGTGTAAAATACACCCTATACTATATATAACATTAAAAGTCTAACATTATATATATATGTATGAGTAAAAGTCAGTCTTACCGTTAGTAGGCCTCATTCACGAAGCTGGTCTATAAGGGGTGTTCAAGGAAATTGCCTATAAAATGGCGATTGAACGGGTATCCACTCTTACCCACCGCACTTTTGACTAGTGGAGGGTCGTTAGCCGAACGGGTAGGATAGGACAAAACTTTCCATTATAAGTATAATGAAGTATAAAAGTAACAAAATGTTTTACAAATTCCCAATCTTAGTTACTTTAGGCAAAAGTGAATTGATGCAATTCCATGAAATTACACTTTGTGCCCTTGCGAAGACGTTAGTGGAGCGTGTGTGGTTTACCGGCACACTAAATGGTTCTAAGCAAAGGTATCAAAGGGTGAATCAATGTTTGTCATAGTTCGGTGGAGCGTGTGTGGTTTACCGGCACATCAAATAGGTGACTATAACATGTGGGGGCACCATGTAAGTTTGCATGGTTATTCACACCCACTTTGTGATCCTCGGCATCCCAGTCACAAACTAGAGGGGCATATCGAGATTTAAACATGCCTTTGAAAAGTTCAATGAATCTCAAAGTATCTAGGAGTTTTCATAGATTTAAAAATTAGAAGTTCTTTTTCGTTTTTCATGGTGGAAATTAGTGAATCGTCATTCACTTACCTTCAAATATTCTGCAACTAGATTACGGCATCCCTTTTCTAGGTTGTAGCGTATTGTGTTGGGTCCTAGCATTAATATCTCATTTGGGTGATTTATTAAGGACTCAATCTATCAACTAACTTGAATTTATTTTTCTCCCGTTTTGTAGATGTCGATGTACGACAACTATGGTCTTCCCAAATCCCGTGGAACAAGCATTCCACATGAAGATGATATTCCACAATTCGATCGAGGAACAAGAAATCATGCTTCACTTCCTCCACCTCCACCAATTATTCTCCCTAACCTACAAGATCGGAGAATTGAAAGGTTCAATATCACTAAAGACCTATTGGAAATGAAACATGAAGATGGTAAACCCGTGTGTGCCCACATTCTAGGAATGAAATCACACATCGATAGGTTGATAATGTTGGGTGCGTCATTCCCTAATAAGTTGGCTTTGAACTGGGTTTTGCAGTCACTCCATGAATCATATAATGAGTTCAAAAGAAAGTATTATATGATGGATCATGACGATAACCTCATTGACCTAACTTACATGCTCATTGCTGTTGAATCAGAAATGATTTGGCAAAGCAATGGAGCATATTTGCTGGGAAAGTTAACCAGCCATGCTTCCGAGGACGTTCTAGGAGAATCGACCTGCGTTTGCTGCCAAGAGAAAGGGCGTTGGATACAAGTCTGCCCTAAGAGCCTGATGAGTCCAGAAGATGGGAGAGTCAAAGAGTATGGTTGTGCTTTAGGTAAAATCCACTATCTAACTCCATTAAGTTCCTATTCGTTGATTCTTAATACATGATGTGATAAGATTGCATTTGAATGGTTTGCAAGATCAGTGAAAAGAGAGGAAGCTTGATGAAAGAGCAAGATGAGTCTAATCATGAAGAAATGGATCTCGATTGCATGGATTTGAAGATTAGATTTTGAGCTTAGAAAGATATGATAGAGTTGTTAGAAAATTTTTTTTGACTACATAGTTTTCAGTTGATTTTGCATTGTAAGGACAAATGTTTTGCGCTGCTTTTATGAATAAAATAAATTTTCATTTGACTCAATTGTTTATTTATTTCCTTGCAATGAAATCGTTATGAAAAATTGATGTTCGTATATTTCTACAACGAGTGGATGTGATTCTTAATTATGTTGTTTATGGAAATGTCGAGAATTTGCCAAATAGGGAGAGTTTCTCATCGCCAAGTTTCAGTTGGACAGAAATTTGGAATCTTGCAACTTGGTTGCACGATGAATGAGAAATTTCATATTTGGAAATTAGACTAATTCATTGACAAAGTGTCAAGTGAAGGACTAGGAGATCGAGCACACAGAGTTGTTGATCAAGTCCACCACAAGAGTAACAAAGATATTTTTCATGATTTACTAAAGGTTTAGTAAATATAATTATACTTATAAGATTAAGTGTAATTCTGAATTAATTAAAAAAAGTTTAAATCAATAGCAGAACGAATAAGAAGAATCAAGTAGGCAAAAAGATAAAAGTTTCTCTAAATCTAAGAAGAAGGGAGAGTACCTTTTATACTTTATGATATGTCTTAATGATTAAGAACCATATTTCAATTGATCCTCTAAATAAGTCTTAGTACTAGTGTATGTATAAGAAGAGGAATCAAGAATTGAAGAAATGATTAAATCAAGAAGTCAATCATACTTCATTCCAAAACAAGTCTTAGAGTTAAGATTGTGACATTGAGTGACAAGTCTTAAGAAGGTTTATAACATTCATCAAATGTAGAATTTGAAAAAAGGCTTTCCTATTCTTGCACATTTGAAATTGGTAAGTTGTGATGTCTTGGATTAGACAAAGACCAACGAAGACCAATTTTGTGAAGTGTTTTTGTCTTGATAAAAGCTACACTAACTCTTGAATATTTGTTTGTCGAGAAATGTTTATTGACAAGAGAATCTTATATGTCAAGGAGTCAGTGGGAGCCTTAATAGTCTTGAAAAGTTTAAGAACTAATCAAGAATAAACCTTATCGATCATCACTAGCACACAAGTAGAGGTTACAACATATCGTGTTGACATTAGCTTGTTTCTGTTCCGTTCCAATTGAGTTAATTATGCATGTGAGCACTATGAGTTCTCATTTGAATGCATAAAAGGCAAGGACCTTGATCAATGAAAAGTACATTGATAGGAAAGGGTGAACTGCTTAACTACTTGGAAGACATGGTGGGCAGCCGTGTTACCATAAGACAAGAAATCAAGATTGAGAAGGTTCGGTCCATATGAGTTTGAATTTGTCATAAACTTTGGTTTTAACAAATTCACATGGATAGGAACAAATACACCATTATAATCTAAGTGTCATAAGATTCCCTCCTTCATGAAAATGACTGTGAGGAAATGCTTTCACTAAGGAAGATTTTAAGAAAATAGTGATTGTGAAAATTGTATTCTCGAATTCAATTATGGTTACGGTATTCCTTTCCATGATTCGAATTATGAGATTTGGCAATTAATCTAAATTGTTTAAGACACACATATAAACTATCTAAGGCAAAGGTGTATAAGTTTAAGAAGCCTTGATAAAAGATTATCAAAGCATTGGGTATTAGAAATATGAACTTAAAGAAATTCAATAGGCATTGTTTTTCTGAAAGTTAAGTTGTTCCTGAATACATGTCAAAGCTAGTGGGAACATAAGTGTTATGTTTATAATAATCATCGTGATAGTGGGAGCATAAATGTTATGATTGCATGATTATTAAGGAAAGTATTGCAAGTTAGCAATATTAATTATAGAAAACAAGAGTTATACTTTGCAAAGTCGCAATGGTTGTAAAATTGTTTTGCTATAATTAGAGGAGAGAATATTATGCTTCATTTCGAATCTAAAGGCTTAGGTTATGGAATGTTAATAAATTTAGTCAATGAAACATAGTGCGTTCTTAAAATTCGATTATGATTACGGCATTCCTCTTCATATTTCGAATTGAGAGAACGTAGCACATAAAATATTATGGCAGAAGATTGATAAAGTATCAAATCTTTATGTAAGACATTATTTATCGCGTCGCATATGCTTTGGGTATAGGATCGATGGCAAATGCTATAATATTTGACCATTCTAAAATTTTCCAAATGTCTAGTGCATTTAGAGGGAAAAGGACAAGAATCGGTTTTGACTAAGATAATTAGACAACTATCAAAGGACAATCCAAAGTTCACCGAGGATTGGTCGCTTGTGAGTAGTTGGAAGTATAGTAATGGATTGACCTTACCGACATTATTATGAATAGAAAATATTCTATTAAGAATGAGTTGTCATATGGAAAATATGGAAACGTTTCCATATTGGGAGTTGGATATTAAGAATCAATATCTAGATTAGAAACTATTATGCAAAAGGATGTTCAAAGGAATGTACTTTGAGTGAGAGACATCATATCTAAGGAATTGTCTTGTAACAATCTCCGATGGAGGAATTTGTAATTTCATTGGCAATAGTCATTGTGACTTTAGTGCAGTGACATTACGAAAGGATCATTGCATAAAATGTTAGAATCTAACATGTTCCATAAATGGCAAGAAT
Source organism: Lactuca sativa (assembly GCF_002870075.4). Lineage (NCBI taxonomy): Eukaryota > Viridiplantae > Streptophyta > Magnoliopsida > Asterales > Asteraceae > Lactuca > Lactuca sativa. The sequence goes on from NC_056625.2 coordinate 203,444,839, forward strand.
TTGATGTTCTTTCACTTATGAAAATGGATTAGGAGTTGTGAAATGAGTATGATTGGAAATGTGTTCATTTGATCTATTTCACAAAGTGTGAACCATAGGTAAAACATTGTGTGCATGCTAAGAGCATGGGACAAGTGTTGTAATAATTCAAGTAAGAAGTTGATTACCCGAAACAACAAATAATGAGTAATCGATATGGTGATAAATAAAAGGTGTTTTATATATACTCAAAGCTTTGAGGCCATATGGGATTAGTATTATTCTTGTGTTTCACTTTGCATGTTTTGACTTCCTGAATAATTTAATTGGTTGAGAACAGTCAAATTATTCAAACGAGCCACAGTCGTTTATATGTTGGAAGTAGATATGAATGAAGATTGTTGTGAATTGGTGTGTGGATTGTCTAAAGAGTATTAGACATAAGCAAATGTTTGCTACAACGTTCATGAGTGCTTATGAATATGATTTGAGCATTGGATTAAACCCACGCTCACTTGGATCACTTCATGGATTTTATCACGAGTGATTGGTGAGATGATAACATCTTATATTCTTGAAACCGAGATGTGTGAATTGTATCTTGCGAGTCGGTTACACATTGATAATATGTAAACGCACTAGTAATTTGGTGTTATAAAACATATTGTTGTGTGTGATTTGGTGAGTGAGTGCAAGCGAGCATTGAGTCAAAGTTTATTCGTTCCTTTTATTCAAAGTAGGATAAAAGCGATATCTGTGGGCCCCTCGATGATTTAGTGATGGCACCTAAGCGCTTGGCCAAGCCGGGACTAATTTGATGTGTTCAAATTGTAGTCTGTTGTCAGTCGTCATAAATCTGAATTCGGGAAACATCACATAGACAGAGAGAATGATTTAGATCCATCTCTCAGTCTATACGATATCTAGAATGGAGGGATATATGATCCCTTATCTAAAGGACACGCGTACCTGATAAAATCAGAGTTGACAGCGGCTTTAGAAAGCTACGATTACAGATCAGGATCTGAAGTCATACGCAGAGTAGTTATTACACTTATCCAAGTGGGAGACTGTTGGATTAGTGTCTAAGTCCATAACTATTTTGGTATGTACTTGACCCGATGGTACATGGTCCTTTTGGGTTGCCTTCACCAAAGCAAATTGATAGGATGAATTATGGAGAGAAAGGATTAATTATGATTTATTAATATATTATGAGGATAATATATTAAAGGAGAAATCATATTGTTTAATTAATATTAGTCAAGAATTATTAAGAATTAAGTTTGTGACTAAAAGACATTAATTCAACTTAAGGGACTAGAACTGTCAATTGTATGATAGTTTAATATTGAGCTAATGGACTCCATATTAAAGGGGTGGACGAATTCTATGGGGAAACCCATTAGAAATCGTCCTAGGCCTTTAAGGAAGGAGCCCATGGGTTGCTTAGGGCTTAAGCATCCAAATTAGGGTTTCCTTGTTAGACAACCCTAATAGCTTCACTATTTAAAGAACCCTTATGCCTCAAAAACGTTGTGAACTTGTTGTCTAGGGTTTCCACGCGTTTTGGGCAGCCTCTTTCTCTTCTCCTCTTCATCCTCTTGCTCTTGGTGTTTGTGAACCATTAGAGGAGTGACATTTGTGACTCTAAGCTTTCTAAAGTCAATACAAGAAGGATTTGAGATTGTTATTGCTACATAACAATCAAGGTAATATCTTAAACCCATTCTTATGTTAATATGATTACTTGTATGCTAGAACTAGGGTTTATAGTCTTGGATGAATTGCATGTACAATAGAGAAACCTAGATCCAAGCATTAGGGTTTGTATGAGCACATAGGATGTTCTTATGGCTAAAACCCATCAGTTATGGTAGAACCTAGAGAAGATGAAATTGAAATGTAAGGAGTCGTTTGTTTTTTTTAAAAGCTCTGCAGCACCACTTTTGTCTGCGCCCCGCAGACAACGCGTAAACTTTTATCCCCGCAGACTGTTTTTTTCGAAGGGCTAAGATCTAAAAACCTCTGCGCGAGGTCTTCACCACACAGACATGGACTACCCACTTCTCACATCTGCGGGCTTTTAACCTAAAAAAACGCCGCTACTTCTATTATTCCAGTCGACGCCCTGAAAGAACTCATCTTTATCATTGACTCCTCAACCCTCGCTCCACCACCGATCTCCCTGCCTCAGTCCACCAGTGCTCTCCACCAACCAGGACTCTGACCAGGACGCCGACGCCGACCAGAATGCCGCCAAGAACACTAGACAGCGATGCGCTACTTCTTCCTCTTGGCTGTCGGACTTCACATCTTTTGAAGGTATGCATTGTTTCCTTTTTTTTCAAATCTCACATGAAATTGGTGTTTATTTTTGCTGAAAAGTCTATAATCTAATCAAATTTGTTGATTATTTTTGCTGAAAATTGTTGTTTTTATCTTAAATTTGATGTTAGATGTTGCTGAGAATGCTTGTTTTTCTCAAATTTGTTGATTCATTTTCCTTTCTAGCATAAGTTTCTTGTTGAATGTTGCTGAAAATCTATAACATTGATGAAATCAAGTTTTTTTCTTGATTAAAATATGAAAAATTGTGTTGGAAATATGAAATATTGTTGTGAATGTTGTGATTTTTGTTGAAAATACTTTTTATTGTTTAAAATTGTTGTTTAATATGCTGAAAATTGTTGTTGAAAATTGTGAATGTTGTTTATTCTTGCTGAAAAGTCTATAATCTAGTCAAATTTGTTGATTCTTGTTGCTGAAAATGGTTTCTTTTCTTAAATTTGATGTTAGATGTTGCTCAAAATGTTGTGAATTGTTGTTTAATATTGCTATGAAAATTGTTGTTGAAATCAAGTTTTTTTATTGATTAAAATATGAAAAATTGTGTTGGAAATATGAAATATTGTTGTGAATGTTGTGATTTTTATTGAAAATACTTTTTATAGAAAATACTTTTTACAATACCTTATAAAATCTTATTTGTCTATGATATATTGGTTATTAGAAATGACACAAAACAACAATGGACCAATGAGCATTTAAAATGCTTATTGGATACTTGTATTGAAGAAGTAGAGAGTGTTTGTAGAAGAGGATTAAGTTTGCAGAAAGATTAATGGATAAGGTTTAGAAGAGTTCTTAAGGAAAAATTTGGTGTTGATTTGAGTAAAAAACAAATGAAAAACGCATATGACAATCTGAATGTCAAATACACATGATGAGTATATTTAAAAAACAAAACTAGTAATATATACAATTCTCAAACAAACACTTCTAACTTAATAGACGAGGAGTGGGATGATTTTAAGAAGGTACATATACATTAATATAAATATATAATAATAATAATAATAATAATAATAATAATAATAATAATAATAATAATAAATATTTATGTTTGAAGTTGCCAAATGTTCTTATAATATTTTTTGTTACATTTGGGTTTAGGGGCATCCGAAGGCTGCTTCATTGAAAACAATTCCACTGCCTTTTCCAGATCTTTGTGCATGTCTTTTTGATGGAAATAGTGCTACTGGTAATTTTAGGAGTTACTCAACCCAATCCTCATCAGTAACTGGAGCATCCTCTTATAGTGCTCGACCACTTCAGATTACCGCCACCCCTTTTCTTGCAATAGATGATGATGGTGATGACACTTCCCATCATGCTAGTGAGCCACCACCTTCTTCGGTAACCCCAACAAAAGGGCTAAACCCTCAACTCCTACAGCTCCTAGTGCCTCACCGTCTGCTTCTTCTCCTGATGGAACTTCTATTACTACTGACGATTGGAATGAAAAAGGCTCTACAAAGTTTGACTAAAGGGTATATAATTCCTCAATGTTTAGAGAAGTTAGAGGTGCTTCAGTTAGGCCCTATAGATCCTTTACGCTTTGTTGCATATCATATTTTTGGAGGGACCATGAACATGAGAGAGATGTGGATGCATTTGCCTGATGTTTCCGAGATATTACGAGGATGGCTTGAGATGACGGGTACAAGTTTAGGAGTTTTGAAGGACGGAAAGATTCTCCATTGATTTTTCTTGTGTTGAAACTATTTTGTTAGTTTTTTTTCTTTTGTTGGAACTATTTTGTTAGGTCTTTTTACCTTTGATGGAATTATTTTTTGTTATTTTGCTACTTGGAATATGGTTTATCTAATGTTTTTGTGCTACTTGAAATATGGGCAATGTAATGTTTATTTGCTACTTGAAATATGGTTTATGTAATGTCTTTTTGCTACTTGAAATATGATTAATTTAATGTTTATTTGCTACTTGAAATATGGTTTACGTAATGTTTTTTGCTACTTAAAATATAATTGAAGAGTTAACAACTCTTAGATCGTTTAGAGCTTTCACAAGTGCGATAAAAGAATTCAAACAGTTTTATGAATAAACAAGAACAAACACAGATCGGAATCAAATATGTGCTTATGATTCAAAACTGAATCACGCCTCAGCAGAGCTCGATGAAGAACTTCCGATGTAGAGGCGAGCTAGGGTTTACAGAATCGTAAAGATGAAAATAATGAAAGCGATAATTACTAAGCCTGCATGCATGCAGCTTAAATACTAAACCCTAATGTAAAATAATGCACGGCTGGACAGGCCCAATACCGGCAACAAAACTCGGCTATGGACCAAGCCCATGACGCAATCCTCTAGACTCAACAATCTCCCCCTTTGCGTCAAATGAGGCGAGAGATTATTTCTTCTGACCAGGTTTCACCGTCTTTATAACTTTGAAAAGTTTAGGAATAATGGCGAGAAGAGTTTGTCGGAATAGAATGTACCACCTCAGCATATCGACGAACAACTTTTTATATGCAGCAGTGTTCTGGTCGCACCTTTGTATAATCTCCATTATATGCTCAAGACAGGATGTCGAGAAAAGGTGTTTGTCAACAAGAGCGAACATGCACTTTTGACCTTCGCCCCTGAGAAACATTACTGTGTGATACTTGGAATCAATCTTCCCCTTGATCATGGAATTAACATTGCCAGCTTTGCCCATCGGTTTGATCGTTGGTCGCTTGTGTATGGCTGATGCAATTTCCTGGTCCATCTTCGCTACCTCATGAATGTAGCAAACAAGCATACGCTTGAGATGATCAATAATTGGCTGATACTCCTGAGGATTTGAAAAAAAATGTTGTTGAGGAGTATCCAGTCATGGGGGTTGAGGTTTGGTAGATTAGCAAGGGAAAAGAAGTGAACAGTACTTTCGGTTCCTCTAGTCACTCTAAACTTGACATTAATGAATTTCCCTGCTGAATAGGGCTTCATCACCCTGACGGTGGTTATCTTCTTTAAGCTCCATGTCTGGTATTGAGGTTGAGCAAACTCCAAGTAAAAATCTAACAGATCCCTATCTACCTTCGGGTCTGGAGATGGAATAGCAGCAGTAGAGTTGAAACAATGGAAGATGAAGGCCTTTCTAGTGATTGGCATATCGAACTGCACATCCCTGGAGTTATCACGGCTGAAAGACATTGTAGGTTCGAGCCATAGAGCACCTGGCTCGTCAATCACACACCTCAGAAGCGATTCTTTAGTCCATTCAGGGAACATGGCCTTTTTCTTTTCAAGAAGCTCCGCCTCCTTTCGTTTCACTTCGAGCTCAGCCTTCTCCTTCATAGATATTTCTTCAGTTTTTTTTCGGAAGAAGCAGCCTTTGGGACAGGCTTCCTGGGAATTTCAACGTAGACAACATCTTCTTCGTTGTCGGTATCATCTTCTCCGATTTTCTTCTTTTTCTTTTCCTTATTACTGACCGAAGCTTCATTACCCTTCGGTTCAGCAGCTGGCTTGGAGGTAGAAGGAGGAGGTTGATTTGCTTCTTGCTTTTCTTGCTTCATCTCTTTCTCTCCCCTTGTTGCGGATGAACACCAGTCACCGGAACACCCTCGATGCGACTGAGGACGTCTAGTGCCGGTCGGAGCTTGTCTGCCAAATGCCTTCGGGTGGTGATAGTGACAAGAGGATCATGACCTTCAATTAAATGAAGAAGGATGGAGTGAATGTCTGCAGCAGAACTCCGTATTGCCTCCCTCTCTGATTTGAGGTCATCAATCTCAGCATGAGCAAATTTCAGCTTATGAGTTTGCAATTTAAGTTGAGTTGTTCGTCTGACAAGCTCATCCATAACTCCATTTTCCATGGCTAAGTCCGCTTGTAGTTGAGATAAGCGTTCATTAACATTAGCATGGAATGCTTCATTCGCCTGTTGAATAGCAAGGCTTGCTGCTTCAACCTTAGAACATTCAGACTGAAGAGTCTATTGAAGAGTTTCTACAGAAGAAGTAACTGTAGCAGCATTCTTGGCAGCAGCCGCCTGCAAAGAGTCTAAAAAGATGTGAGCCTGGGAAACTAGTTTATCGACTTTTGCTGTAACACCAAGAATTTAAAAACAATTTTTCGCATTTTATAAAGGCAAAATTCATTTAATATTCATAAAAACATCATTGTTTGTAATTCATTTCATAACATATAAAAACCCCAAGATCACATAATATAAAATCCCGCGTGTGTGCACTGATTAGGCCGGAGCCTTCCCGCGATCCTCACTAGTACCTGAAACAAATAACACCAACACTGTAAGCATAAAGCTTAGTGAGTTCCCCAAAATACCACATCAAACATATTAGCCACTCGAGGCTACAACTTTGTGGGTCCGTGCACCCATACTCTGTGAACCCTCAGGTTCTAACTCTGTAAACAAGCATAGCATAAATCACATAGAAGAGTGCAGTGCAACACATAACATACATAGCATACAAATACTCTATCATATAACTCTGGTTACCTACTCAAGGTAAAGTATAGTGAGAAGACTCACCTCGCGTGTCTCGATATCTCACAACCCTGGGAATCCCTCGTGCCCGATTCTCCGAGCTCTAATCCTCCTATAACATTATATGTCCCTAGTTAACACTTTATATCTCTAATGTTGACTATCCCTAAGAAGTCAACACATGTCCACTCTGGTCAACGGTCAACGGTCAACGGTCAACTTTGACCGGACTCGGCGAGCACTAGGGCGACTCGGCGAGTCTAGACGTCCTCACCAATTCTCTAAGATTCCCTTTATACACGTCGAGTATCTCCCCTGACTCGACGAGTTCCTCCTGGAAGAATCGCGGGGCCACCCCGACTCAACTCGCAGAGTCTGAAGAACAACTCGGCGAGTCCCAGTTCGACTCAGACCACCTGTTAACCCTCTCTAACTCGCCCTGACTCACCGATCCAACCCATAACCCGGACAGGACCATTCTAAGGCAATCTTCAAGCTACTCGCCGAGTCTATTCATCAGACTCGGCGAGTCCATGCCATGCAACCGCTCAAACTGCTTTCTAAGGTCAGATCTGCTCCGGCAATTCATAGGTCTGGCCTTCCTAGACTGGTTCATCACGTAAAGTCCTTATTTCGGTGCTCATAATACACCCCATGACTCATAATTGACGTTTTGACCTAAGGCATAAGGATTCCAATCCAAAACCTCCATTGATTCCCGAAAAACTCAGGCATGGGACACTCTGGACTTCCAAGGGTCCCAATATAGGGTTCCAATCGTTTGGGGGACTAAGGAAACACTCGATCTAGCCACAAAAGGGTTCAATAAACCCTAAATCCATATACACATCAACATAGAAGGGAACAACTCGAAAATATTACCTGAATAACGTTGCCCTGTGTCCCCAACCCATAGAATATGGCTTCTCCTGTTGTTCCCTTAACCAAGCCTCCTCATCCTTGCAAAATAACACTTCCAAGATCAATAATGGTCTTCTACCTTGCTCCAGATGCTCACAATCGAATTAGGGTTTCACTCAAAGGACTAGGGTGAACAATGACGGCCATAAGGCCCCTTATATATGTCCCAAACCTGGGAAGTTAGGGTTTCGCTAAACAGCGCGGACTCGCCGAGTCCATATCCGGACTCGCCGAGTCCAGTCGCGAACCCGCGATCCTACTCGGCGAGTCTGAGCTCCAACTCGCCGAGTCCCCTCTTAAAACACCCAAAATCATAAATATAACAATACCTGGAATTCCGGGCTGTTACAACTCACCCCCACTAGGACTAGACTTCGCCCTCGACGTCTCACTCTAAAAATAGCTCCGGATGCTGCTCCCGCATCTCACGCTCCGTCTCCCAGGTCATTTCCGATCCCTTCTGGTGCTGCCACTGAACTAACACTAGAGGTATCTCCTTATTCCTCAAAACCTTGATCTTCCGATCTCTGATGGCCACTGGTCTCTCGGCATAATTCAGACTCGCATCCACCTGAATGTCCTCTAATGGAACTACTGCCGACTCATCGGTTATACACTTTCTCAATTGCGACACATGAAAAGTGTCGTGGATCTGTCTCAATTCCGTTGGCAACTCCAAACGGTAGGCCACCCGTCCTACCCTCGCAATCACACGAAAAGGCCCAATATACCGGGGCCCCAACTTGCCCCTCTTCCTGAATCGAATCACTCCTTTCCAAGGAGAGACCTTCAGGAGTACGAAGTCGCCGACCTGAAACTCAAGCTCGGACCGGCGTCTGTCTGCATAACTTTTCTGTCGGCTCTGGGCGGTCAATAACCTCTGTCTAACCTGCTGAATCTGCTCTGTCATCTGAAGCACGATCTCTGTACTGCCCATCACTCTCTGTCCCACCTCTCCCCAACAAATGGGGGTCCGACATCTCCTACCATACAACAGCTCAAAGGGCGGCATACCGATGCTCGAATGATGGCTGTTGTTGTAGGAAAACTCCGCCAAGGGCAAATACGCATCCCAGCTACCCCCAAAATCCAACACACACGCCCAAAGCATGTCTTCGAGCATCTGAATCGTCCGCTCACTCTGACCGTCTGTCTGGGGATGATATGCGGTACTAAAATGCAATCTAGTACCCAACTCCTCATGAAATTTCTTCCAGAATCTGGAAGTGAAACGCACATCACGATCTGAAACAATCGAGATCGGCACCCCATGCCGAGATACTACTTCTCTCACATACACCTCCGCCAATTTCTCTGCTGAAGAACTCTCACTAATGGCAAGGAAGTGAGCGCTCTTCGTCAATCTGTCTACAATCACCCAAATTGCATCAACCCCTCTGGCAGTCCTTGGCAATTTGGTGATGAAATCCATAGTGATCTGTTCCCACTTCCACTCAGGAACCTCCAATGGCTGCAACTTGCCATGCGGTCTCTGGTGCTCGGCCTTAACCCTACGGCAGGTCAAGCACCTCTCGACAAACCACGCGACGTCCCTCTTCATGCAGGGCCACCAATATTCTCTCCTCAAATCCAAATACATCTTTGTAGCCCCGGGGTGGATCGAGAATTTCGATCGATGTGCCTCCTCCATCAAAGTAGTACGCGTACCGCCCACAAACGGTACCCAAATCCGACCCTGGAAGGTCATCAACCCTCGAACATCCGTAACGAACTCTGAAACCAAACCAACGACCCGTTCTCTCTTCTGCATCTCCGGTTGCATAGCCTCCGATTGTGCCCCACGAATGGCATCCAATACTGGAGCTATCACGGTCAACCTCAAACATACATTTCGTAGTTGAGTGCTCTCCCCCTTACGGCTCAACGCATCTGCTACCACATTAGCTTTGCCCGGGTGGTACAGGATCTCGCAATCATAATCTTTGACCACATCCAACCACCTCCTCTGACGCATGTTTAGGTTGGGCTGGTCCATCAAGTACTTCAAACTCTTATGGTCCGTGTATATCGTGCAACGAACCCCATACAAGTAATGACGCCAAATCTTGAGGGCGAACACTACCGCCCCCAGCTCTAGATCATGCGTGGGATATCTCGCCTCGTGAGGCTTCAGCTGCCTCGATGCATATGCTATTACATGCCCTCTTTGCATCAGAACTGCACCCAACCCCGAAATAGATGCATCACAATAAACTACAAAATCCTCCATCCCTTCCGGGAGAGCTAACACCGGGGCTTCGCACAATCTCTGGCGAAATGTCTCAAAAGAGGTCTGCTGCTCGGGTCCCCATGAGAATGCAACCCCCCTTTCGGGTCAATCTAGTGAGTGGCACTGCAATTCTGGAGAAGTCCTTAATAAATCTCCGATAATACCCTGCCAACCCAAGGAAACTCCTGATCTCAGAGGGTGACTTCGGCACCTCCCAACTCATCACCGCCTCAACCTTGGCCGGATCGACCAATATCCCTTCCTGATTAACAAGATGTCCAAGGAATTGGACCTCCCGCAACCAGAAGTCACACTTGGAGAACTTTGCATAAAGCTTCTCCGATCTCAAAACCCCAAGGACCTCCCTCAAATGCTCCTCATGCTGCTCTCTAGATCTCGAATACACCAAAATATCATCGATAAATACAATCACTGACCGATCCAACATCGGTCTACATACCCTGTTCATGAGATCCATGAATACAGCCGGGGCGTTGGTGAGCCCAAAAGGCATCACCACAAACTCATAATGCCCATATCGCGTTCTGAACGCTGTCTTCTGTACGTCCTCATCCCGCACTTTCACTTGATGATATCCCGACCTCAAGTCGATCTTGGAAAACCAAGATGCTCCCTGCAACTGATCAAATAAATCGTCGATCCTCGGTAATGGGTAACGGTTCTTGACCGTCAACTTGTTCAACTCTCGGTAATCAATGCACATCCGGTGTGAACCATCTTTCTTCTTGACGAACAGAATAGGTGCTCCCCACGGCGAGCTGCTCGGCCGAATGAATCCCTTCCCCAGCAACTCCTGAAGCTGCAAGGATAACTCTTGCATCTCTGGAGGTGCAAGACGATAAGGCACCTTAGCGATAGGCGCGGCCCCCGGAATCAAATCAATACCAAACTCCACTTGCCTCACAGGAGGTACTCCCGGCAGCTCCTCGGGAAAGACATTTGGATACTCACGCACCACCGGTACCTCCCCAACTGAACTCGGTCTCTCGGAAGTCGCTTGGGTATCCATCACATACGCCACAAAACCCTTACAGCCCTGCTGTAGACACTGCCTCGCTCTAGCGGCCGAACAAAAGGCCGATCCCGAACGTGTACCCTCGCCGTACACCGAAAGAACTCCCCCACTAGGGTCTCGTATAGTCACCAGCTGACGCTCGCAGTCGATGACTGCCCCGAATCGGCTCAACCAGTCCATGCCCACAATGACACAGACATCACCCATCGCGATAGGAATCAGGTCAATCGGAAACTCAACCCCGAAAATCTCTAACACACATCCCCGGAAGACCCCCGTGGCACAAATCACTCTATCATCAGCTATGGAAACTCTCAGAGGCCGACTCAATGCCTCACGACTAACACTGATATGCTGACTAAAGAGCAAAGATACAAAAGACCGACTCGCACCCGAGTCAAATAACACTAAAGCAGGCACGGAATTCACAAGGAAGGTACCTACGCATAACCTAATATAAGCATAATATTTCAACATCAATATAAATACATGAAAGGAAACGTACCAGCCACCACATCGGGCGCAGCGCGGACTTCCTCCGCAGTCAGCTGGAAGGCTCTCCCTCGAGCTCTCGGTGCCTCGGTCTTCATAGGCCGACTCTCTGTAGCTCTGATGGCGGCAGGAGCAGATCCCTGAGGTGCTCCGCGCAGCTGCAGACACTCAGCCTTCCGGTGTCCAGTCTGGTTGCAGTGAAAGCACACTGCAAACCCCTTGGGGCAGTCCTTGGCCATGTGCCCCTCCTTGCCCCATTTGTAGCAAGACCCCGCTCGGCAAACTCCATCATGCCCCTTGCCGCACTTTCCGCAAGTGCAGACCTTCTGGCTCCCTGGTCTGGGATCAGCAGGCTTGGCCCGCTTGGCGGCCGGCTGCGACTGTGCCGGTCGCCGATCCCTCCCCTGAGACTCCGCCTCCTCCCTGGCCTGAGTCTCAAACTCGATCTCCCTCTTCCGGGCATTTGCTTGAAGCTCGGCAAATGTCCGGTACGAGGAATTCGCAGCGAACTCCTGAATATCCCGCCTCAAGATGCTCAAGTAGCGGCTCATACGTGCCTGCTCAGTGGGCACGTGCTCAGGGCAGAACATCGCCCTCTTGTGGAACATCCTCGTGATTGCTGTAACAGACTCAATACCCTGCTTGAGGGTCAGAAACTCTTGTGCTAAACGCTCCCTCTCCACCTGGGGAACGTACTCATCTCGAAACATGGTGGTGAACCTCTCCCAGGTCACCGCAGAAAGCTCAGCAGGTGTATAATGCGCCGTTGCAAACTTCCACCAGTCCTTCGCTCCCAAGCGAAGCTGGTTCAGCGCGAATCGGACCTTCAAATGCTCAGGAGACGAGCAAGTGAAGAAGCACCCCTCAATATCAGATATCCACCTCATCGCTGCCACCGGATCCTGGGTCCCATCGAACTCTGGTGGTTTTGTGTTGCTGAATTCCCGAAATAGTAACGCATCCCCACCCTGCGGCCTTGCAGCAGTCACCGCTGCGGTAGCCGCTGCAGCAGCAGCCTCAGTAAGAGCGGCATAACGCTCGTCGAACGTCTCAATTAGCGTGGTCTTTATGGACCCAAACATCTCCGGAATCTCTGCCCTGATGGCTGCAGCTACCTCCTCTTGGATGATCCGACGGATATCCTCCTCACTGGTACCACTGCTCTCGGACGTGAAACGTGTCCTCACCATGATCTACCGCTGAAATACGACATACAATAATTTAGAATCCCCACGAACACACTCACACTCGTCAACTCTTTCCTCCTTGATTCTTGGCATTCCAAAGATTCTTACTTGGGCTGCACCCCGCTCCGGTGCTTCCAGTAGTACGGGCCCAATACTACTGTCCGCACCGCACCAAAATACACTCCAAGTCCTCCTCTTCGGATTCCAGGTCTCAAGTACTCTATCATGCGTAGACCACTCTCTAATAGATCTCTCATAAGTCCCTCGCTGCTACCTACTCACTCTCAAGCATCTCATAGCAGCTCACCTCTCCCTAGGCTAAGGCATCACAAATCAGGCCAATCTAGTTCTAATAGCAATGCCTAGCCTACTCTAGCATGCAGATACATCATATCAATATTAACATCACATAATGTAAGGGTATTTTGGGAAACCACTGTTCGGGCGCGGGCTGATCGTAAACACATCTCTTGCTCTGCGTCTTTTCAAAAATCTTTTAATCTTTTGAAAATTACATCTCAAATCCTCAGTTTGAGTTCAAATACGCCCGGAGGTGTACTCGAATCCCTCAAACCAACGCTCTGATACCAAATTGTAACACCAAGAATTTAAAAACAATTTTTCGCATTTTATAAAGGCAAAATTCATTTAATATTCATAAAAACATCATTATTTGTAATTCATTTCATAACATATAAAAACCCCAAGATCACATAATATAAAATCCCGCGTGTGTGCACTGATCAGGCCGGCGCCTTCCCGCGATCCTCACTAGTACCTGAAACAAATAACATCAACACTGTAAGCATAAAGCTTAGTGAGTTCCCCAAAATACCACATCAAACATATTAGCCACTCAAGGCTACAACTCTGTGGGTCCGTGCACCCATACTCTGTGAACCCTCAGGTTCTAACTCTGTAAACAAGCATAGCATAACTCACATAGAAGAGTGCAGTGCAACACATAACATACATAGCATACAAATACTCTATCATATAACTCTGGTTACCTACTCAAGGTAAAGTATAGTAAGAAGACTCACCTCACGTGTCTCGATATCTCACAACCCTGGGAATCCCTCGTGCCCGATTCTCCGAGCTCTAATCCTCCTATAACATTATATGTCCCTAGTTAACACTTTATATCTCTAATGTTGACTATCCCTAAGAAGTCAACACATGTCCACTCTGGTCAACGGTCAACGGTCAACGGTCAACTTTGACCGGACTCGGCGAGCGCTAGGGCGACTCGGCGAGTCTAGACGTCCTCACCAATTCTCTAAGATTCCCTTTCTACACGTCGAGTATCTCCCCTGACTCGACGAGTTCCTCCTGGAAGAATCGCGGGGCCACCCCGACTCAACTCGCCGAGTCTGAAGAACAACTCGGCGAGTCCCAATTCGACTCAGACCACCTGTTAACCCTCTCTAACTCACCCTGACTCACCGATCCAACCCATAACCCGGACAGGACCATTCTAAGGCAATCTTCAAGCTACTCGCCGAGTCTGTTCATCAGACTCGGCGAGTCCATGCCATGCAATCGCTCAAACTGCTTTCTAAGGTCAGATCTGCTCCGGCAATTCATAGGTCTGGCCTTCCTAGACTGGTTCATCACGTAAAGTCCTTATTTCGGTGCTCATAATACACCCCATGACTCATAATTGACGTTTTGACCTAAGGCATAAGGATTCCAATCCAAAACCTCCATTGATTCCCGAAAAACTCAGGCATGGGACACTCTGGACTTCCAAGGGTCCCAATATAGGGTTCCAGTCGTTTGGGGGACTAAGGAAACACTCGATCTGGCCACAAAAGGGTTCAATAAACCCTAAATCCATATACACATCAACATAGAAGGTAACAACTCGAAAATATTACCTGAATAACGTTGCCCTGTGTCCCCAACCCTCAGAATATGGCTTCTCCTGTTGTTCCCTTAACCAAGCCTCCTCCTCCTCCTTGCAAAATAACACTTCCAAGATCAATAATGGTCTTCTACCTTGCTCCAGATGCTCACAATCGAATTAGGGTTTCACTCAAAGGACTAGGGTGAACAATGACGGCCATAAGGCCCCTTATATATGTCCCAAACCTGGGAAGTTAGGGTTTCGCTAAACAGCGCGGACTCGCCGAGTCCAGTCGCAAACCCGCGACCAGATCCACGATCCTACTCGGCGAGTCTGAGCTCCAACTCGCCGAGTCCCCTCTTAAAACACCCAAAATCATAAATATAACAATACCTGGAATTCCGGGCTGTTACATTTGCGGTCGCTTCCTTGCACTCCTGTGTAGAGGCATCAACAGCACGAGAAGCCTGTTGACACTGAGAGGTGGAGGCTTCAATAGCCTTGGCTGCAACAGATAAAGAGGCTGAATGTTCTGCAACAACTGATGAGAATAGGGCCTTTAATGCAGCATCGGAATAAGCCTCGGAGGAAGGGGAGGAAAGCAGTTGATCTAGCTTGTCGTTTACCGCTTTGAGATGACGTTTGGTGATAGGCTCATCGTCATCATCTTCACTCTGGAATCGATAAGGACTGAAGTATGTAGAGTCGAACTCCAAATCCTCACTGCCCAAAATTGGTGTTGTTTCTGTAGAAGGTGTAGGTGATAAGGGTCTAGAAGTAGTTGGAGGTTCAGTTGTTGGTGGATTGGGAATAGTGAAGGTAGGTTTGGTAGTGGTGGTAGAGGTTGTATCTGTGAAAATAGGAATGGAAATAGGTTTTGAAGTGAAGGGTTGAGAAGTGGTTGTTTGAGAGATAGGAGGGATAGAAGCAGGAATTGTAACAGGTGGTGGTGAAGGAGGCAAAGTACGAACCGAAATTTCTGGAGTTGGGGAGCGAGGAGGAGTATCCCCTCGGCCCGAAGCTTCTTCATCAGAACTTTCGTTCTCAGAGTCTGACGATAGAGCTTTCTTCTGGTTAGGAGGATTGTATTCTGAATCTGACTCGCTGGAAGATTGAAGAATAAGTCTCCTAGCAGGCTTCTTCTGCTTTTTAGGTTGAGGTTGAGAAGGAGCAGCTTTATCAGTTTTCCTCTTCTTAGGGGTCTGCCCCGTGGATGGTTTTGTTACAAGACCCTCCTTCTGTGATTCAGGTTTCTTCCCCCTTTTGGTTGGTTTATCAGCTTCTTCAATTGATCGTAGCATCGCCGGTGTAAGTTCACGTGGATCAACAACTTTACGCTTGCTGTACTTTTGAAGTACGTTACTGGCTGCAGAGATACAACCGAGCATGGCTTCAGGTATTGAGCCGATGTAAGAAAACTTCGTGGGGTCAGTGACGGTGATCTTCATCGTATGAAAGGTGGCGATAGAGGAAAGCAAGGAATCCGCCATAATAGGGACACGATTGCGATCCATTGCCCACTTGGTGATAAGGGTCCATAAATGCCCAAATGAGATTTTTGAGTGCTTTGATGAAGAAAGTAGACTTTGAATCAGCTGCTGCCAAATGATAGCCCCATAGTCAAGGTTGAGCCCGCTGTACAACCCATACAACACCGTCATAAAGGCTTTGCTAGCACCATCAGAACCAGCACTTCGCTCAGATAAACCCTTAAATAAGAGAGTAAATAGGCCATTCCATTGAGGAGGAAGGCAGGACTTCTTGAACTTCGTGACGGTAGTTAGGGTTTCAGTGTACCCCATCTGATAAAACATAGTAAATAGTTAACTAGTGGTAATGGAGTCAGGATTTACCAGAGACAGATCTTGTGAGAGACCGATTAGGGCACAGAATCGACTCTTGGAGATAGAGACCTTCTCATCGTGAAGCTCGAAGTGAATACGCTCATTTGCTTTGTCGTAGAACGCCGTGGAGTAGACATGGGATAATAATGACATTGGCACTATTTCGACCTTTGTCAGTGCATCGACAAGTGGAGAGTATTTGAGACATGCAACCACATACAGCATGTACGGCTCATAAACGAAGGGAGTAAGATCGATGATTAGGTTTTGTTGGGGTTTTATTGTGAGTAGAGGTTGACGAACTGAGGTATCATGAACGGATGAGTAATCTGCCATTATAGGAGCTTGAGAGTGATGATGAACAGTTGCAGAAAATAGGCGGGTTTCTAGGAGAGCTTTTGGAAGTGATAAAGGTTAAGAGAGTCCCGTTCCAATTCCTTTTATACGTACATGGAAGAGAGAGAAGAATCCGGCTGAAATCTTGGATTATCTCTAAAACCGCGCCTGAATTGATGTGTAAACAGTTGGCATGCCGAAGATGACGCAGGAGAGAGAAAAACATTTCCCCTTTTTCACGCCTTTTCATAAAATCACCTTTTTCAAATCGCCAAGCCGATTGAATTTCTGCTGAGTCAGCTACCTTTTCATCCCTATCGTTTCACCTGACGACACTTGAGTTTTTGTGCCCTGATAATTTGTGCAAAAACTTTAGAGTTTTGGAAAATTAAAATTTTCATGCAAAGGGTGTAAAAGATAAGGAAATAAAGCAAATAATTTTGGAGTATCTGTGATGTCGTTCGAAGACATAAACCAATTG
Organism: Lactuca sativa; assembly: GCF_002870075.4. Taxonomy (NCBI): domain Eukaryota; kingdom Viridiplantae; phylum Streptophyta; class Magnoliopsida; order Asterales; family Asteraceae; genus Lactuca; species Lactuca sativa. The sequence continues at coordinate 203,461,999 of NC_056625.2, forward strand.
ATTCTGGGAAAAAATCACTTCCTTCAATGTCAAGAGAGACATTAAAGTGCTTGCTTGGAATCCTAAGAAATAACGATCGAAAACTTGTTAAGAAGTTTTGAAAGGCATCTTTTAAGGTTAAAGGGGTGGCTTTCGCTTCAATTCATAATTTCGATACTTAACATAAGATCAAAAATAGAATAAAGTACTTGTGAGATCATTGTGATCTGTTGAGCAAGTAGGTGAGAGATGATTTTGTAGTGACGATAGAATTTAAGAAATCTCAAAAAAATAAACTGTATCCTTTAGGGTTAGAGAAACCTTGGTGAAAGGAAATCTCATAAAGATCACTCAAAAATAAAAGGAGATTCCATTGGGTAACAAGTAAGATCTTGAATTTTTAAATTCACTGTCAATTCATTAGTGGTGTTGAATTTTGGGTTTCACTTAGTACATAGTTGCATGAGACTAAGATCATGAACACAAATTTTGTATAACCATAAACCTCAGTGGTTAAAACTGAGAGTCTTAAGGATTATAGAGATGAAACGAAATATAATGGAGAAAGATGATGGAGATGGTATAAGAAGCGAATGTACCTCTGCTTATTTAAGAACAAATAGCCTAAGCAAACAACTCTAAACTCCGTGTGAGAAGAGTAAGGTAGCTCAGGATTAGAGTGAACGTGATAGCCTGGATTGGAAAAACATGATTGGTGTAGTGCATGTTATTAAGGCTTCACTCAGAATCAGTTGAGGCTTGAGTCTACATACAACAACATGCTTCTAGGGACACTAAACTAAGGAAAGATGATATACCGGCTGGAGATGCGTCATCGAGAATCACACAAAAAAAACGTTAGAAATAGTAAAAACACAGAAAATATTTTTGGATTTTTGTGAAAATTGAACTGTTTAACGAGAAAAAAATGTTTTTGGGATTTTAGAAAAGGAAAGGAAGTAAAAATAATTTACAAAAGAATACATTTGAAACGCCTGTTAAAAAGAATAAGGAAGTTCAGAAGGACCGAACCCGAAATAGACCGAACGCTCGGCTCATTTCGGTTCATGGACCAACTTCACCCGAAATAGACCGAACCCGAAATGGACCAAACCCGAAATAGACCGAACGCTTGGTTCATTTCGGTTCATATAGATTCGCTCTATTTCGCTTGTTACCATTATGGGAGCGAAGGCGATTTCGGTACTGACTCGGCTTGCATCATTCCTAGGCCTTGTAAGATCTTATTGAAGCTTGCTTCAGGTAAAGCCTTTGTGAATATGTCTTCCAGTTGATCAGTCGTTCTGACGAAGTGAATTTCGACGTTGCTATCTTTGACGTGATCCTTGATGAAATGATATCTCAGTACGATATGCTTAGTCTTCGAGTGTTGCACTGGATTGTGACAAATTCTGATTGCGCTTTCAGAGTCACAGTACAAGGGGATTTTCTTCATGTTTAAGCCATAATCCCGGAGTTGACTCTGTATCCATACGACTTGAGATGTACAAGATGTTGCAACAATGTATTCGGCTTCTGTAGTGCATAACGACACACAAGTTTGTTTCTTGGATTGCAAACTTACTAATTTTCCATCCAGAAATTGACATCCTCCACTTTTACGATCTAATCCACAGCCACCTAGATCAGCATCTGAAAAGGCTTGCATGAAAAAGCCAGAATTGGCTGGATACCATAGACCGAGAGAGGAGGTTCGCTTCAGATAGCGAAAGATGTTCTTCACTGCTTGAAGATGAGGTTCTCGAGGGTTGGCTTGAAATCTAGCACAATAACATACTGAGAACATGATATTGGGTCTACTTGCAGTAAGATACATCAAAGACTCGATCATTTGTCGATAAAGCGTTGTATCAGCTACTGGTTTCTCCAAAGATGGTGTGAGTTTCGTTCCAAAATCCATCGGTACTTTTATCTTGGAGTCTCCTGTCATTCCAAACTTGGTGAGCAAAGCATTGGTATATGCTTCCGGATTAATAAAAATGCCTTCAGGTCCCTGTCTAATGTTCAATCCAAGAAAGAAATTAATAGGACCCATTGAGCTCATCTCAAATTTAGTTTCCATCAACTTTTGGAATTCAGCTGTTAAGCTTGGATTCGTGGAGCCAAAGATGATGTCATCAACGTAAATTTGGACTATCATAAGGTGGTTACCTTCTCTCTTACGAAAGAAGGTTGGGTCAACCGAACCTTGTTTGAATTTGGACATCTTTAAAAAATGAGTAAGAGTTTCATACTATGCTCTAGGAGCTTGTTTCAGGCCATAGACAGCTTTGTCGAGGATATAGCAGTGATCAGGATATTTTTCGTTTAAAAATCCCAGCGGTTGCTCAACATACACGGTTTCTTCAAGTTCACCGTTGAGGAAGGCACATTTGACGTCCATTGGATAGACTTCAAAGTTTTTGTGAGCTGCGTACGCTAGGAAGATCCGAACAGATTCCAATATTGCCACTAGAGCGAAGGTTTCTTCATAATCGATTCCCTCTTCCTGAAAATATCCTTTGACCTCCAGCCTTGCTTTATGACGAATGACATTTCCTTCTTTGTCCATCTTGTTTCAGAAAACCCATTTGAGACCGACAACCGAAGCTTCCTTTGGTGTTGGAATAAGACGCCATACCTTGTTTTTTTCAAACTCATTTAACTCATCCTGCATGGCTTGAACCCAGTCTGAATGATCAAGAGTCGAATTAACAGTCTTTGGCTCGATTTTGGACACGAAAGAATTGAACATGTAGAACTCAACTTTTGAAAATAGAGCAACCTGTTTCGCTTTGGTTTGAGATCGTGTCAACACTTTTTCAGATGATTCCCCAATAATTTGAGTCTGAGGATGATCTTTGGTCCATTTCACAAGTGTAGGAAATTTTGGATCATAGATGGGATCCAATTCAGCATTAATTTCTTCTTTGAGTTCAGACAGATTGTCATCTTCACTAACTGTTTTCTCCCCCTCGAATAATGATTCCTGTTCAAGATAGGCATTTGTACCTTCTTCATTTGTTGGAGTTTCAGTGGAGGTGGATGTATTTGTTGATAAGTCCTCCCCCTGGAAAGAGAATCCTTGATCATGATGAGGAGAAGAACCCTCCCCCTCGACAGTAGGATGGTTATCAGAAGGTTGGTTTCCAGTTGTATCTTTGGTTCCTTTGGATTGTTCATCGGCCATTTTCTTAGCATCATCATCTATAACTTGTTTCAAATTGTCAACCTTGTTCTCTGTAGCTGCTGACTCTGAGTCGATCGCTTTCTGAGGTTCATCAAACAAGAGCATGAATTGGTCAAAAAGATTTGAGATTGAGACAGTAACCCGACCGTTCTTTAGAAATATATCTTGAGATACATCATTGGTTGCCCTTAACTTCTTAACATAGCTATCATCAAAAGTGACATAGTATGTTTCTTCAATTTTCTTCGATCGTTTATTGAGAACTCTATATGCCTTGGAGTTCAGGGAGTAGCCTAGGAAAATTCCTTCATCTGCCTTAGCATCGAACTTGTTGCGATTCTCTTTGGAGTTGAAAATGAAGCACCTAGAACCGAACACGTGAAAGAATTTCACGTTTGGTTTTCGGTTGTTTAGAATCTCGTAAGGAGTAATGGAGAATCGTTTATTCAAGTAAGATCGATTATGAGTAGGGCATGCAGCTGCAATTGCATCAGCCCAAAAGTATAATGGCAGAGATGCGAAGCATAACATGGTGTGTGCAGCTTCACACAAGGATCGATTTCTCCTTTCAACAATGTCGTTTTGTTGTGGAGTATAAGGGGCTGAGAAATTGTGAGTTGTCCCCTTTTCAGCAAGAAAACTTTTGAATTCTTTGTTCTTGAATTCCAGACCATTATCACTCCTTATATTATGAACAATCTTTATGAGTTGTGTTTCTATCTGTATAATGAAGAGCTTGAGCTTTGTAACTGCTTCTGACTTTTGCATGAGAAAGAAGGTCCATGTGAATCTTGAGAAATCGTCTACTATCACCAGAATGTACTTATTTCCTCCAACACTTTCGATAGACGATGGACCACATAAATCAATATGGAGTAATTCCAATGGTTCTATTACCTTAGTGTTGATGATAGAAGGATGGCTCTGTCGACTCTGCTTTCCCATTTCACATGCTGCACAAAGATGTTCTTTATCGAATTTCAGAATTGGCAGCCCTCGGACATGATCACCCAAAACTAATTTGTTGATGTCCTTGAAGTTCAGGTGAGAGAGCATCGGAGTGAGCCTTTGAGAGCAAACAGATTGCTGGTTTTCCCTTTATCGGATTGAGATTCGGTGGATACATCTCTCCTTTTCGCTTGGATCTTAAAAGAACGTTGCTTGACTTCTTCTCGACAATTTCTGACCCTTCTTCGTCGAAAGATACTTTCAACCCGATACCAACCACCAGCTGTGATACACTTATTAGATTGTGTTGGAGCCCTTCAACGTATGCTACCTTCCTTATTGAGAATTCGCCATTAGTGATCATCCCGTAGCCTTTAATAGTTCCAAAAGAATTGTTGCCATATTTTACAATGCCGCCATCTTTTAGAGAGTGAAACTCCCTAAGTTCTTCCTTTCTCCCTGTCATGTGACGTGAGCATCCACTGTCAATGTACCATTCTTCATCAAATTGCTCGTCACGTATAACCTGCAAAAAATTAAGCAAATTTAGGAACCCAAAGTTTCTTGGGTCCTTGTGAGCCTTTTACAGGACATGGTATAGTAAGAGAAATATCAACCATATATGTACATTTAAGTAAAGTTTATTCATCTTTTCTTTTAATGGTGAAAACTTTAATTTTTGTTGACATAGAAGGACTAGGGTTTTTGACAGACGGACTAGGATTTTGAGATTTGGAATTAGGAGAGACGTTAGGTTTTTGGTTTTTGAGATCAGACTTGTGGGCTTGAGGACTGAAACTTTTCTTTCGGTTGGAGTCGGATGAGGGACCGAATCTCCTTTCAGTTGGAGTTGGATGAGGGATCAAAAATCAACTTTCGGTTGTTTAGGGATGAGGGACCGAAACTTCCCTTTCGGTTGTTTAGCGACAAGGGACCGAAACTTCCCTTTCGGTTGTAATTGGAAGATGAACCGAAACCGCCCTTTCGGTTGTTTAGCGATGAGGGACCAAAACTCTCCTTTCGGTTGTAGTTGGAATATGAACCGAAACTACCCTTTCGGTTGTATTCTGTGACAACCCAAAATTTCCATTCTGAACAAACCATATCAAGCCAATAGAAGTTAGAACAATTATAGTGAAATTCCAGACTTCGGGTATAAGTTTGGCAGCTTTTCTGGATTTACACTTAAGGAGATATCAGGAGAGTGGATGCACTAAGGTTTTGTGCAACACTGTTTTTCCAATACTCTATGATATTAGAGTTCATTCCGGGAATAAAAATATTTTCTGCCAAAAATCCCAGGACTATATATAGAAATCTGAACCAAAATAATTCATTAGTTACATTTCCAATTAGAGAAAAGCCAAAATTCTCTCTCACGGATCTTCGGGTTTTTATCCCAAATCGTGAGTACTTAGATCTAGTTGTATTATATAGCTTAGATTGTGTTTTATAGCATCAAAATCGGACCAAAACCCCCAGATTTGGGAGTTTACCGCCCAAGAACACTTGGGGAGTAAACTCCATCTTAAGGGCCAAAAGTGTCCCAAAGTCCCTCAAATCCTTGGAACTCAAACTAGAAGTCACCATTGCATGTTTAGGACACAAAATGAATTAGAATCAAAGGGTGAAAGTGAGTTCACGGCCAAGGAAGTTCTTGGGCCGTGAACTCCATGTTTAAGTGCCAAAATGCCCTAAAAATCCTCCTAAAGCCAAGAGACTAATTTGGGTATGTACCTAAATGAGTTTAGGACTAGCAAACACACTTAGAACACCAAGAGTAAGGTGTTCACGGCCCAAGAAGTTCTAGGGTCGTGAACTCCATAAAATGGTGCCAAATGGTGCCATAAACTCTTCTAAAGCCTAGTACAAAAGCCTAGTTTAGTTCCTAGTTAAATTAGGGACTTGAAAACACCATAAACATCCTCCCAAGGGAGATTACGGCCGTAATCTCCAAGGGATATGGTCCCAGGGCCGTAAACTCCTAAAAGGAGTTATATTATGCCCTAAACTCTTCCAAGGGCCAAGCCATTAAGTAGAAATGCTTCTTAGGACCTCATAGAGCATCAATCATCAAATGGACACATAAGTATGAGTTCACGGCCGTAAACTCATGAGTTTACTACCGTAAACTCATTTAGTAGTGTCTTTAGGGTCGTGAACTCCCTTATGGAGTTTTCCTTGAGCCCTACACACAATAGCTTCCCCTACAAACACTTAGATGCAATCCTAGAGGCTAATAACACTTGATAAAGTTGTTTAGCATGTCCTAGGGTGTCTTGACTTGTTTATTAGTTGTTTATAGACTAATTTGTTACATATATGTGAAATTATATGTTAACTAGGATCATAGAGTGTGTTCAAGACTTCACTTGACACCTAGCGGTCCTACCTCTTCAGTTCATCCGTATCACTTACTACAGGTGAGTTCATACCCCTTAATCAATGTTTTAACTATTTTTAAATGTTTTATTAGGGGGGGATACAAGTAGAATCATGCTACTTATTATATCAATCACATGTGATTAATATGCAACATTCAAATGATTTACTACTCATTAGCCGTTTTACCAAATAGTTTCCTTCAAATGATTTTCATAAACACTTTATATGTTTAAAACTCCTTATTACACTGTACATTTTACTCTAGATATTACATTTCAAACTTATTTACAATTTTGTTTCAAACAAATTTTTCTTTATACTAAACCGTTTTATCAAACCCATGCCTTCAAAACCCTTTTATAGATCGACATCAAGTCGATCTTTTCATAGAAACTATTTATGTTCAAAGGTTTTTACAAAACTTATTTTATGCTTCTATATTATAAATTGCATGCCTATATATGTATAATTATATAAGAAATGTTTAAAAGACTTAGGAAGGCTAGCCACCCTATTTCCTTTTCGCGCTTGAGATGTGGTCTGGTGGGATATCGGGTACCCGTCCGAAGGTCGTTTAAATATTAGTTATATATCATGTGTACACATATAGTCATAAAAGGTCTTTCCAGTTCATCCAATGCCCTTGGGTAGCAAGGGTATATATCCATGTGCATACGTACCAGTTATATTACTAGTAAGCTACCATATGGGTAGTTTAGGAAGATACTAGAACTATTACTAGAACACGATATCATACAATAAGTCAGTTCATTCATGAGTCAATACTTGCTAGATAGAGAGAACATACATTACAGCTAGTACACACAGTACATTACTATACAATTACATGATTACATTTACATAGAGATTCTGTTATAAGCATGTATATATATATATATATATATATATATATATATATATATATATATATATATATATATAGTTATATAAGTAATGTTTAAAAGACTTAGGAAGGCTATCCACCCTATTTCCTTTTCACGCTTGAGATGTGGTCTGGTGGGATGTCGGGTACCGTTCGAAGGTCGTTTAAATATTAATTATATATCATGTATACATATATGTACATAATAGTTCCTTTGAGTCAGTTCAGTACCTTTTGGTAGCAATGGCATACGTTCATATACTTTTACATGATCATGCTTACATGAGTACATATACATAAATACGTTGAAAAAAATGTGATCCACTGTATCGGAGCATGCCTTAAATGTCAAGGCCCGAGTTGTAGCCAGAGTCTCTTGGAGGGAGAGTGTGAGTTTGCGTATAGATCTATACTGGATTGACTATCCTACACCTTGCTGCTAGCTACAGCCGGACCTGCAAGTCTACGGGTGACAAACGTCATTTCTTTTTACAACGATACTTATGTCGTTGTTACCAGTCAATAGTATGGTGCAATTAATCACATGATACCCTAATATAAATCCGGTTTAAGGTAGTTAGTACAGCAGTAGTTCCTATAATACAACACTACAGTACTACATTAATTTTTCCTTTACATATATTTAGTGATCTTTTCACTTAAACATTAAATGTAAAAACTATATTTTGTTAATGATAGTTACACTTGGAAAATTACACACTTTTACAAGAAACGAACATTCAGAGCAGTTAGGTCTTGGTAGAAGACTACATTCAGAACAGTTAGGTCTTGGTAGAAGACACCCTTATATAATATTAGGAATCATAGGGATTCCTATGGTTTTTCAAACATTTACAGTTGTTTTACAAACATTTTCATGCTTACAGTTCGCATACATTTTCGATACTTACAGTTCATATACAAACAATTTCTTACATACAAATTAAGACACTAAAATACTTATGATCCCACCAGCTTTAAAGCTGATACTCGCTTTCAAAATTACTTGTATCCTCAGGTCATCAATAGACAGGTACAAATGCAAGGTTAGAGAAGATGGAGCTCGTTCAAGACTCATCTTTCATTTTGATTTATGCTTTAGTGTCTATTATAATTTGACATAAAACATTTGTATAATAATTATATTATTAATGCAATGGATGATGTTGTTGCTTGTTTACTACTTTACATTGTTGTGATATTGTACATGACGTCCTCCGCCCCAGAACATTTCCGCCGTTCTTGGTTTTGGGGTGTGACATATTCACTTGAGGGACCGAACTGCCCTTTTGGTTCCAATATTTTGAAGGACCGAAACCGCTCTTTTGGTTCCTGTCATAATTGTGCTTCTGGTTCCCTGAGTTTTCCTCCAATTTTGACTTTCTTTCAATCCTTACAAAATCAGGATTTTGAGAATTCCAGAAACGTTTTCTTTCGGAGAGATTCTTCTTGTATCTAACGTTCCGTTGATGCTTTCGTTCGGCGACCTATTTGGGATTTCGATGAATGTTGGCCTTTCTTTTAGAAGCATGAGCACAACATTCACTCTTTGCTGAAGAGGTATCACTCGTGGTTTGGGTTGGTTCATCCACACAACGTTTGGTTCCACTTGTACTCGACACATCGTACTTTGTAGGATCATTCAGTGGTTCAGGTATATATCTACCTTTCACTCTCCATGAGGTTTTCTGAGAGAGTCCCTTCGTCTCGCCTGCATTATCGATTGGGGCTGACCAAAAGTACTCATCACATCCACCAGCATTGTCTTCTTCTACCATCGCTGTTAACTCTACAGTTTGTTGTGGAGTGACTCCCGACACAGTGTATACTTGATTTGGAGTAGTTTGAAATTTTTGGTACACAACTGCTTTAGCTTTGAGACGTTTGGTCTTGTTGGTAGTGGAGCGAGCATACTCAACATTATTTTCAGAAATGAGGTTCTTATTGGACTTCGGTTCACTCTCGGCTAATTCCGAACAGTCTACCAAATCTTCTACAGAAAATTCACTAATATCATCGTCCTCATTAAGTTCAGATGTATTTTCAACATCAATTTTGTTTTCTGAACTTAAGTTGGCATTCAATGAGTCGAATTTTTGTATAGTTTCGGCTCTCAGCTTCATCGTATCATTTTCATCAAGTAGATTTTTGAGCATGTCCTTGTGGTCCTTGGACTTTATGTAAGATTCAATTCTGTCCAGACCTATCTTATATGCAGGGGACACTTCATCAGAGGACACGACACTTTCACAGTTGTATGCTTCTGCATCGATTTCATCCTCCTTTAATTCAAGGAAAGGTAAAATCATACGATGAATTTTCTTCCCTATTTCACAATCAAGATGTAACTGAGTAATGTTAAAATAAAGCCTCTTAGCAATTAAATTTAAAACATTTCTTTGTTTGAGAAGTTTAATATTGTCTCTTTGTAAATAAATCGATTCATCTTTTGATCTAATTAATTCCTTTTCCTTTTGCTCGATCCATATTCTTCGTTCCTCACTCTTTGAAGAAATCATGCTGATTTGATCAGTTAGGTTAGAATTCGTGACACGGGTTTGGGTGAGACTGCTACTTATGCTAGAGAATTTAGACTTCAAATTATTTAATTCCTTTTCATAATTATTAGCAGGTAATTTTAGAGAAGCAAGAATATCTTGTACCTTTTTGATCAACTCATCACATTCATTGATCTGAGCACTAACAAGCTTGGTAGCGAAGCATCTGTCCTCTCGCTCTCTTTCTTCATCAACTCCCCCATCAGTTGTGTATCCTCTCATTTGGGACACACCCTCAGTCACTGCAAAGCATCTCCCCATTGACTGCTCTACTTTTGCCATCATAGCCTTTCCGTGAGTAGGCTTCCTAACTTCATCATCCTCCGAATCTGTGGACCAAACTTCCACACCTCCAAACTCATCAGTATTGGTCGAACCCTGCACAATCAAAGCATTCATAGTAGAGTTATTAACAACATACTTTCTTTTCTTTATCTCCTCCAATCTTCTCAGAAGGCTCGCTTCCTCAACATCTTCGCCTGTCTTCTCTTCTTTCTTTCTCAGCATGCAGTCTTTGGCGAAATGATTTTTGCCTCCACAATAGTGACAGTCAAAACCTGAGTCTCCTCCAGTCTTAGTCTCTTTCTTCAACTCTTCGATCTTTGATCCCATCTTCGGTTCCTCCTTGACCCTTTCGGCGCTATAACTTCCCTGCCAATTACGGTTTTTGTTGGTTGGGAATTTCTTCTTGATAAATTTTCTTGGATTTGACACCATCATAGCATACTCCTCGCTGGTTAGATCAAAATCAGCAAGATCTAATTCTTCTTCTTTTTCTATCGAACTCTTTCCTTTAGAGACAAGAGCTAGAGAACCAAGACCCGAAACAACATTCGTTTCCTTCGACAAGGCATTCTCATGGGATTTTAAAATACCCACAAGCTTTGCCAAAGAGTATGATTTGAACTGTTCATGAGCTTTGACAGTTGAAACAACAACCATCCATTCAGGTCTGAGACCATTCATGAAAGTGACCTTTTGTTCAATCACCTTTTTTTCAATACCTTGCTTTATCATCTTGCTCAAAAGATGATTGAAACGATCGAAAGTTTGGACCAGCTTTTCTTCAGGATTTTGCTTAAAATCACCAAACTCTGATAACATGAGGATTTGAATAGAGTGTTCCAGATCTGCATCTGTGGAGTATAATTCCTTCAATCTATCCCAGATCTCCTTGGCTGTTGCGCAGGAACTAACCAATCGAAATGTATATGATTGCAACGCAAACCCTATCATCCTTAGAGCTTTAATGTTGCACTGAAACTTCTCCTTTTCATCCAGAGGAATGTCTTTAACGTCATTAACAAGCTGATTGTATTCCTTCTGCGTTTTCACAATCTTTGACGTGCTGGAATGAGCGAATGGGCCAGAAGTGATTGCTTCCCAGATTAGATAACCATTGTCCTCCGATCCAATCACGTAGTCTTCAAAGTGATGCGTCCAGACTTCATAGTCTTGCGTATACAAGATTGGTATTCTTGTTGTAGACCCTATGCTGTTGGAGATATTGATTGGATTGGTTTGATAATCGTCCATTGACATGATGAATACTTTTGATCGAAAACCTATAAAAGATCAGACTTGTAATTTTTCAATTAGAGTTGGATTAACAATTAATGAGATTCGTCAATAAAGAGTGACGACTCGATAAATATTAATCAATGCAGAATAAGAAACCCTACGAACTTCTTCGACAGAAGAGGTGTGTATGGATTACACAGTCTCCTGCTCTGATACCAATTGAAGAGTTAAAAATTCTTAGATCGTTTATATCTTTCATAAATACGATAAAAGAATTCAAATAGTTTTAAGAATAAATAAGAACAAACACAGATCAGAATCAAATATGTGCTTATGATTCAAAACTGAGTCACGCCTCAGCAGAGCTCGATGAAGAACTTCCGCTGTAGAGGCGAGCTAGGGTTTACAGAATCGTAAAGATGAAAATAATGAAAGCGATAATTACTAAGCCTGCATGCATGCAGCTTAAATACTAAACCCTAATGTAAAATAATGCACGGATGGACAGGCCCAATACCGGCAACAAAACTCGGCTATGGACCGAGCCCATGACGCAATCCTCTAGACTCAACAATAATTGATGTAATTTTTTCTAAAGTTATACGTTGTTGATTTTAGGTTCATAATGGATCACGATCAAAAGTTACTTCTTGTAATTCTTATGTACCTGTACATCCGTTATTTTTGGAAGAGGGGTGTTGTAACGTCCCAAAATTTAAGACTAAAAAATTTCTTTTAATAAAACATTACTTAAAGTAAAATTATCAATTCCAAACATAATCAGAGTATTGGTTTCCAAACTACATATCCGTTATCAGAGTAAAACATTCCCAGACTGTCCAGTCTATGGTGTGTGCCATGCGATCACCCCGAGCTCTTCCCTCCGCTACCAGGAGTACCTGAAACCAAAACTAAAAACTGTAAGCACCAAGATTAGTGAGTTCCCCCATCATACCTCATACCATACAATCACATAATATACATACTACCGGGCAATTCTGTGGTGCCCGACCTACCCGGTACTACCATTCTGGGGTGCCGACCTACCCGTGTCAAGCCATTCTGGGGTGCTGACTACCCATGTCAAGCCATTCTGGGGTGCTGACTACCCTTCGGTCCTCACGACTGAACCTCGGGGACTATTTCACCCTATACTACTACTAACACTTATCATAACGTAACAGATTATCAGACATATATGGGGTGTCTGAACTACCCTTCGGTCCTAACAACCGAACTTGGGGACTGCTCCCCTCCTACTACCTCTAACTCATATTACAGATCATGCTAGCATGTAAACATAACATCACATATTGTCAGACATATATGGGGTGTCTGACTACCCTCCGATCCTAACAACCGAACTCTACTGATGAGTCATGGAACCCCGTCCATGCTCCTACTGATAGTGAGATACGGGCCCAGCCCACACTCACTCTTTCCCTCACTTGGGCCTCGCCCTTGATCTGCTGCTAATGAGATGTGGTACACCATCCACACTCTACTATTGGTGAGATACGGGACCTCGCCCACACTTACCTCCCTACCAGGCACATACAAGTATCACACAGACAACAAGTATAAACTATCACATAAACCATTCCTTGGGCACCCGCCCGCTATCATTGGACCTCGTCCTGAATATCATACTAGCATACTGTGCCTAGGGCTAACCCCCGGGTCTTCTACTCATAACTACATGGGCCGACATTGTGGCCGTAGAACAATTCACACAAAAAAAGGAAACTCACCTGCACTGGCTGAATACGTTGATGATCCCACTGGCTGCTGCCCGGCAACTCTCTGAACTCCTACCCCACTAGCTCCCCGAACTATCAATATCAATGCAACACTTAGTCTAATTGACCCCCGAAAGACAAGCAAGTCAACTCTGGTTAAGGTCAAAGTCCTGGTCAAAGTCAACCTCCCAGGTCAACCCTACTCGCCGAGTCAACCTACTGACTCGCCGAGTTCATAAGTTCAGAGCCTTCCATTCGCGACTCGAATCGCCGAGTCTACCGATTTCCGAGTCCTGACTTGTCCAACTCACCGAGTCTCTATTCGACTCACTGATTCGAGTCTCAACTCGAAGGGTTTGGGTTTTCGCGACTTGACTCGCCGAGTCCAAGACAACCTTCAACAGACTCGCCGAGTTGTTCTTCAAACTCGCCGAGTTCCTGCCTAACTTCATTCGACTCGACGAGTTGCTCATCCCACTCGTCGAGTTCTTCCTAAGCTTCATGCTACTCACCGAGTCCACTCAAAGGACTCGCCGAGTTCATTCAGATCTACATACATGCAAAGGACTTTTGAGTCATCCATGGACTCCAAACCATAGATCCATACTTCCAGAGCTCAATCCCCACGTAAAGTTGCAAACTTTACGTATAACTAAAGAGATCTAGGCTCAAAACACACTAGGGTTTGGTTTAAGGACAAAAAGGGCTTCACTACTACTCATCTTCTGATGCTTTATGACATACTGGACCATCCCAACACTAGATCTGAAGTGGCAACAACACATCTAAGCCCCCAAACTCGAATTGGGTCTCAATCAACCATAAAACCCCCAAATCTCATAACAAAATAGATCTAGATGCAAAGGAGGGAAAATGACAGCTTATTACCTCCAAGATGGACACAAACTGAAGTAGATCTCGGATCTACACCTCTCCTTTGAAGCAACCTTCTTGATCTTCAAGTTCCTTTCCAAAATTTCCTTCCTCGAAAGCTATTTCTCTCAAATGATGGAAGCTCACACGAAATCTAGGGTTTAAAGGTTCTCTAGGATGATATGGAGGCTGAGGGAGGGACATAACACCCTTTATATAGGATACAACTCCCGTAATTAGGGTTTTCCTCGTTCAGACCAGACTCGCCGAGTCGCCTTGGCCGACTCGCCAAGTTGGTCACTTACTCCTCGACCCGGATCCCGCTCGGACTCGCCGAGTCGTCCCTTAAACTTAGGGTTTCCTTTCCTTTCATGGCCTTTCTGACTTTGGGTGTTACAGGTGTGAAACGATTGCGGGATAATGATTCGGAAATGACGGGACATGAATACACATTGGAGTTATTACATCGTAATCATTTACAATGTGACTCTTTTGTACGACTGTGTGCTCATTTTAGAACAAATTACTCATTAAAGGACAACAAACATGTATCAGTTGAGGAAAGATGACTATGTTTTTTATGATGATCGGCCATAATCAACGTTACGTGATTATCAAGCGGAGATTTCAGCACTCGAAGCAAACAATTCATAATTTTTTTTATGAAGTGTTAGAAAAAAATGATGCTTTTCGCACAAGATGTTATAGTACCAACTTCTTTTAATATGAATCCAAACATTCCGGGACATAATAGGAGGCTACGACGGGTTTTCAAAGGGGCGGTTGGTGCACTTGATGGCACTTTGATACATGTTGTTGTCCCTGCTAAGAAACAAGACTTATATAGAAGTAGGGGAAAGGGAGATTGCTACCAAAACGTATTGGCAATTTGTGACTTCAATATGATTTTTACATTTGTTGTGACCGGGTGGGAAGGGGTAGCGCATGACTCTAGAATATTATCAGAACCAATAGCCGATCCACAAGCATCATTCCCGTTTCCACCACCAGCTAATTTTTGTTTTTTTTTAAATATGTTTATATTTGTTTGAAAATTGATAGTGTTTTGCATTTTTATAGACAAATATTATCTTTGTGATGTCGCGTATGCACACACTCGAGGATTTATGGCCCCTTATCGTAATGTGAGGTATTGGCTTGGAGATTTTCGTCAAAGAAGTGCATTAACAAATAAAGAAAAATTTAACCATGGACATGCAAAACTTCGGAATGTCATTGAGCGTGTTTTTGGTGTTTTGAAAGCACGCTTCCCTATATTGAAGAGGATGACACCATTCCCGTTTGTTACACAAAAAAACATTGTCATGGCATGTTTTGCGCTTCATAATTTTATAAGGAAAGTCATGACATGTTTTGCGCTTCATAATTTTATAAGGAGAGAATGACTGAGTGATGAGTATTTCGCATGATACGATGAACCCAATGTCTCGTTTTGAAATAACAATGTGGTCGTTGATGATGATGATGAAGACGGGATTCCAACACATGGTATTATAGCAGACTGTGAATATATGACTCAGTTACGGGATGAAATTGCTGAGCAGTTGATGCACAATATAGATTGAATTGTTTTAAATGAAATTGTTATTGTAAAACCATTTTTTTATTGTATGACTAATTTAGTTGCATGTATTTTATTTTCATTGTTGTATGACTATTATTATTAAAATTTTGGTGTTGAAAAATCATTTGAAGTTTGTAAAATAATTTTATTTAAAATTCAGTTTATTTTAGCAGTCTGCAGATGTTAAAAAACAAACAATATTCTTATTGCAGACTGCAGACGTTTGGTCCACCTCTTTTGCTGCAGAGGCTTGCAGATGTGGTCCGTAGACTGCAGACATTTTGGTTTCAGAAAAACAAACAGTACCTAAGTGCAAGAAAATATGCCTTGTGCAAATGAAATTGAATGGTAATAACCATGGCAAAGAAGATATTTCAACGAATATATATATATATATATATATATATATATATATATATATATATATATATATATACTACTACTACTATATTATTATACAAACCTTACTATTTCTAAAAATAGATTTATGACGTTCAAATGTTTAAGCTTAAAGTACAACAAACTATTAATATAATAATATTATAATTTAAATTGTACAAATAATAATGCAGTAAGTACAAGTATCTACCATCTATTGAACTGTTCCTTATATTTCCCAATACAACCATTGACCCGAAATCAGTCTATGTTGTATCCGAGATCATGGCAAATATATGTGGATTCTGGCGAGCCTCCCATATATCTCGCAACTTCCTCTTGAACTTCTCCCTTACCTTCCTCCAACTCCAAACTATATCACTGGCTTCCTCTATCTCTCTATCTCGTACTGAGATAAACCATGAATGCCACCATCAACCACCTACCCCCTTCAACTAAAACCATGCCCACGCACCACCATTATCCATCTCCTTCACTGGTCATATCATTTTGCCATCTAACGACACCAACCCATGTATTCTTTTTTGTGAATCTGTGTATTCGTGTTTAACTACATCATTTCCTCCTTTCTCTTTCTAGGCTTAATCTTAGTTGTTGAAAAAACCATTAATGGGGCTGATAATTACACCATAAACGTTGTTGCCACCAAGAGCCACCACCAACAACTAACTAACATTGCTCTTCTCTCTTCCTCCCTTTCTCAGAAAATCCCTAAATCACCTCCATGGGTACATCCACCACCATTCTCCTTCTCTATTCCGATCAAATCATCTTTCCCATTTTGTCTCTGATTCAACGCCTGGCCATCTCTCTTCGCTTGTAATTTTCTTTCCAAAATAAAAATTTATGGTTTTTGTTACTTAAAATTTTCGGATCTAAATGGATTTGACCTAGATTCTCTTTGATTCCAGGTAAGGTTTTTGACCTAGCTATTTCATTTGTTAACTCTAAATCCCGTTTCGCTATACGTATGTGACTGCTTATATATTTCCTTATAAATTTGTGAATTTATATTATTTATTTACATATTTACTTGAAACTGGTGTAACTGGTAGTTTTGATGGTTTTCAATATGGCAATAACAAAGTTTTACGACATGTCTACTTGTGCTTTCATTATAAGAATAATATTAACTATCTGTCCCTTTTTTTAAATATATGCATACAGGTTGGGGTAAATGTTGATCTTCTTAAGCAGTCAAAAAATCGACTGATTGGACAAATTTGCCCTGGAGAATGCAAGATTGGAATTATGTCTGATAACATTCATAAACCAGGGCACATTGGTATTGCATCTCGGTCTGGCACACTGACTTATGAAGCGGTTAGATATGCTTGAGTTGGTTTAATTTTAATTTCTTATTTTGAATTAGGAAAACATTTTGATTCTATGCAACTTTTTTGAATGGTTTGTTTGTTCAATTTGTTACAGGTGTATTAAACTACTGATGTTGGGCTAGGGCAATCCACATGTGTAGGCATTGGTGGGGATCCTTTTAATGGGACCAACTTTGTTGACTGCATGAGAAAATTCATTTGTGATCCTCACATGATAGAAGGTAACTCATCGTTTCTATTTATCAAGTATTATCTTATATTTTCATCTATTCTTGCATTGGATTTGTGGTTTTGGGAACTCTAATTTGGGATTATAGCAACTTTATTATATGAGTTTTCTCTTGGTCTTTTTAGATGGGATTCTTAAACTCTTTGTTTTATGATGTCTTGCAGGTGATAGAAAAATGGGTTTCAAAATTGAGCAATTCAACTATCTAAATAGCCAACAGATTAAGTTTAACAGATACATCCAAATAGAATAAAAAAATCCGTCAAACTTGAATTTAAAATCTATTGTTAAGATGTTGTTTGACTACATGTACTCATGTTCTGCAAACTTGAATTTTGTTGATATATATATATATATATATATATATATATATATATATATATATATATATATATAGCTAACATGATAGAATGCCATGAACATGTATATTGAAACCTACAAGAGGAACTCAAGTCCTATGATCATGTTCTTTATGAAGAACATAAAGAAAAAGAAAAAACCATTGTGCTGAAAATGTATTTAATGCCCTTCAACCATTTTAACATTTTCTTAATTTGTAAATTTTAAGGGATAGAAATGTCATGGGTTGGGTACTTATATAACCAGAATACCCTTGGGTAGAAATGTGATTTATGTTGTTTTTTTCTTTAGGTAGGGATCAATGATCATTTTTTTTATCTTTGAAGTTTATCTTATTCATTTTTGTTCTAAATATGATATGGGTCTTTGTGCCTCAAATTAGTTGTGATTAAAACCAATTTTCAACTTTCTTTATAGGACTTTAATTTGAACAATAGATTGTATGAGTTTGTGTTTTTGTTAAGACCATATTAAAAATGTTGGCTCATTGACTTGATTGTTTTCAATGACTCATAGTCTATGTGAGTTTTTTTTTTTTTTTTTTTTTTTTTTTTTTTTTTTTTTTAAATTATAACTGCAGATCAGTTTCAGCAGCTCAAGATTTAGCTCCTGAAACATTAGTTTCAATAATAACACATCAACTGCCAGTTACAATTACAGTAGAAACAACAACAAGAACAATAGATGATACAACAATAGAAACAACGGTTAAAAGGTATACCTGTTTTTTTTATGATGGGTCTTTAATCATGGAGAGCGTATGTGACTATGTATGTGTATTGGAGACTCATGAAAGTGAAATTGCTATTTACAGGATAAGAAGATAGTTTTCAATAAATTAGTTTGATATTATAAGATGAAACTTTTAATAATAGTTAATTAAATCTTTGACACTTGAATAAGTTACGATTGCATGTGAATAGATAAAGAATTAAAATTGCATTGGTTATCTGATTAAGGTTCTGACTATAGATTAAAGCTAAATTAGACTACAAAAACACATTTTAAGTACTTTATGTCAATTTAGGATACATTAACAAGTACAATTAAAAGTTTAAAATTATTTAAATTCTCCATTGAAGGAAATAAAGCTCATTTTGAAACTTTCTTGATCTATGGTATTTGATGAAATAAAGTTATATGAATCAATTTCTACATATTTGTTAGACTTTTAAAAATAATAATACTTAAATGTTTGTAATAATCAAAAGTCAATTTTCAAAATTTCAAATATTACACCAAAAAATTTAAAAAACTTCAAATATTTATTTTCTTAGGTTATATATAATTTTTTAATAAATTATTTATATTATAACAAAAAATAACCATAAAAACTGTTACGTTTATTAATTTTGTTAGGATAGGTAATATCTATTTTTTTTTTAAATAAATTATAATACAACTAAGGGTTTCCGCCTAGACGTCAATTAGTTGTTTGACCTCAATAGAGCGCCTAGATCGATTAAAGGTCTCCGTTTAGGCGTCGATTTGTCAGTGACAAAAAAAAAACATAAATCATAATTATACTGAAAAAACAAAGATTTAATCGGCTATTTAATCAATAATCTATATTAATATAGAGAAATCAATGTAAATTTATTTTTAATCAATAGTGACAAATAAACACCGAAATGAAATGATTAGTCAAAAAGTAATTTGTGTTCCTTGAAATATAATATGTTTCCGAATGAAAATAATTGATGCAATAAACTATTTACCGCCGCCGTTTTGCGCGGGTAACGACTAATATATATATATATATATATATATATATATATATATATATATATATATATATATATATATATATATATATATATATATATATATATATATATATATATATATATATATATATATATATATATATATATATATATGATCTTAGAAAATATAAGTTCTAATGAGTGAATAAATGATATTGTGGTAATGAATTTGTGAGATGTTTGTTATTAATTTTGAGTTTTGAAGTTAGTGGCAACAAATTTACTTAATAATATTTAAATAAAAAATTATGAACCTTACTTTGATTTTCGCAAAAGGCCTCCAACATGATAAGGTCAGGCCCGATCATTGTATGTTAGCCTAATTGCATGCGTTGTATAGATTGGCCCAATACTTGTACTTCATGTAGTTATGTATTTTGGGGTGCAATGCGAACACTAAAGTTCCGAGGGCCAAAATTTGAACTTCAAAACAAAATTATATATGCAAAGTTAATTCGGTTCAAGGTTCTAACATATAAAAGAAATATTAACAGACGAATTAAAATGAAATATTTTGACATCACTGAAACTCGACGAAATATCACGTGAAGTTTTGCACAATTGTCATTGTATTAATCTTTTTGGTAATCTCACTTTCAATGTAAAAAACAAAAGTCATTGAAATACTCATTTAATCATTTTTATGTTGATGCATTAATACAACGATTAACTAACAGTTAGCAAACAACAAAATAATATAACAATTAACAATTTTATTTTATATTGACAAACAATTGATTCTTAAGATTTTACTAAACTTGTTTTACAAAATTTTTATTACATTTTATTATAGTTATCAAATAACAGAATTAAGTAATATAAAATAGATATACCTGATCAAAATTTCCTAAGACTTTAGTAAAATTCCTAAAACTTTTGTAACATTCTTTTAACAGAATGAAACATAGATTGGCAAACAATAAATAATAGTAAATCTGTTGCTCAAACAATTTATAAAAAAATCGGCAAACTAAATCATGTGCAACATGTTAGTACTTTTAACATAATAAGTTTTCTTAAGTTTTAGTTTAGGGATAAGAAAAAGAAAGAAAAGAGAGAGAAAAAGGGCTAACAAAGATAGGTCACCCGGTTTGAGAGGGGATAAATCACAAGAACTCACTAATATTTTGGCAAAGATGAAGCACCGGCCACAAAGGTCGCCGGTCAGAAAAGTATTTCTACAAACGTTTTAGAGGAGAGACAGAGGGCATACAAATGTCAACAATGGTAGGAAGAAGAGTGGGAGTGGTGGGCATCGGCCACAACGGTCGTCGTTTGAGTTGTGTAATTGTGTTTCCGAAATTAGTTGTTTTTCCGATGAACAAAGCTTTTTCAGACAGATGTTAGTTTAGAGTTTTATATTTTCCGAAAAACAGTGTTGAGCCACTTCATTTCTTGCACCATACTCTCTCAATCTCTCTTGAGATCTTAGTCTCTTGTGATCGATTTCTCGCTCTCAATTGTCGTTACTGAAACATTGAAGCGTTGGAAGGATATGCAAGAGAATGATCTAAGCGTCGAAGTTACACTTGCAGGCTTTGCTAGTTATTCGCCAATCGGCTAAGATATACTTATACTTAACTGATTTTGAGTATATATTCATCAAGCTTCTAAATGGGGTTAGGAGTGGGCTTGACGGCAATGTCAACTATTGAATCCCAATATGAAATGGCATGTACGGAAAAGTAATCAGAATCATGAATCAAACTATCAATTACAAGTAATATGGTCAAAGTTCTTGTATATAATTATGTAAGAATGGAACATACAAATAACCTTGACCAGATTACTTATTCATAGTTCGATTAATAATTCTGATTATAATTTCACATATGTCATTCATATTAGGATACAACTAGTGGTATCAGAGTAGAAAATCTTTGATTTTAATTCAAATCGTTGAATTTTCATGTGTTTCTCGGGTTTTTCGTTTGTCGTCTTTGATTTTTCTAGATCTCTTCCGCAATTATAATTATTTGCAATTTGATCTAGAAATCCTTTTCGAAAACTCATTTTGATTTGAATTTTGTACTAGGCTCATTGATTTGATCTACTGTTCTTTTTCATTGAAATCGTAGCAAAAGAAGACTCAGATTGCCTAAGCCATGACGAGCCTTGACATTTTTCAAGGCATGAGAACTTTATATACATTAAAAAGATAAGCCATATAATTATATAATTGTATCAAATATATCAAATTTGTAGAAGTGTTATATTATCATTTAATATAAAAAAGTTACAAAAACTCAATTGTTTAAGGATCGATAAGAAAAAAATCCCTCACGCCTTGAAAAAAACTTGTGCCATAATGTGATAAGTCGCGCCTTGGCACGTTATTTGGGCGTCACACTTAACAAACCCACCTTGCAGATTTTCATAAGCTCTACATCACGCCTCGCACCATGGGGCGCCTTTTAGAACCATGCTATTCATAGTTGTTGTTATGAACCCAATAGGTATGACATTAGTCATCAGATCTAGTTATTATATTGAGCGTGCTAGTTATAAGATCGATGTCTAAGATGGACATGTTGGTCTGGTTGTTGGATTTCAGAAAGACTATATGCCGAAATGGTCATGTCACCCAACTTTCTTGACTGACCAATCTTTATTTGATAGCCAATTGGTATAAATGGGATTTATGAAGGATCTAGATATTAAGATTCTAGATTTCGTAGTTGTTAATTAGTAACAATATTATAGGTTATTATGTGATTGGTGTGCCAGCTCGCCAATGCAACAAGTTAGTTGTTCCAGTATTTTTCAACTTAGTTACATTAACTTACTTATTATGTTACCTAGGCATGCTTATGGGTTATTTGTTCTTTATGTGATCAAGTGTATATATTATGAAAGAAACTAATTGAGAATAACCTTTTTTGAATCAATTAGTGGTAATAAGGTTAGAGACAACCTTTGGAGTTAACCAAGAAGTAACTAAGCTAGCCTTTTAGAGTTGACCAGGCAGTGACTGAGACAATCCTTTGTGTAATCAATCATATAGTATAAATACCAACAATATATGTTAAGGATTCATGTTATACATATTTATCTGTTATGTGAATAGGATATGTATATAGTTAATATAACGGGTGAATTTTGTGTACGATCACTAAGCGTTCTACTTATCTGTTGTTATTAAATGTTTTTCAGAATCATCAGAGAAGAACTCAACTTGACTGCAACAACACATGCATCACATTTTGAAAACTTGTTTGAAAATCTAAAGTCTTCCGTTATGTACTCCCAACAATATATGTTAAGGATTTATATTATATGTATTTATTTGTTATGCGAATAGGATGTGTATATGATTAATATAATGGGTGATTGTTGTGTAGGCTCACTAAGCATTTTGCTTACCCATTGTTATTAAATGTTTTTTTTTTCAGAATCATCAGAGAAGAGCTCAACTTAACTGCAACAACATCTGCATCACATTTTGGAAGCTTGTTTAAAAAATATAAAGTCTTCCGCTATGTACTCTTAGTAATAATACATTTTATGAAACACCAGAAAAATGATTTCTATAAGTAATGTTTTATTATCC
Organism: Lactuca sativa; assembly: GCF_002870075.4. Taxonomy (NCBI): domain Eukaryota; kingdom Viridiplantae; phylum Streptophyta; class Magnoliopsida; order Asterales; family Asteraceae; genus Lactuca; species Lactuca sativa. The sequence goes on from NC_056625.2 coordinate 203,485,301, forward strand.
ATTTTTAATTGGGACCAAACAAATGTCTTAATTTTTTTTATAAAAGAAACAAGATTTTACAAGTTTGTATTAGAGTCGTAGTTTAAGAGATTTAGAGACACATCACTGTGTCTAAATAAGTTTTGAAAGGAAAGCAGTTAGGTTAGGAATGTGGACTTAATCCCATTGCATGTTCTTGTTTGATTTTTTTCCTAGGATTAGGAACAATTGTTCTATAACCTAGTTTTAATTTATAAAAAGGAAACAAATATGAGATGAGTAGACACCCAGAGTTCAACATGGTTAACTCTCATTTATCTATATATCAACAATATTTTATGCCATTAATGTGTTTGTTAAAAGACTGCTATGGAATTATACAATAGCATTTATTTGAAAGATAATTGTGGAATGAGACAATACCAATTATATATATCTAAGATTATTGTAGAAGGAGACAGTAAGAAAATAATATAATGATTATGTGCCTGCTAAATTTAAATACAAGCCAAAACTACCTGAAAGGGGTAAGTGCTTTATGTCTCATATGTTTTTAATATGTCATTAAAATTAGGAGCTTTCTTGATATAATGGAAAAGTAAAATCGACGTTGAGATTTTATAGAACAAATGTCTTAAAGTTGTATATAACTAGCAACACATAGGCTCGAAAACTTTGATTTAGGCTTTCTACATGTTTTTTTTATTCTTTCTTTAGGGTAGATTCAATTATTCGAAGGCATATTTGATTTGATGTTATATATTGTCATATTGTTGTAATGCCTTTTCTCGTCAATGGTGGAATGAAACACATCTATATAGAGCTTTAGGGAACTCCCATGTAGACTAAGAGTAGCTACAGTATATGTAAGATACATAAAATGCTACTAGATGGGAAAGTTCCTTTTAGTACGAATAAATGGGAGCATGTTGTCACGGATCGTATCTAGAATTTTCCGGAGTACTCGAGAAGTTAATGGAGTATGATGGATAAACTTGGAGAAGACTGGAACGTCCTAGAATTCTCTAGGACACCGAAGACTTAGCTAGTTCTTTATGAAAGTGTGTAGGAACGTAGATATCTAGATAGATTGATCTAGAATAATATTGTATAAAGAAAGAAGTAGTAGCATCTAGAATATTCCGATGAGGAGGTGTAATGACCCTATAAATAGGGGTGTTGTCATTTGTTTCAAATCATCGATAAGTTCTCTTGTAAGAAGTTGTGTTGTATACAAAGAAGCTTTCTTTCTTACTTTAAAGTATTCCCTATCGTTTCTCTTGCTTCCTTGAGTCGTTAGTACATCTAGAGTATTGAATTTAGCCTGAATTAGTCAAGAAACACTAAGTAGAACACGGTGGTTGATTCGTCCTATGAAACATGGTATTAGAGCCAAAAGTTCGTACGAACAAGAGAGCGTAGCAATGTAAGGAGGAAGTGATGTAGCTAACATTCCCCCTGTTGTGGAGGGGAAATGAAGGAAGTCCAAGAAAAGGGACCAATCAGTAGATACCTTGGCGAGCTTAAAAAACAAGCTTACCAATGTTGAGATTAGCATCGGTGATATCCTTGAGTGGAAGGATACCATCGATCAGTTCGTCAATGACATAAGAGACATGGATGATGAAATGAAGGAGTCCATCAGTGTCATCACAAAAGAGGTCCTTAAAATTGATCAACACATTGAGAAATGAATATCATGAGAAGGTAGCTGCATTAGAAGTTGAAGTACCTGTGTAAAGCAACGATAGTCAGAGGAGGTGTTGTGAAGACATCACCACACATAGAGGCACCTAAACTGTTGAAATATGGAGGTAAGCCTGATACTAAACTACTTGAATATTTTTTATGGTCCCTAGAATGCTATTTCAATGATATCCGAGTAAAGGAGGACAAGTCCAAGATAGACAAGACCAGATTATACTTTAGTGAAAATGCCACACTATAGTGGTGTTGGATAAGGTGTCTAAGTCCATAACTATTTCTGGTAAGTACTTGACCCGACCCGACATGGTCCATTTGGGTTGCATGGCACCATGAAATTGGATAGACTAAATGAGAGAAATAACACTTGAAGATTATTAATATATTATAAGTTCTAATATATTAATAATATTATTTTATTAGTTTGATCAAGAATTAATTTAGAATTTATTAAGTGATCAAAAGATAACTAATTAAATATATGGGTTGATTATGTAAATCATCCATATCTTGTATAGTGGACTAAGAGGCTCCATGGATTATCAAGTTGGGTTCCACCCATAGGATGCTCATGGATGCTCCATGGGAGTTACAAACCCATAGGTCATGGAAATGAAGAGTCATGACACATTAGGGTTTACATGGTGTAACCCTAGATGTGTCAACACTATATAAGAGTCCCATTCTCCACCAAAATCGGCTACACATATGAAACAAGAGGGCTAGGCCAATTTTAAGAAGTGTGTGTTCTCTCAAAAGTCTTTCCAAGAGCATTTGGTGTTGTGTGAAGCATTTGAGGCATCACACTTGGGGTGCTAGGCTCACAAGGTTTCAAGGAACATAAGCAACAACAAGGTAAGTTATTCTATCTTTCATTCAAGTTAAAAATTGTTCCCCATGTATGCTAGATAGGAATATAACCTTGGAATTCAACTTTGCATGATAATTAGACAAACATAGATCCAAGGTTATTAGGGTTGCATGTACACATAGGAAGTGTTAGAATGCTCAAAACCCATCAGTGGTGTCAAAGCCTAGGCTTGTTTGTTTGTTATTTGTGCTAAATTGTTGAAAAAGTCGATATTGTGCAATCTGCCTGATGAACTCGCCGAGTCCATGGGGGGACTCGTCGAGTTCATGTGTATCTTCATCCTACTCGCCGAGTAGCTTCACGCACTCGACGAGTAGGAGCCTCAGAATGCAGATTTTCGATTTTTGTTGCTGGAAATGGACTAGAAACATTACCCTAAACTGTTTTTGTACTTGAAAACTTGTTTTAGATGGTGTAATGTTCTTGCTAATCCATTTACAATGACATTTATCAAAATTACAAAGTTTTAAGTGTAATTTTTGATTCATGAAAGTGTTCATATTCATGTTCTTGATCTTATGATGTTTAGATGATCATAGGAATTGTTTGTAACCTATGTGGTAGATTAATTCTTGATCATTATGTGTTTTAATGGAGTCCATAACTTGTCCTCAAGTTATGGAAAACCAAAAGTCACTTTGCTTTAAAACCATTAAAAGAACACATGGGTTATAAAAATAAAGAGTCTTCATTTTTAATACCCTAATGAACTCATAAGTTACAAGAAATGAAAAGTTTTGAAAGTTTACAAAACTTGCCCTCAAGTTTTGGAACAAGTAAAGTCATGTTAAAACTTTAATTCCAACTCTTAGAATTTTAAAAGTTAAAATTCAACCCTTATACTTATAATATTATAAGTTAATAATAGTATATATATGTATAAGATCAAAGTCGTCTTACCGCTAGTACGCCTCATTCATAAAGCCAGTCTATAAGGTGGGTATAAGGTTGTTGCCTATAAAATGGCAACTTAATGGGTGTCCACTCTCACCCACAGCTTGGTTGACTGGTGGAGGGTCGTTAGCCGAACGGGTAGGACAAGGACTTATAAATTCTCATTAAAAGTATGATGAATATTATAAAGTAACTAAATGCTTTTATGAAATTCCCAATCTTAGTTACTTTAGGAAAAATGTGAATAAGGTGCTAATCCATGAAATTACACTTTACACTTTGTCTAAGTCGTTGGTGGAGCATTTGTGGTTAACCGACACAATAACTTGGACTTAACAAGGTAGGTAAAGGGTGACTTAAGGTTTATCATAGTATCGGTGGAGCATGTGTGGTTTACCGACACATCGATTGAGTGATAAACTCTAAGGGTACCAAGTGATTTGCATGGTTACTTCACACCTCGTTTTGTGATCCTCGGTATCCCAGTCACAAAACTTGGAGGGCACACTCGAGATTGAAACATGCCTTTGAAAAGTTCATTGAATCTCAAAAGAATCTAGGAATTTCTAAGAAACCAATCAAAAACCTAATATTTAATATTTTGGTTTTCGTCGTGGAAATTGGTGAATCGTCATTCACCTACCTTTCAAATATGTTATAGCTTGGATTACGACATACCTCTTCTAAGTTATAATATATTGTGATTGGATCCTAGCCTTAATATTACATTTGGGTGTCTTATTAAGGACTCTCTTAATATCTAAACTAATCTTGTCCTCTTACTTCAGATGTCTTCAAACAATGTTGCTTTTGGCTCTAATCCCAATGGCTCCTTTACCCTTATGAACTTGTATGGGAAAGTCACTTTTGATGGATCCTACTTCAATGAATGGATCAGAAACATCATGATGATTACCCGCTACGAGGACAAAGAATATGTCCTTGACAATGAGCTTAAGGAGATTGACGAGACCACCGCAACTCCCCAGGAGATCGCTGACTTCCAGGCACATGAAATGGATGCTACCAAAGTGGCATGCATCATGATGGCCACGATGACAGTGGAACTCCAAAAGTCCTATGAGGACTTCTACCCTTATGAAATGCACCAAGATCTGATGGAAAGATACCATCAAAGTGCACAGCAAGAGAGGTATGAAATCATGCTCCATGATGAAGGACGGGGAATCCGTCACGAGCCACATGCAGAAAAATGCAAAGGTATGTGGATCGGTTGTTGAAGCTTAATGTGAACTTCCCTGAGGAACTTGCAGTAGATATCATTTTGCACTCCTTACCATCGTATTATGATCAATTCCGCATGACATATCACATGAATAAGGAAGAGGTCACACTCATCAAACTTCAGGGTCTTCTCAAGACCGCAGAAATAGGTCTTAAGGGGAAGTCAGTTGTTAACACTCCTACTCCAAACTCCGCTCCAGTTTTGGCAATCGGGAAAAGTCAAGGGAAGAAGAGAAAGAGCTCTTCGAAGGGTACCAAGGCTAGGACCCTTGATGGCTCTTCTTCAAGTGGAACTAAGAAAGATTTCGTCACTCCTTCTTCTGACCCAAAAGAGGCTGAATGCTTTTATTGCCATGAAAAATCACATTGGAAGCGAAACTGCCCAAAATACCAGCAAGATGTGAAGGATGGGAAGGTTAAACCCAACCATGCAGGTATTTACACTATCTTATCTAATAACTCACCCCATTCTAACTCTTGGGTCCTTGATACCGGTTGTGGTATTCATATTTGTTCTGATTTGCAGGGACTAAGAAGAAGTGAGAATGTGGAGCAAGGAAGAATAAACTTAATCATGGGGAATAGGAAAGCTTTACCTGTCACGAAGATTGGAGTTTATACTTTATCGCTAAGTAGTGGGTTGAGTTTAGATTTGAATAAGTGTTGTTAATCGCCAGAAATGGAAAGAAACATTATTTCCTTTCATGCATTGTATAAACAAGGTTTCACCTTTTCATTTGATAATGAAGTTGGTTCTATTAATGCTTTCTTTAATAATGTTCTTTATTTTAAAGCATTACCTTGTGATGGCATGTATGAAACAGTATCTGTGGTTGATAACTTAGGAAATAATGTATTGTGTATTGATTATGTTAATAATAACTTGGATAAAGCATCATTATAACATTGTCGTCTTTGACATATAAGCAAGAAACGCATAGGCCAACTCCAAAAGGATGGAGTGTTGGAGTCATTTGACCTAAAGTCAGATGATAGTTGTGAATCATGCTTACTCAGAAAAATGAAAAAGTCACCCTTCACAGGTTCTTGTGAGATGGGTCAAGGTTTGTTGGATCTTGTACACACGGATGTGTGTGGGCCATTCAAACATGCCACAAGGGATGTTAATCGTTATTATTTGACTTTTACTAATGATTACAGTAGATATGGATATGTCTACTTAATCAAGCATAAGTCAAAGACTTTCGAAAAGTTTAAGGAATTTAAACAGGAAGTCGAAAATCAATTGGGCAGGAACATTAAGATGCTTCGATCCGATCGAGGTGGTGAGTATCTTAGTTCAGAGTTCCTCGACTATCTTAAGGAATATGGGATTGTCTCACAATTGACACCTCCCAGGACACCGCAGTTGAATGGTGTGGTTGAGAGGCGTAATCAAACCTTGTTGGATATGGTTCGTTCCATGATGAGTCGAGCTTCGCTACCAATCTCATTCTGGGGGTATGCCTTAGAGACTGTCTCCCATATCCTTAATCTAGTCCTTACAAAGAAAGTTACCAAAACTCCTCATGAGACGTGGACTGGTAAAGTACCCAAACTAGACCACATCAATATTTGGGGTTGCGATGCTTTCGTGAGACGCGAGACTCATGATAAGCTCGAACCTAGAAGCGAGAGGTGTATTTTCATCGGCTACCCACAACAATCCTTTGGTTACCTCTTCTACAGACCTAGTGAAAATGTGGTCTTTGTAGCTAGGAGGGATTTCTTTATAGAGAGAGAGAGAGAGAGAGAGAGAGAGAGAGAGAGAGTTCATAAGCCAAGGAAACAGTGGGAGGCAACTTGATCTTGAAGAAATTCAAGAGTCAAGCGGTGAAGGAACTTCAAACCCTAGCACTCAACTTGAGGAGGAAACTCCTGTTGAGCCAATTGACAAGTCTGTACCTCTGAGGCGTTCCACAAGGGTTAGGAATGCACCTGAGCATTACTATGGATTCCATATTATTGCAGAAGGTAATACACTTATCAGTGATGAGACACTGATAGGTCTAGATTAACCTAACAGTTACGCGGAAGCCATGGTAGGCCCTGAGTCAGCCAAGTGGAAAGAGGCAATGGACAACGAGATACAGTCCATGTATGACAATCAAGTTTGGAACTTGGTTGAGAATGTACCAAGTCGTAAGACAGTAGGGTGCAAAGGGATCTTCAAGAAGAAGACCGACATGGATGGTAAAGTACACACTTATAAGGCACGACTGGTTGCAAAGGGTTTCTCACAAACTCCAGGAGTTGATTATGATATATGAGACCTTTTCTACAGTGGCCAAGATTAAGTCTATTAGGGTTCTGTTAGCCATAGCTACATTTCATGACTATGAAATATGGTAAATGGATGTCAAAACCACTTTCCTTAATGGAAAGTTGGCTGAAGATGTTTACATGAGTTAGCCAGAAGGTTTTGTCAGCAACGAGTACCCTAATAGAGTGTGTAAGCTTGAGAAATCCATTTATGGATTAAAGCAAGCACCTCGCAGATGGAATCTCTTCTTTGATGAGAAAGTCAAGGAATTTGGCTTTTCTAGGAGTGAAGATGAATCTTGTGTGTATGTCAAGGCTAGTGGGAATATAGTTAGCTTTTTGGTATTGTATGTGGATGATATACTACTAATAGGAAATGACATCCCAACTCTGTAGGAAGTTAAGTCCTGGCTTGGGAAGTGTTTCTCTATGAAGGACCTAGGAGAAGATGCCTATATTCTAGGGATAAGGATCTTGAGAGACCGGAGTAAAAGACTAATTGGACTCAGTCAGAGTACCTACTTGGATAAGGTGCTGAAGAGATTCAGCATGCAGGACTCCAAGAAAGGAGAGTTGCCCATCCAGAGTAATGACAGATTGAGTGAGACACAAAGCCCTAGCACTGAGGCTGAGATAGCAGAAATGAGTCGAATACCTTATGCTTCAGCTGTAGGATCGATCATGTATGCTATGACGTGTACTCGACCTGATATAGCCTTTGTCCTGAGCATGGTTAGCAGGTATCAGGGGAACCCTGGCAAGGCACACTAGACTACTGTAAAGAATATCCTCAAGTACCTACGGAGGACTAAGGACTGGGTCCTTAACCTCGGTGGGAGTGATGACTTGAGGGTTGTAGGGTGTACTGATGCTAGCTTTCAGACTGATAGGGATAATTTCCGCTCTCAGTCAGGCTGGGTCTTTACTCTAAACGGAGGAGCAATTTCTTGGAAGTGTTCCAAGCAAGAGACAGTGGTTGATTCAACTTGTGAATCAGACTATATTGCAGCTAGCGAGGCAGCAAAGGAGGCGATATGGCTGAAGAACTTCATTGGAGACCTTGGAGTTGTACCAGCTATTAAAGAGCTAATGGAAATTTTCTGTGATAGTGAAAGCGCTGTTGTGTTAGCCAAGGAACCAAGGGATCACGGGAAATCCAGACACATCGACAGAAAATACCATTTTATCAGACATCGAATAGAAGAAGGACTCCTCGTGGCAAAGAGAGTATCATCGGATGATAATCCAGCAGATCCCCTCACGAAGGGACTGACTCGGGCTAAGCATCTCCAGCATGCTCAGAGCATAAGGCTGAAGGATGATATTAGATTTAGTAGTTAGACAACCTCGAAATTTGTAAAGTGTAATTGACATTAGATGATGAATAAAAGGTGTTTTATTTATGAGTAAAGTGTTGCTATTTATTGTCGATCGTTTACTATATTTCTTTTGCATGTTTTGACTTCCAGAATAATTATGTTTGGTATATCATATTATTCAAACATCCACAGTCGGTCATATGTCGGAAGTAGGTATGAATCAAGACTGTCATGATTGGTTGCAGAGGTCTAAGGTCTTGGACATGGCTATAACAATCATGAGTGCTCATAAGTTCTGAGCATTGGACTCCACCCACGCACACTAGAATCACTTCATGGAATTTATCTCGAGTGATCGTGAGACGGTAATATCATATAAGTCTTCAAATCTAGAGATATGATTTGTTACTTATGAGTTGGTTATGCATTGATTGTACGAAAACGCATTGGTAACTTGATGTTATAAAACGTGCTTTTGTGTATAATTCAATGAGTGGTAGAACAAACATATGAGTCGAAGTTTATCTGTTCCTTCTTGGATTAGAAGCTGATATCTGGGCCCCTCGATGATTTTGTTTTGACCTGTGTACCGGGCCCGGTCAGAACTAATTAGATGTGTTCAATTAAGTTCTTTGTCAAACAAATCAGAAATCGGGAAACAAACTATTGGACAATAAGTAAGACATTGTTCTATGTATTTATCTGGCTGATATCTAGAACAGAGGATTATATCATCACTTATTTTAAATGGCGTATCAACATCTTCTCAGTTCCGAGAGACCTTGAAAGAGCAACGACTGTCGATCGGTTTCTGAAGTATTGTAGTAATAGTTATTAGACTTCTCCAAGTGGGAGACTGTTGAAGAAGTTGTCTAAGTCCATAACTATTTCTGGTAAGTACTTGACCCGACCCGGCATGGTCCATTTGGGTTGCATGGCACCATGCAATTGGATAGGCTAAATGAGAGAAATAACACTTGGAGATTATTAATATATTATAAGTTCTAATATATTAATAATATTATTTGATTAGTTTGATCAAGAATTAATTAAGTTATCAAAAGATAACTAATTAGATATATGGGTTGATTATGTAAATCATCCATATCTTGTATAGTGGACTAAGAGGCTCCATGGATTATCAAGTTGGGTTCCACCCATAGGATGCTCATGGATGCTCCATGGGAGTTACAAACACATGGGTCATGGAAATGAAGAGCCATGACACATTAGGGTTTACATGGTGTAACCCTAGATGTGTCAACACTATATAAGAGTCCCATTCTCCACCAAAATCGGCTACACATATGAAACAAGAGGGCTAGGCCGATTTTAAGAAGTGTGTGTTCTCTCAAAAGTCTTTCCAAGAGCATTTGGTGTTGTGTGAAGCATTTGAGGCATCACACTTGGGGTGCTAGGCTCACAAGGTTTCAAGGAACATAAGCAACAACAAGGTAAGTTATTCTATCTTTCATTCAAGTTAAAAATTGTTCCCCATGTATGCTAGATAGGAATATAACCTTGGAATTCAACTTTGCATGATAATTAGAAAAACATAGATCCAAGGTTATTAGGGTTGCATGTACACTTAGGAAGTGTTAGAATGCTCAAAACCCATCAAGTGGAGGCGGAAGAATGGCAACATTGAGAAAGGACTATATGTCATAGACACTTGGATGAGTTTAAGAGACAACTTAAGTAGAAGTTCTGCCCCCAGAATACTGAAGACGTGGCCATGAAGAAACTTCGAGGACTAAAACATGTCGGGTCAATTAAAGACTATGTGGTAGAATTCACCGCTTTGATGCTCGAACTACCTGACCTTCAGCAGAAGGACAAATTATTTTACTTCCTAGATAGACTGCAATCTTGGGATTATAAGGAGATCAAGAGAAGGAACGTCGAAGACGTTGATGAAGCGATAGAAGTGGCAGAGGATCTCATAGACTTTCATAGAGATGCTTTAGCCAGAAGGCCTAGCATGGGAGGTAAACCCGCAAGAAGGCCATAAAGGGAGGATACGATGGCTGCTAGACCGTCACCTTTGAAGGGAAAGGAAGTTGAAGGAATGCCCCAAAGAGAAGTCAGTTGTTACTTGTCTGATGACCCACACTTAATTCGAGACTGTCCAAAGAAGAAGACTTTTAATGCCTTGGTCTTTGAAGAAGAAAAAGAACAAAACGAAGAGGCACATATTAGCTCAGTGCGTATCCTTAACTCAGTGGCCAAAGAAGAGACCAAGACGCAAATGAGAGGAGGTCTCATGTTCGTGAAGACTAAAGTAAATGGAGATACCACTAAATTCCTAGTCGATACAGGTGTGTCTCACAACCTTTTTGCTGAAAATGAAGCCAAGAAATTGAATGTTCAATATACCAAAGAGATAGGCTGGTTGAAGGCAATAAATTCTCCATCCAAACCCATCCTTGGAGTTTCCTACAATGTGCCTCTCGAGATAGGAGGATGGACAGGCACCACAGACTTAACGGTAGTTCCTATGGACAATTATCGCATGGTGATAGGGATGGAATTCCTAGACGAATCCTGCCCTTTTTCGTTTAAAGATCAAACCATGAGCCTCACCAAGGGTTCTACGCTTCACATCTTACTCTTAGAAAGAATCAAAACATATTCCCGAATTATATCGGCCATGAAACTTAGCAGAGGTCTTTGAAAAGGTGAGATGAAATTCTTAGCCACATTAAAAGAAGAAGTCGACCTGTCGGAGATGGAAGTATAGAAGGAAATCAAGGAAGTACTTGAAGATTTCAAAGAGATAATGCCACCAGAATTGCCCAAGAAATTACCCCTACGAAGAGGGGTGGATAATGAGATAGAATTGGAACCAGGGGCAAAACCACCAGCGTTAGGAGCTTACTGAATGGCACCTCTGGAATTAGAGGAGCTAAGGAAACAGTTGAAAGAGTTACTAGATGATGGATTCATCAGACCTTCCACAACTCCGTTTAGCGCCCCAGTGTTCTTCCAAAGGAAACATAACAGTCGCCTAAGAATGTGTATTGACTATCGAGCTTTGAATAAGGTACGTGAAAAACAAGCACCCCATCCCCTTAGTATCCAATCTCTTCGACCGAATCACAATGCTCGCTGGTTCACAAAGTTCGATCTACGGTCAGGGTATTGGCAAGTTCATATAGCAGCAGGAGATGAGCCGAAGATGACATGTGTGACTAGGTATGGATCATCTGAATTCTTGGTCATGCCCTTTGGACTCACGAAGCACCATCCACATTTTGCACCCTCATAAACAAAATATTCCACCCGTTCTTGGATATGTTCGTAGTGGTGTATCCAGATGACATCGTAGTCTACTCAGAAATGTTGGAAGAGCATGTAGAACATGTAAGATTGGTTTTCCAATCATTAAAGGAAAACCAATTTTATATGAAGATGGATAAGTGTTCTTTTTCCCAACATGATGTAATGTGACAAACCGAAAAAATTTTACTTTAAAGACCAGTCAATCAACTCAACTGAGTGTCAAACTCATTGGAAATGAGTTCTAGCCCGGTTAAAGGTCATTCTAAGGAGTTTTGAGCCTAATATACTTAAGGAATAAGTGTTAGAAAGTACCTGCTAGAAACATAGTGTAGCAAATTGAACCATAACCTCATCTAAATGAGTTCACAGCCACAAGACCATAAGTTTACGACTGTAAACTTATGTGGCCGTAAACTCAAGAGCATATATAAGGCATTTGGTCATTTCTAGTCATTTCTCTCATTCCTTGGCTGATTTCTGCAAATCCTCTAAAGTATCATCAAGACTTCCTTCCTAGATCTTCAAAAGATGTAAGTATTCTTCCTAGATTTGTTGATACACCTCTTAATCTAGTATCCTTACATAATTTCATCCATAGAAATCACTCTTTTCTTAGATCTTCAAGTTTCACCAAGAACACCAAGAACACACACTAGTGTTCTTGGCCAATATCAACCATTTCAAGCTTCTAGATAGTAATTACTCTTCCCTATACTTCTTATCTAGTTAGTATCCATGCTTAGAGACTTAGAAACATCAAGAACACAAGGACAAAAGGAGTTTATGGCCAAGCCATCTCCCAAGGCCGTAAACCCCTTTAAGGTTGCCATGTTGGCCGTAAACCCTCCTAGATGCAAAGCTAGTAACCCAGGACCCTTCATGGATGAGATTAGGACCTTAAACTACTCTCATAAACATAAGTGGCCATGAGTTTACGGCTGTAAACTCCTTTGGGCCATAAACTCACATAAAGCCTCAATGAAGGTGGTATTTCTCATCCTAGTGTAGAAAAAAAGTCCCTAAAGCTTCCCTAGCCTTCAAACTTGCACTTATACTTGAGTGACCATGAGTTTACGGCCGTAAACCCCTTGGGCCATAAACCCATGGTAGTAAACTCATTTTAGTGCCATTTCACATTCCTTGTTGAATCACATGTGATTCTAACACTTGGTCAAAGTGTTTCCTAGTCCCGGAAGGTGTTTCCTTTCATATAGTTGTTTATGAACACTATATTCATGTCAATATGTGTCCTTATATTTCATCTAGGACTTATTATGTCTTGGGACTTCATTCGTGGAACTTCTCATCCTTACACGCATACCCGTTTGAATCACCCACATCAGGTGATCATACCCCGTAATGAATCTTTTAACTGTTTTAAATGCTTTTAAGGGGGGAATACAAGTTGAACACAATGATAATTGTGTAATTGATTGTTATAAACAACTTTCAAAATGTTTCTTATGTCATTTATAAAATCAAAACATTTCAAAAACTCTTTTAAAGTTATGTTGCTTTATAGTTTAACAAAACTCCGTTTTTAAAGTACAAGCATAACTTGGTAGTAAATGTTGGGTTTTGAGCATTCTAACACTTCCTAAGTGTACATGCAACCCTAAATACCTTGGATCTATGTTTTCTTTATTATACATGCAAATAAGAACTTCCAAGGTATTATCCTAATCTAGCATACAAAACAATAATGTAACAAGATAGAATACATACCTCTTGATGTAGAAAGTCTTCATGAAGCTTGAGTGCTTAGTGCCCCAAGTGTGACACCTCAAATGGAATCACAATCATCAAAACACTTAGAATGACTTGAGAGAATTCTACACTCACCAAAATCGGCTAGCCCTTTCTTGAATACTACTAGTGGCCGATTTTTCCTCAATAATAAGATGCTTATATAGTTACACAATTAGGGTAAACTCTTAATTGTCATGGCTTTCCATTTCCTTGGATCCATGGGTACAAATACACCATGGAGCATCCATGGACCATCCTATGGGTTTTAGCCCAACTTGATTATCCATGGAGCATTAGCCCACTATACAAGTATGGATGATTTACACAATCAACCCATATATTTAATTAGTCTTCTTTTGATCACTTATTTAATCCTAGATTAATTCTTGATCAATACTAATTAAATAATCTTATTATTCTTATCATTAATATACTAGAACTTATAATATATTAATAACCATAAGTGTCTTATTTCTCTCATTCAAGTGCATGATGGTATGCAACCCAAATGGACCATGCCGGGTCGGGTCAAGTCTTACCAATTATAGTTATGGACTTAGACATTAATCCAACAGTCTCCCACTTGGATAAGTCTAAAACTATTATTGCGTATGACTTCAGGAACCAACTGGCAATCGTAGCTCTCAAAAGCTTCTGTCGAACTCTGACCTTGTAGATAAACTCTGAGCTTTGTCAGTGACTTGTCCATTAGATAAGGGATCATATATTCCTCCATTCTAGATATCATATGGACTGAGACATGGATTATAATCATTCTCTCTGTCCATTTTTTGTTTCCCGATTTCCGATTTATGACGACTGACTAATTGAACAAATCAAATCAGTCCTGGCCCGGCCGAGCACTTCCATTTGTCATCATCAAATCATCGAGGGGCCCACAGATATCGCTTTTATCCCGAAGGTAAAAGGAACGGATAAACTTCGACTCATATGGCTTGTTCTACTACTTGTTGAATCATACACAAAAGCACGTTTTATAGCACAGAGTTACCAAATGCGGTTTCGTGCAATCAATGTACTATCAACTCATAGTAACAACTCATATCTCTAGGTTTGAAGAATATAAGATATTATCGTCTCATGATCACTCGTGATAAAATCCATGAAGTGATTCCAATGAGCGCGGGTTGAATCCAATACTCAGAACTTATGAGCACTCATGATTGTTGTAGCCTTGTCCAACACCTTAGACCTCTACAACCCATCATGACAGTCTTAATTCATATCTACTTCCAACATATGACCGACTGTGGATGGTTTGAATAACTTAGTCATTCCGGAAGAATAACCTAGTTTATTCGGGAAGTCAAAACATGCAAAGTGAAACACAATAATAATTGAATCTAATATGGTATCAACCCTTTGAACATAAATAAAACACCTTTTATTTATCACCATATGATTACACATTATTCATTGTATACTGTTTCAGCTATCAACTTTATTCTTGAATTTAAAACAATAGTTGTCCCATGCTCCAAGCATGTACACTATGTTTTCTTAAACACTAGTCATGCCACACACCAAGTATGCATACTATGTTTGTCTATGATCTTTACTTTGTGAACTAGATCAATTGAACATAACTTCAATGATTCTCTTTTCACACTCCCAAATCCTTACTGCAAATGCAAGAATTCCAAATTCATGCCATTTACTGAGATCTGTTAGATTCTAAACTTATATGCATTGATCCTCTTATAATGATTATGCACAAAGTCAGAAAGACTTGACAACAATCACTACAGAGTATTCCAAAAGAGATCAGCTCCTTGGAAACTTCCTTCTTGCATTAAGTTTCTTAATCTTAAACAGAATGAAAATTCTAACTTTGAAACATTTCCAGATTCCATTTTGACTATCACTTCTGAACAAGAGTTGCCTCCTTACAGATTATGTCAATATGGTCCTTCTAGAATTATCACTATACTTCCAACTGTCCTTGAGCAACCAATCTTTGGTAAACCTTAGATTGTTCTCGACAATTGTTTAACCCTTTTAGTCATATCCAGTTCTAAACCTTTTTCCCTTCTTAATGCCCTAGGCATTTGGAAAAAATTTTAGAAAGGATGAATATAGCACATGTAATCGATCCTATATCCGAAGCATATGGGACACGATTCATGATGTCTCACATAAAGACTAAACCAGTCTTTTGCTATAACATTTCCATTTCTATTTGCCAAGTTCTCATATTTCAGATTATGAAAAGGGATGCCGTAATCATAATCGAATTTTAGAACGCAAATAATGGACCCGTATACAGAATTTCCTTATGTTGAGTCATTCCAACATGAAATTCATATATATCCTTGACTAAATGATTAAAACCTCACGATCTAAGCTTATAGATTTGAGATGAAGTATAATTTCCTCTCCCTTAATTATAGCAAAACAACTCTTTCCCAATTGAAACTTTTGTTTTCTATAATTAACATTGCTAACTTGCAATACTTATCATAATTATCATGCTCCCACTAACATGATGATTATTAGCATAACACTTATGCTCCCACTAGCTTTGACATGTACCCAGAAATCAGCTGGACTTCTAGAAATCAATACTTCATTGACTTTCTTACCAAAGTTCAGATTTCTGATGCTAGATTGTTTTGATAAAGTTGTATCAAAATCATACACCTTCCCTTAGATAGCACACTTGTGAGTCTAAACAATTATGAAGAGGTATGCCGTAATCATAATGGTTAGACCTTTTTGCCACTTCTCACAAGTCCATATTAGTGTGCCGGTTAACCACACGCGCTCCACTAACGACTTTGAGAATGCAAATATCACAATTGCTATCTAGCTAAAATCTACTTAGTGAAAGTGTTTCCTCACCATCATTTTCATGAATCGGAGAGAAACCTTATGACACTTAGATTTAATGGTGTATGTGTTCTTATCCATGTGAATTGTCAAAATCATAGTCACAAGACAAGGATAATGACAAATCCAAACTCATATGGATTGAACTCAATCTTAACTTCTTGCCACCTGGCAGCTCAAGGGCCTGCCATTGCTTCCAAGTTGTTGTGCAACAAATTGAGAACTCTAAGAACTCATATGCAAAACCAACTTTAACTGGAATGGGCACAGAATATGTCAACACGATAGGTTATAAACCTCAAGTCGTGTGCTAGTGAAGAACTTCAGGTTTTATTCTTGATTAGTTCTTGAGACTTTCAAGACCTTTAAGACTCCCACTGTCCTCTTGACCTATAAGACTCCCTTGTCAAACATCCAAGAGGTAGTGCGGATTCTAATCAAGAAAAACACTTTACCCAATTGGCCTAAGTTGGTCTTTGTTTTATCCAAAACATCACAACTTACCAATTTCAAATGTACAAGAGTAGAAAAATTTTACTCTTACATTTGACAAGTGTTTTAAACCTTCTTTAAGACATGTCACTCAAATGACAATCTTGGAGTATGACTCTAAGACTTGTATTGGAACGAAGTATGACTCATCTTCTTGATTTAACCATTTCAACAATTCAAGTTCCTCTTCTTAGTCATAAGAATGCACTAAGATTTCCTTAGAGAACTAATTTTGATATGGTTTCTTAATCATTAAGATGATCACAAAACGGATACTAAAGTACTCTCCCATCTTTTCAGATTTGAAAAACTTTTATCCTTCTGCCTTATTTGATTTTTCTTATCGATCTTTTGTGGTGGACTTAATCAGTGCACAAGAATGTGTACTCGATCCCTAAGTCCTTTACTTGACTCACACATCCATGTGAACAAGTAATTAGTCTTAATTTTCCAAAACTTGAAAGTTCTCATTCATCATGCTATACAACTTGCATGATTCCAAGTTCCGGTCCACTTGAAACTTGGGTGATGAGAATCTTTCCTTATTTGGTAAATTTAGACATTACCACAAATGAAAGAATCAATTTCATATTTCCACTCTTGCTCTTAATGGAATCATATAAGCAACAATTTTTCCTCAAATGCCATTGTAAGGATATTTTAAAATAAATAAAATAAAAAATTTTCTTTTATTTTAAAACTTTGCGGAAAAACTTATCCTTACAATCCATATGAAAACTTGTTGTTATCTATTCCTTAAGCAATATCTCATAACTCCTAAGAAGTAGCTCAAGAATCCGATCTTCAAACTACGCGATAGAAATCCATCTACGCCATCAGATTCAGCATATTCTTTCTTTAAGTTTCTTCACTTTTCTTTCATTCTTAAAACATCACCATGTGACCCAGTCACATCATGTATCAAGAATCTCAGAATAGAAACTTAACAGAGTTAGATAGTGGACTTTACCTGAAGTAGAGTCAAACTTATTGACTTTAACATCCTTAGGTAAATTTGGCAGCTTCGCAACCAATGCCCCTTCCTTTGGCAATATAAACATATGGACCCTTTGATAATGGTACACGGGACTATCACAGACTTAGCTTTTCTCTTTACCATTTGGTCAACCGAGTTGACTATGGCCGATCCCTATCCACTGGGAAGAGAATGCTTTACTGGATAACCAATGTCATCATTATCAATGTCCATAAAGTTTTAGGAAGTTGATCTTAACAAATAGATAAGATCATTAAGGGTCTTGTCATAGTCTGTTTCATAGGTGTCCCAAAGGAACTCACTATGTGACTTAGAAAGTGATTGAACCACCAACTTTCTCAAGACTTTGACACCCAACTCTCCCGGCTTGTCAATATGTGACTACATCTCCAAGATGTGACCACACCTAGACCTTGCCTTGCCTAATAGGGCCTGAGTGACCTTAAACTTTTCAAGAACTTGTGGGTTAGGGAGAATAATTTGAAGAGGTGAAGAAGTATGATATCCATGGGACATCATCTTCATTAGGAAACCTTGTTTCAAGAGATTTGGGAAGATCATAGGTGTCTAAACCAGACATCTTTTGGGAGATATTCAAGATAGTTGATCTTAAGTCCTTAATATGACACCCAATATGAAATATTAAGGCTAGGACCCAACAAACTATTTTATAACTTAGAAGAGGTATGCCGTAATCCAAGCTATAAAATATTTGAAGGTAGGTGAATGACGATTCACCAATTTCCACCAAGATAAACGAAATGTATTATTAGGTTTTAATTGGTTTTGAAACTCCTAGATCTTTGAGATTCATTGAACTTTTCAAAGGCATGTTTCAATCTCGAGTGTGCCCTTCAGGTTTTGTGACTGGGATGCCGAGGATCACAAAACAAGGTGTGAAGTAACCATGCAAATCACTTGGTACCCTTAATAAATTACCCCTCAATCGATGTGCCGGTTAACCACACACGCTCCATCGATACTATGATAAATATTAAGTCACCCTTTACCTACCTTGTTAAGTCCAAGTTAGTGTGCCGGTTAACCACACACGCTCCACTAACGACTTAGACAAAGTGTAAAGTGTAATTTCATGGATTAGCACCTTATTCACATTTTTCCTAAGTAACTAAGATTGGGTATTATTAAGAGTTTAGTTACTTAGTATTATCATTA
This sequence comes from Lactuca sativa, assembly GCF_002870075.4. Classification (NCBI taxonomy): domain Eukaryota; kingdom Viridiplantae; phylum Streptophyta; class Magnoliopsida; order Asterales; family Asteraceae; genus Lactuca; species Lactuca sativa. Next base: position 203,504,121 of record NC_056625.2, read on the forward strand.
ATACTTTTAATGAAGGGAGAATTCTAGTCCTGTCAAACCCGTTCGGCTAACGACCCTCCACCAGTCAAGCAAGCGGTGGGTGAGAGTGGACACCCATTAAGTTGCCATTTTATAGGCAACAACCTTATACCCACCTTATAGACCGGCTTCGTGAATGAGGCGTACTAGCGGTAAGACTGACTTTACTCTTATACATATATATATTATTAACTTATAATATTATAAAGTATAAGGGTTGAATTTTAACTTTTAAAATTCTAAGGGCTAACTTGGAATTAAAGTATTCATAAGTGAAAACTTTACAAATTCCAAAACTTGAGGGCAAGTTTTGAAACTATTCAAAACTAATTAATTCCATAACTTATGTGTTTAAAGTAGTTTTAATCCAAAAACTCTTCAAGTTCCATAACTTGAGGACAAGTTATGGAAGACTTTAAACTAATAAAAGAATTAACTTTTCTTTATTTTATAACTTATGGAATTAATTAAGGTTACACATTTTTTTTTTTTTTACTTTATTAAATGAAGAGACTCTTGGTCCTCCATAACTTGAGGACAAGTTATGGAGTCATAAAACCATTTAATTAGAACTAGACTCTTCATTTTTGTAACCTTTGCCAACTTTTATGAGTTTTAAGATTCATAAATGTGACTTATAAGTTACATAAACACATTTTATGAACTTCTTTTAGATTAATTTGGATTAAAACCAACTATCACATAATTTTATTCATTAATCTAAATTCACTCATAAAATAAGGTAACACAAAAAACTTTTGGTGATCCATAACTTATTCTTAAGTTATGGAATCCTTTAAAACATTAACATCAAATTTTTTGTAACTCCATAAAACTTTGAATCAATTTTTTTTAAAAACCTTTTCATATCCATAACTTATGGAGGTTTCAAAAAAAAAATAAAACTCTTTAGATCAAACTTTTAAAACTAATAAAATAATCATATTATTTTATCTTTTATTAAATTTGACCTAATTCAACTCATAAAGCACATTATTCAAATTTTACAAATAATTAGTTTTTCACAAGAACAAGTAATTATCTTAAAATTTGACAAACTTCATGTTTTTTTTTCCAACTTTGAAAATAAAATATTTGCATGAATATAACAGAAAACAACCCGTGGCTCTGATACCACTGTTGGGTTTTGAGCATTCTAACACTTCCTAAGTGTACATGCAACCCTAAATACCTTGGATCTATGTTTTCTCTATTATACATGCAAATAAGAACTTCCAAGGTATTATCCTAATCTAGCATACAAAACAATAATGTAACAAGATAGAATACATACCTCTTGATGTAGAAAGTCTTCATGAAGCTTGAGTGCTTAGTGCCCCAAGTGTGACACCTCAAATGGAATCACAATCATCAAAACACTTAGAATGACTTGAGAGAATTCTACACTCACCAAAATCGGCTAGCCCTTTCTTGAATACTACTAGTGGCCGATTTTTCCTCAATAATAAGATGCTTATATAGTTACACAATTAGGGTAAACTCTTAATTGTCATGGCTTTCCATTTCCTTGGATCCATGGGTACAAATACACCATGGACCATCCTATGGGTTTTAGCCCAACTTGATTATCCATGGAGCATTAGCCCACTATACAAGTATGGATGATTTACACAATCAACCCATATATTTAATTAGTCTTCTTTTGATCACTTAATTAATCCTAGATTAATTCTTGATCAATACTAATTAAATAATCTTATTATTCTTATCATTAATATACTAGAACTTATAATATATTAATAACCATAAGTGTCTTATTTCTCTCATTCAAGTGCATGATGGTATGCAACCCAAATGGACCATGCCGGGTCGGGTCAAGTCTTACCAATTATAGTTATGGACTTAGACATTAATCCAACAGTAAAAAGAGTCTTTTCAATAACAGTTCAAGTAGAATACTAGTAAACTATAATGGGTATAGTTTAGGGGTTTAGTTCATACTATAACGAGAAGATACTAAGATACTATAACAAGAAGAGATACTAAGATACTATAATAGAACGAACATACTAAGATGCTATAGCATGGAACACTTACAGGATCTAACTATACCAATAATCACTAATACATTGTTCTAAAAAAAGGTGATGACTTATTGGGTATACATGATCATATAACATTAATGTGAATTTACACAACCTAGCAATTTGTTTGCGGAAGTCGCGTTTGGTCCCCAAAATTTCTTGCAGGGAGAGCGTATAGTACCGGTACTATTCATCACATTATGACCTTAATAAAACATACATGTTTTAAGGTAATCAGTATGTCAGGATGTCAATTCAAAAGACAACTGGGTACTTACATTTTCCCATTACTTTCATATTGTGACAGTTCCACTTGAAAGTTAATGCAAACTATTTTCAAGTTCAGATAGTTATAAACTAGGGAAAACTTACATTTTACAAACGAAAAACAGAATAGTCGGGTCTAGTACATTTAGTAGAAACGGACCATAATGCTAACCTTATGATTCCTTAATGTATACATCAAGGGATATATATAAATAGGATCCGACAGATAATAGGATGTGTGCTTTCCGCTTCATTTCATGTTCCTTGTTTGGTTGTGGGCTTAGAGCTGATTCACCCAACCTATTATCTATTCGATTTTAGTTATATATATATGTTTCGTACACATTAAGTCATCATAAGGGGTACCAGGTATGGGTCATGTCATAGATCACTAATTCAATGCACAATTTTCTAGTACAAAGCATACTTTGCAAATCAGAACTTTTGGTATACAAAGCTAGAAACTTACCGGTAAAGGGTTTAATCCATTTTATTAAACCAGTATAAACTTAAAGGACTTTAGGTGATTGACTCTATAATACCTTAGTTTATACATCATGGTTATATATCATTAATACCTAACAGGTAATTGGATGTGTGCTTTCCGCTTTACTACCTGTTCCTTGTTTGGTCGTGGGCTTAGGGCAGATTCATCCAATCAACTATCTATTCGATATTAGATTATCATAGCCAGTATAAACTAAGTGATTATAGAATTAATCATTGTGGTCATTATTTTATTATAAGAAATAAGGGTTTTCTTAAGGGATCTTTTCATTTAATATAAAGGAACTATTACAATTAACTCCATGAGTAACAAGTGAATACACCAGGGTTATATACAACGCGGACCTAACAAACAATGGGATGTGTGCTAACCGCCTTACTTCCTGTTCCTTGTTTGGTTGTGTACTTAGGGCAGATGCGCACAATCGATTGTTTGTTTACTCTGAGTTTTATATAACTTGTATCCATTTAGTACTCATAGGAAGGATTGTAGAATCATTTTTACGTATCTTTCATCAAATTAGGAAATATAGGATTTTCTAGAGGAACAGGCGAACTTTTCTAAACCCAGAACTTATAACTTACTACATTTTAAATACATTTTTCAACAACTTTCTACAACTTACATACATCACTAAAATCTTATGAACTCACCAGCTTAATTGCTGATAAACACTTTCAAATAACTTGTATTGTCAGGAAACTAGTAGACAGGTACTCGCTCTGGGAATTCAAAAGATGGAGCAGTATAACTTCAAGTCTTGTTTTGTTATATGCTTATGTACTCTATGTTTTGTGAACACATACTATGTAAACACTTTCTTTCTAATGAAATGATTGTTTATTACGTGCTTACTATGATACATGTCTTGTGATACTAAACATGACGTCCTCCACCCCCGAACATTTCCGCCGTTCCGGTTTTGGGGTGTGACACGTAACATTCCTTGGGCACAAGATTGGGGATGGGAAGATCTACATGGATGAAAGAAAAATAAAATTGATTTTAGGGTGGGAACCACCTAAGAACGTGTCCGAACTACGATCGTTCCTAGGTATGATTAATTATTATCGAAGATTCATATCACGATAATCGGCAAAGGAAGCTCCACTAACTAATATACATAAAAAGAAGGTCACATGGGAATGGACATACCAGTGTAATGAAATGTTTGGGGAGCTAAAGAAGGTCGTCACAAAAGAACCAATTCTAGCATTTCCCGACTACTTGAAACCCTTCTAGTTGCAAACTAATGCATCAAAATTTGCTATAGGCGGTGTTTTGTTAAAAGAAGATCACTTGATGGCCTATGAAAGTATGAAACTTAATAAAAAGGTGTCACACCCCAAAACCGAGAATGGCGGAAATGTTCTGGGGCGGAGGACGTCATGTAGAGTACCACAACACAGTAAAACTAAACAAACAAACAACATCATCCATTGCATTAAATATATAATTTTAATACAAGCGTGTTCTGTACAGTTATAGACACCAAAAATATAATGTAAAACAAAATAATAAGATGAGTCTTGGATACGCTCCATCTTCTCAAAAGCTAGCCTCGGTACCTGTCTACTGATGACTTGAGAATACAAGTTATTTAGAAAGAGTTTATCAGCATTAAGCTGGTGAGTTCATAAGTATTTTAGTGTCGGTGTTTGTTATCAAAACGTTTGAACATGTCTCAAGTGTAAGTTTGTAAAATGTATGTAAATGTTTGTAAAATTTTGAATCTCTCAGAAAAACCTATATTTTCTATTAAAGTAGCCTTCTACCAAGGCTAAACTGTTTTGTATGTTCGTTTGTTGTAAAAGTGTGTAATTTCCCAAGTGTAACTATCATTAACAAAATATAGTTTGTACATTAATGTTTAAGTGAAATAATCACTAAATATATGTAATGGGTAAATTATTGTAGTACTGTAGTGTTGTATTATCGGAACTACTGTTGTACTAACTACCTTAAATCGGATTTATATTAAGGTATTCTGTGATTAATTGCACCATACTATTGACTAGTAACAACGACATACGAATGGTCGTAAAACGGAATGACGGTTGGCACCCGCAGACCTGCAGGTCCGGCTGTAGCTAGCAGCAAGGTGTAGGATAGTCAATCCAGTATAGATCTATACGCAAACTCACACTCTCCCTCCGAGAGAATTCTGGCTACAACTCGGGCTATGACATTTAAGGCATGCTCCGATACAGTGGATCACAATTGTTAACGTATTCATGTATATGTAATGTAATGTTACTTGTTCTAGTATCGTTGTATATGTTCTCTTCCTAGTATAGTTGTATCTGCTCTCTTTCTAGTATAGTTGTATATGTTCTCTTTCTAGTATAGTTGTATATGTACTCATAGTAATGTAATGTATATGTTCTCATAGTAATAAGTATTGACTCATGGATGGACTAACTCGTTGATCTAGCAATTGTAATAGTATGATCCTGTGTTACCCCGATGGTAACTTACTAATGATGTAACTAATACGCATAAATATCGGAGTACTTTTATGTCTATATATGTACGCTTGATATATAATTAATATTGAAACGGCCTTCGGACGGCTACCCGAAATCCCACCAGACCACATCCAAATCGAGAAAAAGGAAATAGGGCGGATGGCCTTCCTAAGCCCTTTAAACATTTCTTATATATCTATACATATATGGGCATGCAATTTATAAGAAGTATAACAAAGTTTAAATAAAAGTATTTGATAAGTAAAAGAGTTGTAAAGCAATTTGAAGTAAAACAGTTTGAGCAGTAATAAAATCATTGGTTTTATAGTTATTAATCACATGTGATTGATATAATAACTAGAAGTATTTAACTTGTATTCCCCCCCCCCCTATAAAAGCATTTAAAACATTTAAAAGTATTTCAAAGGTTAATTAAAGGGGTATGAACTCACTTGTAGTGAGTGGATTGGATTGAAGTGTCGGATACTGTACTAGGTGGCAAACGGAGACTTGTTCACATGCACGAGCCTAGTTATCATATAATGAGCATATATATAACTAATTAGCCAAATAATAACTAATAAAATTTGTTGGGACACTCTAGAACATGTAAACACTTTGTATAAGTGTTATAAGTCCTAGGGGTTGCTTCTAGGTTGTTGTGGGACAAGGCTAAAGGGGTTTAAAGTTTCCAAGGGCCTTATATATGTGTTTACTCTTCAATAAACTCCACACAAGGAGTTTACGGTCGTAAATCCTTGAGTTTACGGCCGTGAACTCCCAAACTTGATGGCATTTGGTGTTTTGAAGTGTTATTTGATTTCTAGAGTAAGTTCTACTTGGTGGTTTAGTTCTTTGGGTAGTTTAGGGCATAGAAACACTCGTTTGAGGAGTTTACGGCCCCAAGGCCAATTCCCTTGGAGTTTACGGCCGTAAACTCTCATGGGATGGGTGTTTTTATGTTTTCAAGCCCCAAGCACAAGTAGGATAGTTTGTAGGCATTTGTTTTAAGCCAATGAAGGTCCTAGGCACACTTTGGTGCCCTTGATTTATGTTCACGGCTCAAGAACATTACTAGGGCCATAAAATCTCTTTGGGGAGGTGTCTTTGATGTTTTAAATTCCACAAAATAGCTAGGATCAAATAGGGTTAAATGTCCAAGGCTTTAGGAGTGATTAACACACTCTTTGGCCCTTGATTTTGGAGTTCACGGTCCAAGAACTTCTTGGGCCGTGAACACCCTAATCTTGGTGTTTTTGATTGTCTTCTAGTCCTAAATACACTTACAATTAAGCCTAAGTCCATCACTTATCAAGGGGAAAAGGCTAGGTAGCATTTAGGCCTCATATTGGAGTTTACTCTCCAAGAACGTTCTTGGGCGGTAAACACCCGAATCTCACAGATTTGATATGTAAACTAAGTTATTAAGCACATAATAAGCATTATAAGACAACTAGAGAAGTGTACTCACGATTTGGGGCGAAAACCTGAAGATCCGTGAGAGAGAAAATGAATTTTCTCTAGTTGAAAATGTGAATAATGAATGAATTTGGTTCAAAAATCTATTTATAGTCCTGAGATATTTTTGGAAGAAAATATTTTTATTCCAGAAATGAACTCTAATAGTATGAAGTTTTGAAATACTCGAGTTTCACTAACCCATGTACATCCACTCTCCTGATATCTCCTTAAACGTAAACCCTAATATACTCAAACTTATTCGGAAAAGTCTGAAATTCACTGTAACTCGTCTAGCTTCTATTGAATTGATAATGTTCGTACAAAATGGAAATTTCGGGATGTCACATCATCCCCCCGTTAGAAGGAATTTTGTCCCGAAATTAGAATTTAAGCAAATAAGAAGTTACAAATAACTTAAGCAAAAAGATGAGGGTATTTTAGTTTCATCTGATCCTCGCGTTCCCAAGTGAATTCCGGTCCTCGCTTGGCGTTCCAACGAACCTTCATGATCGGGATACGGCTTTGCTTCATTTGCTTGACCTCACGGTCTGTGATCTCTACCGGTTATTCCACGAAGTTGAGGCTCTCGTTGATCTCGATATCGTCGAGTGGGATTACAAGAGTCTCTTCGGACAGACACTTTTTCAAGTTAGATACGTGGAATGTAGAATGTACGTTACGAAGTGCGTCGGGTAGGTCGAGTTTGTAAGCTATGGGGCCGATTCTTGCGAGAATCTCAAAAGGCCCTATGTACCTCGGATTAAGCTTCCCACGCTTACCGAAGCGTATCAAGCCTTTCCAGGGTGAGACTTTGAGAAGGACTCGGTCTCCCACCTGAAATTCCAAAGGTTTTCTTCGCTTATCAGCGTAACTCTTCTATCGGTCTCTAGAGGCTTTCAATCGTTCACGGATCTGAACGATTTTCTCTGTCGTTTCCCGAATAATCTCCGGACCGGTGAGAGTATTGTCAAAAGCTTTCCCCCTAGCTAAATGGGTATCACCCACCTCAGCCCAACACAGAGGGGATCTACACTTTCGGCCGTAGAGGGCTTCAAATGGAGCAGCCTTGATGCTCGTGTGATAACTGTTATTATAGGAAAACTCCAAAAGGGGTAAATGAGTATCCCATGCCTTTCCAAAGTCAATCACGCAGGCTCTCAACATATCTTCTAGTGTTTGGATGGTCCTCTCACTTTGTCCATCGGTCTTTGGATGGTAGGTTGTGCTCATGTCCAGCCTTGTTCCCAGGGAATGTTGTAGTGATTGCCAGAATCTTGAGGTGAACCTACTATCTCTATCGGAGATAATGGACATAGGTACACCATGTAGCCGTACGATTTCCCTAATGTATGTTCTCGTAAGTTTCTCCATCTTGTCAGTTTCTTTGATAGGCAGGAAGTGTGCAGACTTGGTCAATCTATCGACGATGACCCATATGGTATCAAGTCCACCCGTTGTCTTGGGCAAATTGGTTATGAAATCCATAGTGATCCGCTCCCACTTCCATTCTGGAATCTTTGGTTGTTGCAGTAAACCGGAGGGCTTCTGGTACTCGGCCTTAACCTTTGCGCAAGTAAGGCATTTACTTACGAAGGTAGCAATCTCTGCTTTCATATTAGGCCACCAGTATAGCTTTTTAAGATCCAGATACATCTCATCTGAACCTAGGTGGACGGAATACCGAGTGTTGTGCGCCTCGGTCATGACCAAGTCTCGGAAACCACCGTGTTTCGGTGTCCAGATCCGGTTCACGAAATATGAGGCTCCATCACCCTTGGCTTCTAAATTCTTGTCCATTCCTCTAAGGGATTCACTCGTCACATTTTCAGGTTTCATGGCTTCCAGTTGGGCCGCCTGAATTTGCTTAGACAAGTGTGAATGGATGGTTATTGACAACGACTTGACCCTGCAACCAGAATATTCCTTCCGACTTAGGGTGGCTGCTACTATGTTGGCTTTACTCGGATGATAACGAATATCGCATTCGTAGTCACTGAGTAGCTCGACCCACCGTCATTGCCTCATGTTGAGCTCCTTCTAATCAAATATGTGTTGTAAACTCTTGTGGTTGGTAAAAATAGTGCTTTTCGTTCCGTACAAGTAATGTCTCCAGAACTTCAGAGCAAACACCACTGCTCCTAGTTCAGGATGGTGGGTCGTGTAGTTAACTTCGTGTGTCTTCAACTGTCTCGAGGCGTAGGCGATGACCTTACCTCGCTGCATTAGAACACACCCGAGCCCTTGATTCGATGCATCGCAATAGACTACGAAGTCTTCTATCCCTTCGGGGAGGGATAGTATTGGTGCGGTGCATAAGGCTCACTTGAGCGTTTGGAACGCTCTCTCCTGTTTCTCTTCCCAGTCGAAGGCCACGCCTTTCTGGGTCAGTGTTGTAAGAGGTTTCGCAATCCGGGAGAAGTTCTGTATGAACCTGCGGTAGTAGTCAGCGAGACCTAAAAATTGCCGAATTTCTGTAGGCGTCTTCGGTGCTGAACAGTTCTCAATGGCCTTAATTTTGGATGGGTCCACGTGGATTCCCTCTTCACTTACCACGTGTCCTAAAAATTCGACTCTTCAGATCCAAAATTCACACTTAGAGAACTTCTCATAGAGCTTCTCCGCTCGTAAAGTTCCTAGAACTTGTCGCAGATGATCGCCATGCTCTTCCTTATTTCGGGAGTAGATTAGGATGTCATCAATGATTACGATGACGAACTGATCCAAGTAAGGTCGGCATACTCTATTCATCAGATCCATGAAAACTGCGGGCGCATTGGTCAATCCGAATGGCATCACTACGAACTCGTAGTGTCCGTAACGAGTTCGGAAGGCTGTCTTCGGCACATCCTCCTCTAGCCATCGTAACTGGTGATATCTGGATCTCAGATCAATTTTGGAAAAGTAGTTCGCCCCTTGCAGTTGGTCAAATAGATCGTGTATGCGAGGCAGAGGGTAACGATCGTCAGTTTGTTGAGTTCTCTGTAGTCGATACACATACAGAATGATCCGTCTTTCTTCTTAACGAACAAGACCGGTGCTCCCCAAGGTGAGAAACTTGGTCTTATAAAGCCCTTGCTGAGCAGTTCGTTAAGTTGATCAGATAGTTCCTGCATCTCTGCTGGTGCTAATCGGTAGGGTGACTTGGCTACTGGGGTAGCTCCTGGGACTAAGTCGATTTTGAACTCGACCTATTGTTGCAGAGGTAATCCTGGTAGCTCTTTTGGGAAAATGTCGGGGAAGTCGCTCACTACTGGAATGCTCTTTAGTTCCTTCGTTTCGAGGCTCGTATCGACGACGTGAGCAAGGAATGCATGGTATTCTTTACGCAAATACTTCTGTGCTTGAATACTTGATATAATACGAAGACTCACACCGGGTTTGTCGCCGTAGACGATAAGAGTTTCGTTAGACGGAAGGTTTAGACGGACTGCTTTCTCGTAGCACATGATGTCGGTGCAATGAAGACTTAACCAATCCGTGCCAATGATAACGTCGAAGCTTTTTATTGAGACCGGCATAAGGTCGATTGGGAATGAATGGTTATCTAGAGTTAGGGTACAACCTAAGTATATGTTATTCGTAGTTTCAGTTTTTCCATTTGCCATTTCTACTGTGAATTGTTCCTTAAGTGTGTGCGGTTGTTGCTTAAGCATGCGAGCAAATTTATGGTTCACGAAGCTTCGCTCCGCTCCACTATCGAATAGAATGCATGCATAGGAGTTATCGACGAGGAACGTACCAGTTACCACCGTCGGGTCAGCAACTCCTTCCCCATGGCCTATTGCCAGTACCCTCCCTGCTCCACCAGCATTCTTTGCTTTGGGGCAGTCCCTCTTGTAGTGGCCTGCTTCACCACATCCATAGCAGGTCGGGCTCGCGCCAGATCCGGGGACTTGGGTGATCGGTTGTGCCGGAGATTTACAGAAACGGACAGTGTGTCCTTTCTTGTTGCAGTTAGAGCACTGAATTTCACGGCAGGGGCCCTTGTGGTGGAAGTTGCATTTGTTGCACTTAGGCAAACTTCCAGCATACTGCCTCACCGGAGCAGTATCAGCAGCAGGGGTTATCGCGGCATGCACAGCCACAACTTGCTGCTTTTTAGCAGCTCGCTGTTTCTTCTTGTCTTCCCAGAACTTCCGCTTAGTTTCAGCGGGTTTGGAGGGTTCCGGGATGGCTAGGGTGGTTGTTGTTGCAGGGGTTTCGACTCCATGGTCAATGAGTCGTTGTGCCAGTCGCTTGGCACTGTCGAAAGTAGCGGGGTTTGATGATAGGACATTCCCCTGATACAGAGGCACTAGCCCCCATATGTACCTTTCGATCTTTTTCCCCTCAGTGGGAACCATATTGGGGCAGAGGGCCACCGGTTCGCTGAATCTGGCGGTATAAGCGACCATGTTGGTGCCCTTCATGGTCAGCCTCCAAAGCTCCTACTCTAATTTCTGGATTTTGCCCCTTGGGCAGTATTCCTCAATCATGAGGTCTTTCATCGTTTCCCAGCCCATGTCATTGGCTACGACGAGGGTTAGAGCTTTAACTAGCCGTTCCGCCATGTCAGGGCCTTTCCTTCAAAGGTGCATGCGGCATATTTGACTTTGCTCGCAGCAAGGCATGAACAGATTTCGAAGACTGATTCAGTCTTCTCGAACCATTGCGAGAGGGCAATGACTCCGCCGGTTCCATGGAAAGACTTCGGCTTGCAGTTGGTGAAATCCTTGTAGGAGCACTCTCTCGAGCGCACAGGGGTTTCAACCGGAATTGATTCAACATGGGTTCCACCTCTGTTGGCATCAGAAGAGTGATACTGAGCCATGGCAGTTGCCACTGCTGCGGCTACGGCAGCATTCAGGGCTGTAGTATCGATAACTGGAGGCGGAGGAGGCGGTGGAGGTGGAGGGTTATTCCGGGGAGATTTGTGAGGAGGCATCTTTCAACTATAAGTTTATAAAGATAAGCAAAGTGGTAAGAATCAATTTGTAAGTAGGGTGAGAGTGACACATGGACTAACTAACCATAGCCCAACAGTTGAATGAGTGTTTGAGATCACAACAAAGAATATTAGTAGGAAAACACAAGTGTACAGATTTTTCTCACATATTAGATAGACGTCAATAATATTGATATTACCGATGTAATAAGTTCAGGGAAAATCGACCTAACAGTAGGTCTTACATCATACCATACGGAAAAGTTTGGCAGTTCTTAGATTCCTAATTAGAGTACTGAAAGTTAGGAATATTTTACAGACAAGTGCTACTTAGAGCACAGATGTTAAAGGCTATTCCTTAACCAAAAGACAGAGATGTTCAAGACATCTTCTAACGGCGATGGGAAATCCTTGGGCGAACCCTGAGGTCTGCAACTTGACGAAACACCTCCTGAAGGTGTCACTCCTGAGCCCTCTGACGGGCTCGAAGTTCCAAGACTTCAGCTCGGGAGGCAGCCAGCTGTTGCTGCAGGGTGTCATTGGTTCTCCGGGTCCGTTCCATGTCTTCTTCAAGACGGCAGATGCGGACTGTGTTGACACCAGATTTGGCATCAATCTCCATGACCCGGTCGATGGCTGCTTGACCTTGCTCAACATTACGAGCTATTCTGCGGAAAATGACGGGCAGAGCTCGGTCAGCAGAACCACCTTCGCTGACGTTGTAAAAGCTTCGATCCCCAAAGTAAGGTAAGGGTTGACCCTGTTCGTCACTCCAGCGATTCAAGTTGGTTGCCCACAAAGGTGTAGGACCTGGAAAAGCTGGTCGGGGGTTGTTGTTCGGGGCTTGACCTACTAGCGGTAGGTTTTTGACTTCAGGCTCGAAGTCGGATCCATTAGAAAAGCCTTCTGCGAGGTGATCATCCAAAGGGATTGGATGCTCATCTTCGGGCTCTTCTTCGATCCACCCTGCATTGCCTTCATTTGGAAAGTACGGGTCGCCGTGATGGAATCCAGCCATTTAAATCTACGCGAGAAGAGAGGTATAAGAATATAGTATATATGTAGCTAGCAGTACGAAATACACCTATAGTATTTTTAGTTTAGGTTCTACTGATCTTCTTGTGGTATTGTTGGTAAGTTTTTTTTGACTTGTTAACATATCACAACCATTCTAGGGCATATGCTAATCACTCCTCAGACCAACATAGTTGATCAGGCTATGCCTTTCCCAGGACTGACCATACATCCCCGAGCTCACTTGTGATATTTAACAATTGTAATACTTTTGTTCTTGTCATTGTGACACTGATTTTAGTATGAATGCAGACTAGTATACTTAATTAAATATTTTAATATTTAAAGTATAGACTCTTGGTCAGAGTGCTTTAATCCCTAATGGGTTTATAGTTTAGTATATCTTTTATGGGTTGATATACTTGATTCACTATAAACGATGCTCTGATACCAATCTGTCACACCCCAATACCGAGAACGGCGGAAACGTTCTGGGGCGGAGGACGTCATGTAGAGTATCACAACACAGTAAAAGTAAACAAGCAAACAACATCATCCATTGCATTAAATATATAATTTTAATACAAGCGTGTTCTGTACAGTTATAGACACCAAAAATATAATGTAAAACAAAATAATAAGATGAGTCTTGGATGCACTCCATCTTCTCAAAAGCTGGCCTCAGTACCTATCTACTGATGACCTGAGAATACAAGTTATTTTGAAAGAGTTTATCAGCATTAAGCTGGTGACTTCATAAGTATTTTAGTGTCGGTGTTTGTTATCAAAATGTTTGAACATGTCTCAAGTGTAAGTTTGTAAAATGTATGTAAATGTTTGTAAAATTTTGAATCTCTCAGAAAAACCTATATTTTCTATTAAAGTAGCCTTCTACCAAGGCTTAACTGTTTTGTATGTTCGTTTGTTGTAAAAGTGTAAACAAAATGTAGTTTGTACATTAATGTTTAAGTGAAATAATCACTAAATATATGTAATGGGTAAATTATTGTAGTATTGTAGTGTTGTATTATATATAGGAACTACTGCTGTACTAACTACCTTAAACTGGATTTATATTAAGGTATTCTATGATTCATTGCACCATACTATTGACTGGTAACAACGACATACGAATGCTCATAAAACGGAACGACGTTTGGCACCCGCAGACCTGCAGGTCCGGCTGTAGCTAGCAGCAAGGTGTAGGATAGTCAATCCAGTATAGATCTATATGCAAACTCACGCTCTCCCTCCGAGATAATTCAGGCTATAACTCGGGCCATGACATTTAAGGCATGCTACAATACAGTGGATCACAATTGTTAACGTATTCATGTATATGTAATGTAATGTTACTTGTTCTAGTATCGTTGTATATATGTTCTCTTCCTAGTATAGTTGTATATGTTCTCTTTCTAGTATAGTTGTATATGTTCTCTTTCTAGTATAGTTGTATATATACTCATAGTAATGTAATGTATATGTTCTCATAGTAATAAGTATTGACTCATGGATGGACTAACTCGTTGATCTAGCAATTGTAATAGTATGATCCTGTGTTACCCCGATGGTAACTTACTAATGATGTAACTAATACGCATAAATATCGGAGTACTTTTATGTCTATATATGTACGCTTGATATATAATTAATATTGAAACGGCCTTCGGACGGCTACCCGAAATCCCACCAGACCACATCCAAATCGAGAAAAAGGAAATAGGGCAGATGGCCTTCCTAAGCCCTTTAAACATTTCTTATATATCTATACATATATGGGCATGCAATTTATAAGAAGTATAACAAAGTTTAAATAAAAGTATTTGATAAGTAAAAGAGTTGTAAAGCAGTTTAAAGTAAAACAGTTTGATAAACAATTTGAACAGTAATAAAATCATTGGTTTTATAGTTATTAATCACATGTGATTGATATAATAACTAGAAGTATTTAACTTGTATTCCCCCCCCCCCTATAAAAGCATTTAAAACGTTTAAAAGTATTTCAAAGGTTAATTAAAGGGGTATGAACTCACTTGTAGTGAGTGGATTGGATTGAAGTGCCGGATACTGTACTAGGTGGCAAACGGAGACTTGTTCACATGCACGAGCCTAGTTATCATATAATGAGCATATATATAACTAATTAGCCAAATAATAACTAATAAAATTTGTTGGGACACTCTAGAACATGTAAACACTTTGTATAAGTGTTATAAGTCCTAAGGGTTGCTTCTAGGTTGTTGTGGGACAAGGCTAAAGGGGTTTAAAGTTTCCAAGGGCCTTGTATATGTGTTTACTCTTCAATAAACTCCACACAATGAGTTTACGATCGTAAACCCTTGAGTTTATGGCCGTGATCTCCCAAACTTGATGGCATTTGGTGTTTTGAAGTGTTATTTGATTTCTAGAGTAAGTTCTACTTGGTGGTTTAGTTCTTTGGGTAGTTTAGGGCATAGAAACACTCGTTTGAGGAGTTTACGGCCCCAAGGCCAATTCCCTTGGAGTTTACGGCTGTAAACTCTCATGGGATGGGTGTTTTTATGTTTTCAATCCCCAAGCACAAGTAGGATAGTTTCTAGGCATTTGTTTTAAGCCAATGAAGGTCCTAGGCACACTTTGGTGCCCTTGATTTATGTTCACGACCCAAGAACATTACCAGGGCCGTAAACTCTCTTTGGGGAGGTGTCTTTGATGTTTTAAAGTCCACAAATTAGCTAGGATCAAATAGGGTTAAATGTCCAAGGCTTTAGGAGTGATTAACACACTCTTTGGCCCTTGATTTTGGAGTTCACGGTCCAAGAACTTCTTGGGCCGTGAACACCCTAATATTGGTGTTTTTGATTGTCTTCTAGTCCTAAATACACTTACAATTAAGCTTAAGTCCGTCACTTATCAAGGGGAAAAGGCTAGGTAGCATTTAGGCCTCATATTGGAGTTTACTCTCCAAGAACCTTCTTGAGCGGTAAACTCCCGAATCTCACAGATTTGATATGTAAACTAACTTATTAAGCACATAATAAGCATTATAAGACAACTAGAGAAGTGTACTCACGATTTGGGGCGAAAACCCGAAGATCCGTGAGAGAGAAAATGGCTTTTCTCTAGTTGGAAATGTGAATAATGAATGAATTTGGTTCAGAAATCTATTTATAGTCTTGAGATATTTTTGGCAGAAAATATTTTTATTCCAGAAATGAACTCTAATATTATGAAGTTTTGAAATACTCGAGTTTCACTAACCCATGTGCATCCACTCTCCTGATATCTCCTTAAACGTAAACCCTAATATACTCAAACTTATTCGGAAAAGTCTGAAATTCACTGTAACTGGTCTAGCTTCTATTGAATTGATAATGTTCGTACAAAATGGAAATTTCGGGTTGTCACAAAAGGAGCAAAGGTATCCGATACATGACAATGAGATGACAACAATTATACATTGCCTTCAAGTATGGAGACACTATTTACTTGGGAATCGGTTTGTGATTCAAACTGAAAATGTCGTGACAAGCTACTTTCAAAATCAGAAAAAGCTAAGTGCCAAGCAAGCCTGTTGGCAAGATTTCTTGGATGAGTTTGATTATGTCATGGAGTATAAGTCAGGGAAGGCGGAATTGGCAACCATCTCTCGAGTAAACTACACATTTTCCGATTGCCTCAAAGAAGGGACAAGTCATGATTTGTTAACAAAAAAAGATTAATAGAGATGGCCAAAGAAGGGAAGACCCTAAAATTTTAGGTCAAAGATGAATTGTTACTCAATGTCGACAATCGAATGTATGTTCCGAAATAGAAAAACTTAAGGAGAGAAGTCTTAAAAGAATGCCATAATTCAAAATGGGCAGGACACCCTAGAACACACCGAACCATGACAATTGTAGAAAGAATTTAAAATTAGCCAAGGATGAGAGACGATGTAGATGCTTATTTTCGGACATGCCTCGTATGCCAACAAGACAAGGTGGAACAATCTAAGCCCTCATAGTTGTTAGAACCGTTTCCGATTGCGGAGCACCCTTGGGAAAGTATAACATTGGATTTCATCTTGGCCTTATCTACATCTGAAGGTTGTTGGTTTTATCATGGTGGTCGTAGATCGTTTCTCCAAATACAAAACATTCATCCCAGCTCCCAAAGATTGCACAATCGAGGAAGCTGGTCGGTTGTTTTTCAAACATGTGGTAAAGTACTAGGGACTTCCTCGGAGTATCATAAGCGATAGAGACCCACGATTTACTGGGAAATTTTAGAGGTAATTATTCAAACCCATGGGCTCCGAACTCCACTTTTTGACCAGTTTTCACCCGCAAACTAATGGACAAACTGAGAGGATGAATCATTTGCTGAAAATTTATCTAAGGCACTTTGTTAGTGCCAATTAATAGGATTGGGCTAAGTTACTTGACGTAGCACAATTTTCTTATAACCTACAATGGAGCGAGGCTATTGGAAGAAGTGCTTTTGAGATTATCATGGGTCAACAATCTTTGACACCACAAGAACTAACTAGGGGTATAAAGGCACTAGTCAGCCTGAATACAAGTTTGCTAAAAGGTGGAATGAGGAACTTGACCAAAGCAGCCAAACACATGAAGAAGTGGGCCGAAAAAAAGAGACAACCATGAGAATTTGTAGTCGGCAATGAGGTGATGGTGAAATTTCTCCAAAGAATATTCAAGGCCACTACACAAGTTTCCAAGGGCCAAACTTGAAGATACAAAGGACAATTCAAAGTGATTAAAAGGGTGTGAACACGTTCCTATAAGTTTGATCTACCATCACATTTGAAGATCCACCCTGTGTTCCATGTAAGTCTCCTCAAACCCTTTAATCGAGATGAAGAAGACCCCTCTAGAAGCGAGTCACATCGTGCTTCAACAACGAATATTGTCTCCTACAACAAGGAGGTGGACAAAATTTTGGCCGACCGAGTAATTCAAAGACGAGGATCCTCCAACTGGATGGAGTACTACATACGATGGAAAAGACTACCTGACAGTGAGGCCAATAGGAGCGTGAACAAGATTTATGTAAATTCTGATACAAAATCGAAGAATAAAAATGTAAAACCCGACGAGGACGTCAAAGAATTTAGTAGGGGAGGATGTCACGAACCGTATCTAAAATTTTTTGGAGTACTCGAGAAGTTAATGGAGTATGATGGATAAACCCAGAAAAAACTGGAACGTGCTAGAATTCTCTAGGACACCGAAGACTTAGCTAGTTCTTTATGAAAGTGTGTAGGCATGTAAATATCTAGATAGATTGATCCAGAATAATCTTGTATAAAGAAAGAAGTAGTAGCATCTAGAATATTCTGATGAGGAGGTGTAATGACCCTATAAATAGGTGTGTTGTCATTTGTTCCAAACCATTGAGAAGTTCTCTTGTAAGAAGTTTCCTTGTACACAACGAAGCTTTCTTTCTTACTTTAAAAGTATTCCCTATCGTTTCTCTTGCTTCCTTGAGTCGTTAGTACATCTAGAGTATCAAAGTTAGCCTAACTTAGTCAAGAAAGACTAAGTGGCACACGGTGATTGAGTCGTCCTATGACAATGTGCTACCATTTTGCTATAAAAACCTGCGAGGAGATGTGTCTAACAGATAGTAATAAAAACCTACCTAAACTCATGAATTAGGAAACTAAGTGGTGAAGTTAAGACTATGTTTATAGTTGGTCAGCATTGTTATAACACATGTAACACTACTAAGACTTGGTACTCACATGTGACTTGGTAGAATAATGCAACTTTTCATGAATCAAGTTAGGGATAATAGTAGAAATAACATGCTCAGATAAATAATATACTTAGTTGAGGACTGTTATGTTCTACCATAATGAACTACTATCATGTTGAAAGCTTCATAATCCTCACTTGATGATTCAGTTTAATACAGTAAATGTTAGCCGATAGGATAAGTTAGTAGAGTAAGGATGATCTACATGGTTAGATTTGTTTCCTTATTCTTAATAGTTCACTTACATGCTAAGTTGGTAGAGTGAGGAAAATCTATATGGTTAGATTAGTGGTGGCACGATTACCTAACGCAATAAGATCAAAGTGTACCCAAAAGGAGAAGCGTGAAAGAATAGTCATTAGAACTACCAATCAAGCAAGATGGTATAGTAATCGGAGAATGCAATGAAAGTAAAACAAAAGATATAAATACTTTCCTTGTATTGATATGAGTAAGTGAAACACAACCAATCATGACATAAATAAGGTAGAATTTGTCTTTAACATCATATTTTTCTGATAAAAGAAAAGATGTGGTAAGCCATGAATCTAATATGTAGATATGTAGAGGATTGGTAAGGAATGATGACTAAGACTTAAGTACAAGATTGAAGACAAGGAAAAGAACAAGTTCTTCCAAAAGCAGTAGATGACAACAAGTCAAAATATAGAAATTTGCTAAGAAGTTCTTATGCATGGAACAAAAGTAAATAAATCAGCCAATGAGATCATTGACTAAAGTTTTAGAATAGTCATGGTTCAGCCTAGAACATGTCATCTCCGAGAAGATAAAGGTAGTAGTATATGCAAAGTGTGACATCCCCATTTTCACGTTAAAAAAACCTTTTTATTTATGCTTATTTTAAAAGCAAAGTATTCTTTATATTTGTCACACCCCCGAACCAGACGGCGGAAACGTCCGGGGGCTGTCGTGACTCAATTGAATACCATAACATTGAATATATATGAAACATAACAACATTCGTCACCGTGCATTAATATAGTACAACCGGTAGCGTTTACATGTCATACATTGTTTAAACATTACATTCCCAAAAATAAATTGTTCGATTCGTACATAATCAAACTGCAAGCCATCACCGAATATGTTTTCCTTTGGTTCACTGGTTCCCTGAGAATACAAGTATTTTGAAAAACGTCAACATATGAAATGTTGGTGAGTTCATAAGTAGTGTTTGAAATCCAATGTTTGTATTGTTTGAAAACTACCAGAAAATCCGACATTTTCTGAAAAGAAAAGCGTTTGAAAATGTTGTGAAGATCCATAGGTATGCTTGTTTGTTTCTATGCTTGTAAAAAAAAAAAAAAAATTGTTTATTTAAAATTGTATGCATTTCAAATCTGTATGTATTGAAAACCCTAGGAAAACCCGATGTTTTCCTAATTCCTTGAATTCCATAGAGTCACATTGAAAACGTTGCATAGCGTGTAGTGTCAGTCCCAGGCGACGTTGGATTATTTTTGAGCATGATTATTTGCTACAAACACGCGTTACACAAACGACTAGTCTATAGTTATACTAACGATCCTGTAGGCGTCGGTCGTACTAATCACGTTATCCAATCGCCCTGACTATGTGTAGTCCCACATCCGAAGAGAGAGAGGTCACGAAGACCCCGATGACTCCATTAACCGGTTGGGGATAAAAATGTACGAGGGGTCCCCGACCCGCCTCGCATGAAATGTAGACTTTACTAGCAATACCAAAGGACCCTTGGGGACCAGTAGTATACAAGCCATTGAAAGTCCATTTACGTTGTGTCGGATCGGTAAAACCCAGCACTCCGTAAAAAAAATGTCTTCGGGCCTTAAGATCAGGTCATTGGGCTAGCTAGGCTCAACGAACAAGATTTTACACTTTTGGGGCCCAAAGATGGTGCATAGACGTCTGTGCACACTCGCATGTATGATGAATTACCAAACGTTACTTGTATGAATCGTAGTATCGTAGTGTCGTAGTGTTAGTAGTTGTAGATTTCTATTGGTTCGAGACCGAGCCAATTCGTTTAACAACGACTTTTGGTATTGTAATGTAATGTATTTCGTCGATAGTCGTGGTACCATTGTTTGCATGTATTGAAATAGCCTTGAAAGTTTTCTGTTTTAGCCCCTCATTGATTGTAAAATTTACTTTTTCAACCCTTTTGTTAAATAATTTCCCGTTTGGTCCTTGAATTGATTTTCTTGACATTTTAACACCAAAAGTTATTGAAATTAATATTTTTCTGCATATTTTTCAATGAAAACAGTTTAAGTCCCTGAAATTTCAGTTTTCTCGGTTATAACTCTTCTTTTCGCAACTTTGACAATTTTGGCCCAAATTCTAATATTTTTGCAATTTTGGTCCTTTTTAAATTTAAAAAGCATTTTAAACCTTTGGAAAGGATTTGGAACACTTATGGTTCACTGTTTTACAGAAAAATACAGTTTTGGCCCTCCAAAACAGAAAATCTCGCATAATGGGCCTCATTGGGCCAAAAATGTCATTTTTAGCCCATTAAGCTTGGAATTTATGTTTTTAATCCCCTAAATGAGTATATTTCCAGAAATTGTTTTATTGAAACTGTTTTGGCACACCTCATCCATCAGAATTCGTGATATGCCAATTTGGACCCTTAATTTTGTATTTTTCACATTTTAGGCCCAAAATTTGTGTTTTTAACCCAAAGAAAATTGTTACTAAACCACTTAACCATTTTTCTTGAAACACTTTGTATTTAGAAATATATTTGAAGCTAAAATCATTTAACACAAGATATATCTCGGTTTTGAGGGGTTTTATGGCTAGATCCAACATTATAACACACAAATGCATACATATAAGCATGGAAATCATACAAGGCATACAAAACACATATAGATCTACACTTTCACTTGTATTCCCCCCCCCCCCCCCCCCACAAAACTCATAAAAACAGAAAATAGGGGGTATGAAGCTCACCTTGGGTGTGGTTTCGGTTTTTGGAAGAAAAGATGGAAGAAAACTTGATGATTTTTGGCCTTAGCACCTTTCCTTGGTAGATCTCGAGTTTGAGATGGTTCTAGGATGCAAGATCACGATTTTTGCATAGATTAGGAAAGGATTTTGATAACAAAAAGAATCTTAACCATAGATCCAAGCATAATCTTACCTTAGATGATGATTAACTTGCAAGATCCTCTTGAAAGCCCCTAATTTTCGAGATTTTTGGAGAGGGGAGGAAGGAGTGTTCTTAAGTGATCTAGAGAGAGTTTGAGAGATTTTTGTGGTGTGTGTGTGCTTGTGGCCGAGAGTGAGAGAGAGGAAGAAGTGAGGTGATCTTTGAAGTGATACTTACATGGAAGAATGGGATATCTTGCATGGAAATCCTATGGACAATAATGATGTGGCACAACAAGTCAACTCTTCCATCTTCTTGGGCTTGTGCATTTGGGCCGAGAATTTGGAAAGAAAAGGAAAAATTTGGGCCTTTTCCCCTTAGCCCAATATTAGTGTTAATCTTGAGTATGTTTTAAGCCTAAAAGAATGTGGTAGGATTTTCATATTTTTATTGGACTAGTTTAGGTTATTCATGTATCAAGGCTTTTAGTTCATTTCATTCTAGGTCCAACATGACCTAAAATGTTGAATTAAATAAATGTGGGTCCAATTTGAGTCCAATTAGGGTTCTAAGCCCTTGATAGTCAAATTGGAAGCTTATTGGTCCATTTGGATCCAATAAGGGAGTCCTAGCCCAAAATGGACTTAAACAAGGACTTCTAAGGTTTCCAATTGCTTGATGACTATTTGTAGTACTTGCATGATGTATTTGATTGAAGTTTTTGATTCACATTAGCTTGAATGTATAGATTACATGACACAAAATTTCCAGTTGTGACAATATTGCATAATTTTTCCCATAAATGTATTTTCGAGGAAATGTTTTTTTATTGATTTATTAAAACTTTGGGATGTCATAACTGACACAAGAAACATAAGCATAAACGTAATCATCTCTTACATCACCTAATAGCCTACATTTCCTTTAATCTCTCATCAATTCCGAACATCGTTATCTTTGTAATACGTCTTGTGATGCAAAGAAACTGAGTGGGTCAGGTTGGGAAACCTGGTGAGTACATAGGGTTTTCAACCCACGATAATGTAGTTAATATTTTGAATTATCAAATAACAAACACAACTACCCATCCCTATTTTCTTATTTATTCTTCCCTAAGGATCTATCCTAAGGGTCATCATAGTCATCGTTGCTGACAATATTGTTTCATGGATTTCTATGCAATACATGTCAGTAGGTTTCTTTCGATTTTCACTCATAAGGATATCTCCTAAGGATTATCTTTAATCATTGTTGTTGATATTATTGTTTCAGGGATTTCTCTACAATACGTATCAGTATGAACTAGAGTACATCAAATGGATACAAAGTCCATCACATACATGTTATAAACATGCCTGTGTTCCACATGACTGTCTTGAATAGTCTAGTGGTCGTCACATATACTCTGTTAGATGACTACATCGTTAGTACAGTAGTACCATTCCAACATCGTTAGTACACCAATACCATTTCTACATGGTTAGTATACTAGTACTATTTCTACATCGTTAGTAGACTAGTACCATTAAAGTCGTAAAATCCTGTTGTCATTTTCATCATTCTCTGTACTAGAACATTTTATCAGTTTCATATCTCATCATACTATGGCATCTTAACTCTTATCATACTATGACATCTTATCATTCAAATATATCATTACCCTTCATTACTCTATGTATTATATTCTTGAAAATACATATACGACATAAATCATATAAAATTTATGTTTATAATATTTCATCTAACATATAACATCTTTGTATATAAGCACATATAACATTCAATTATCTAAATACTTCATATCAATGTGTAAGGTGAAAGTAACTATGCACTCACCTATTAAGGTGGATGATTGAAAAGTCGGGCAGTTCTTCGCTTTAGTATTTAGGTTTTCCTTCGATGTGACCTAGGCTCATATCACTAAGTCTTAATCTTATATTCTTGGTGACTGATGATAGTCTAGATTCCTCACTAAACCCAATGTCTACATCAAGATCTATCAAGTAAGGAGCATCATGTAGGATCATATCAGAGGTAGGGTCTATTTAGTATACAAAGTATACTATTTGGAAATCCCACTTTAAAGACCTAACTAAATCCAGCCTAAAAACCATCCCCGTAAGTAGATCAATCAATATAATGACTTGGAACGACTAATAACTCTTATTTACAGGTTTATAATAACGACAATGAGTATAAGTATAAGTTATACTTGAAATAAAATAAGTGTACCTTAACTTATAGAGTTTCTTGAGAAAACCGAGAAATTGTATGGCAAAATCTCGATCCAAAAGCTCTATATCTCAGATACTCTTGGGCCTCGCTAAAGTAGCATGAAACTAGAAAGTACTGGGACTAGAGGGTGGAAGGTATTCTAGAGGATTTTGGATGAAAGGAAGGGAGGAAATGACTGAAGTTCGAGTTCTATTTATAACTAAGAATTTGGACTACATCTGGTCAGGGTGGATGATGTGGCTTCAGTCATTGCTTGAAACGTGGTGACTAACAGGTGGGGCTACATTAGTTTGTCCGTGCGTGACGCGCATGCTGTCAGTGCGTGCAAAACTTTATTATTTTTCAAAAAAATTGTCTTCTTCCAACGAATTCCGTTTTTAACGTTTTTTTTATATCCACGCGTAGCTATCGACGAGATCTGCAACTTTCATTTAGACTTTGTCGCCTAAGTTTCACTTTGTTTTTAATGTTATACTTTTATAGGCTTAGACTGTTAAAGTCCATGTAAAATCATAACTCTCTTATATGATATCTGTTATCGACTATCTTTATATCGACAAATAGGTATTGATGAGATCTTCAACTCTCATTTTGATTGTTTTTCCTAATAATCAACAATCCTAAATTTTGATGCCACTGTTGCACACTATTACGCTGAAACTTGGAAAATCATAACTTACTCTTACGAAGTCAGATATTAGAGTTCTTTATATGTACAAAATCCTTGTCACATAGAATATAACTTTGGTTAAGGTTATCTATCCTAAATAACCTTCTATCAAAATTATCGTTTTATCGTTTATTCTATTTAATTGACTAGCATGAATCTGCGGGTGTTACAGTTATGCCCCTATAAGGATGATTATGTCCTGAAATCATCAGCAAAAACAAGACTTGTATAATGACTCCGTAGGTTACCTTTCCATTATATGTAATAACCGTAACTCTTACGTTTTTTTCAAACGAGTATCAAACCTATGGACTTCTTCACTGTTGGCGGTGCTTGGCCTTGCACCTGCTCTTTATTCTATGTTGTACCTTCATTCCTAACCTTCAAATTATATATTAAACTTTAGTTGGAGACTCCTGCTCCTTCTTAAACATGCTTAGTTCATGATAAGGTCTTTACTTTGACTTTCATAACAAACCGATGGGTCATGCTTTAATGACCTTTCATCGTATGATGTCATGGCTAGACTTATCTCTCTTTGAGTTAGACTCTAGCATGGAAGATACTTTTATTAATGTTCTAATGTGATATAATCATACTATAGTAGGTAGCATTTCTAACTATTGGCTGCTTAGTCTTAAGTGACGACCGCGATACTTCTATTGATCGCTTCAATTATCTTTTCCTTCAATCTTTTAACTAAAGTTGGATGCAACATCGAGCATGCTTATCAAAACTGAGTAACTTACTTCACAGTTTTTATCTTAGTTGGACTCAATTCGTAATGACCACTAGAGTCAGAATAACATTTATCTTTGTAGTTATTACTGAAACAAAGGTAATGATAGAAATGAACAATATAGCTCAACTACTAGTGTCTTAGTAACCTTGTGACTCTTCTTGATCCAAGTGTGGGTCTTGTGCTTCAGGTAGTATAGGCCTCTACTACCTTTCACACCTACTCATACTCATCCCAAGAATTGTCTCGTAGTTCTCCAAGTCACCATATAGAAAATCACATAGAAACTTAACACAATCGAATAGTAAAACGTAATAGGGATTATATTACCTCTTGAAAACAATTACAAAAATTATGCATATGTCATGACTGTTACATTAAGATAATCACTTCATATCTTGAATTTCAAATAAGTAGCTCTCTATTCTAGACTATTGTTGCTTCATCAAGGGTCACACATTATGCTCTTTCCTTTGCCTTTAGTGGAACATTCAACCTTGCCGCTTCATTTTTTTGGGAATCCTTCGAAATATTCCATTCTTCTCCACATACGTAACATACCCTATAATTGAACATACAGTCTTTGGAATGGTGACCAGTTCTTCCACACTTATAATAAGTCACTTCTTTGTCACATCTTCCAAAAGTGGTTCTTATTGCACTTCTCATACCATTTGGTTTCATCGTTACCCCATAACTTTTACCGTTGGGGTCAAATATATAGAATCTACTTTTCTTATCGAATCTTGAACATCCTTCAAACTTCCTTTTCTCTCCAGTCTCAACTTTCTCCTGTCCCTTTTTTCCTTATCAATGTATCCACATTCATAACTATACAAATGGCTGCTTTTAGAGTAGTTGCTAGCTTCACCGTTGGTAGTCCACCAGCAAGTTCATTTAACTTGGAAATTTTGGTAGGAACTAAGTAAAGGACCAAATTCCGATTGTAAGTGAAAGTTATAGCATACTCGTTGACACTCATCTTGCCCTTCTTCGGATTCTGGAATTCATTGTTGATCTCCAGAAGGTCTTGCTTAGAATAGTACTCTATTTTTTGGTGCACAAGGAAGTCTTCCTTGGACCTCTTACTAGATTCTCCTTTGGGCATGGTATCAGTTAATAACTTCCACCAACTTAATACCCCAATCTTTAGCTGTCAGACTAAAAGGACAATCCTCCGTCTATTTTGATGCATGAAATCATTATAGTTACATCCATTTCTTTCAAACCTATCATTCAGATTGTTCTTCCTTGCTACTTGGGGATCAGCCAGGATAACAGTTTGGCTGTAATTTCCCTCATCTGGCTGTTTCTCTTCCAACTCATGTTGCATGACAGTTATTATAAGTTCATCACTATTCCCTCGAAGTAAACACCTTGTCTCTTCCATATGAAGATATAATGTTGCTTGTATCATTGCCATCATTATTGGTTCGGGTGCAAGTACTGCCTCTAGTGCACACTTGACTATACGAGGATCAGGTTGTCGGTTTTCATTACCGTTTCCTAATCTGCTTCGTGTTCTTACCATGATAATCTTTACACTAGAACAATCTTTCAGGGTACCAAAACCGCGGGTATATTATGATAAAGAAGCTTTTAGTTATGTTTAGATGTGTAATCCTCCTTATCACTCTAAAAAGTTATATGTCAGTTCTAATACAGTAATTAAACGTCTAGAAGCTTGAACACATGAAGTTATTTTTTTTTTCAAGTTTTGGTCGACAACAGAACTTAGATCTATTCAATTTAGGCAACCTAAAACATGTTATAAATCACTTAGCACCTAACAGTAAATTAGGCATCTTATCCTAAGTAAACTAGTGCTTGTGTCGATGTAGGTATGCAACCTAAAATGAAATAAACACACATCTCACGATCATTTCTTAGAATTCTGTTGAGTTTAATTGTGTGCATCATGGGCTTTATATTTTGTATCCGGATTGGGCCTGTCCATCCGTGATTATCTAGTAGGGTTATACTATAAGTTTGCATGCATGTATGCATTATACGCTGTCAAATATTACGTTTATTGTTTTGTAACCCTAAACAACTCTAGAGTCGAAGTTCTTAATCGAGCTCTTTTGAGGTGTTGAAGTATTAATCATACGACAAATTCAAAGCCGTACTCGTGTTCATATTTACGTTCATAATTGTTTGCTTGCATAGAATCTAGCGATCATAATTGAACTTAGTTCTATCAATTGGTATCAAAACAGGAGACTGTGTGATCAATACACATTCCTTATGTATTCAGAATTCTTTAGGGTTTCCACTTTTATCATATAAATAGAAGCCATCTTCTTTGTATCAACGGCAACTCCGTTTCAGATAAAACCCTAATCTCAAGTTTACATTGTAGATCTTTCTTTTCGTTGGTCTTCATTTCGAAATTCAAAGGCTCGGGTTAATTGGATGATTTAGTTACAAAATCCAATTCAGCCTTAACTTCATTTCTCTAGCTCATTGCTAGAGTTTGTTTTTTTAATATATTTGATGCTCTTGTCCTAAAAAAATGAATTGAAATTGAAACGAATTTTAATTTGACGAAACTTTTCAGGGTCATAAAACTAAACTATTTAAATTTAATATTGAAAAATTCTTTTAAGTTTAAAAAATCATTTTATTTAAGTTTTAGTTAATGTTAATAACATATATACGTTAAAAAACAAACAGTGTTCTTTTTATAAACTGCAGAAGTTTGATAAATATTTTTTATTGTAGATGTCTGTAGATATATAGTCTATAGAGTGCATTTTAACTCTGAAAAAACAAACGATACTTTAGATTATATGAAAACCTTTAACACAAATTAAGAAGTAAACAAATAAAAAGGTAATAAGATTCAAACAAATGATATTTAAAAAAAAAAAAAAGAAGACACTTAAATGGGCTACCTACTCTAGCCGCATTTTATTTAACAAAAGAGGCCTACAATGGGCTGCCTACTCTCACCAAATGCTATTTAACCAAAGAGGCCTACAATGGGGTACCTTCGATTTCATTTAAAACTAGTTAAATAATATCGGTGATGTTATCGACACTCCGTCCTAATTGACCCTACTCTAATATATTTTAGGTTAATCATTACTATCAACTAATCATTTTCATTAATTAAGGATTTTATTACATTGTTTTCCAAAAAAAAAAAAATTATTTTTATTTTCTCTAATTCTCTTTCTTTTTTATTATATATATATATATATATATATATATATATATATATATATATATATATATATTCATTAACTATTAAGTTGAAATAATAGAAAATATAACATTTTTTTTATTCTATAATATTATTATAAAAATCCTTCACCTAACTTAAGAGATAAATTTTTTTAAAATGTAAATATAATTGTATGAAAAAAAAACTTATTAAAAATTATTCTTTTAAATTGATAAACTTGTCGTTAAACCTAAAATATGTAATTAATATCAAAACACTAAAGCTACTAGACTCCGAACTCAAACTATAATAAATTTTATAATAATCAAAGTTTTATACGAAAAGAAAAAGTGGCTAAGCTAAAAGGAAAACAAAAAAGAAAAAAGAAAACCAAAATTATTTATGAAATTTATCTTATACTATTATTCCAAATTAAAAACAAATATGATATATCTTTATATAAATTAACAAAACTAAACAAATCACATACTAATAATATATATTACAATTTAATAAAATTAATAAATAGTTTTGTTATTCCGATTAAAAAAACAATCAAGCTGCAAAAAATCAATATTCAACCTAAATAAAACTAAACAGTAAGATACTTACTTTTAAAACAATTGTAAAAAAAAATTAAATTAAATTACTTTTATCCGTGACAAATAAGTTTTTGTATAAAAATGAAACAAAAAAAAAATGAATAACTTTAATTAGAAGAAAAAGGCCCCATGTGAAATAGGTGAAAAGTGGGGTGAGGAGAGAACAGGTAGACACTATTAATTGGATATTCAGTTTTATAGTTTTCACATTTTAAGTTTAGACTGGAATGAACATTTATTACAAGTAGTATGAAGTGTAAAAATAAAAAGGCAAATAATATTTATAACAATTAGCAAAAACACTTCATCTTGTCAAATTAATATTGAAAATTATATGGGGTATATAGTTCAATGTTCCTACTTTCACTTTAACAATTTGGAGAATTTAGAATAAGTCCATGTTAAAAAAACCTTTGTTCAATATACGTAATTTTTTTTTTTTAATTTTTTTTATGGACCACTCTAAAAAATGTTTTGGAACTTTGAAGTGATATATCCCATAATGACGCTCTGACTGTTATTTTGCTGTATTTAGAATCTGACCCCACCCCAACTGCTATCAACCAAACTTTGTATGCTCATTAATAGGAGTAAAGCTTATCTTCATTAAAATACCTGCATGTAAATTTCATGACATAAAATATCTAAGCGACTATTCACCTTCCCTTCAACAACAAAACAACCTCTTTCTAAATTCTAACTCCATCTTCATGGACTTCTCTTCAACGCAAGACCTCAAATCTCAACCTTTATGGCTCCTTCTTCCACTCGTTCTTGCTTTTCTTTCTCTACTAAAATCATCCCTTCAAATCTTGAATTGGGTGTTCGTTAATTTCCTTAGACCCGCTAAAAACCTCAAGAAATACGGGTCATGGGCATTGGTTACGGGTCCTACAGATGGTATTGGTAAAGCCTTTGCCTTCCAACTGGCCAGTAAAGGACTAAATTTGGTTCTTGTGGGTCGGAATCTTGATAAACTAAACGATGTTTCAGATTCAATCCGTGCTAAATTCAAACAAACCCAAATAAAGATTGTTGTGGTTGATTTTAGTTGTGATTTAGATCATGGGATTGAGAGGATTAAGGAAACAGTTGATGGTATAGATGTTGGGGTTTTGATAAATAACGTTGGGGTTTGTTATCCTTATGCTAGATTTTTTCATGAAGTTGATGATAAGTTGATGTCTGATTTAATTAAGGTTAATGTCGAAGGGACTACTAAAGTTACAAATGTCGTCTTGACTGGAATGATCAAGAGAAAGAAAGGAGCTATTGTTAATATTGGGTCGGGTGTTGCAGTTGTTATGCCTTCTAGTCCTCTTTATGCACTTTATGCTGCTACTAAAGCGTAAGGTCCTTCGTAATTATCTTAGTCGTCCAGAGGTGATAATCTATAAATGTTGTTTCAGGTTGAAGTACGAACATTAGTTTTCTTGCTCTTAACATATCGAAATCTACCCTCTTACCATTCTTATAAAAGAAGAGATTTTTTGATAATTGAATAATATACTTTAAATAGAGGACAAATATTCTTGGAACATGCGACATGCCTCTTCAAGAATATTTGTTTTATACTATTTGTAGAGGATGGTGAACCCATGTTTTCGTTTCTATTTTAGGGATGCATAATCATTACATTTTTTTTCTTCATATAACAACATTATAGTAAATTTTAATCATTTTCTCTTTACGTTACAAAACACTTAGCAAAATCATTTTTAGCATGCCCGGTTTACAAGCTAGGCATGTCCTTATCTTTATATGCTTAGGGGAAGTGTTTTGCATAATGTACATGTGGTTATGTATTTCTAAAAAGAAGTTAACATACGAATTTTGGGTCTTGAATTGGAATAGAGATGCTCAAGAATCAAACTTTAAAGGGACTAATTCTATTAGTTGGAATGACTCATTGGTTTTTTTTTTTTTTTAATTTTTTTTAGATACATCAATCAATTTTCAAGGTGCCTCTATGTGGAATACAAGAATAGTGGTATCGATGTGCAGTGTCAGGTATGCTAATCTTTTGAAACTAAGATTTAATTTTCTTTACCATTATTTTAGTCGACATAATGTTTGAGGACCTGAACGGATTTGGGTGAGGTTGGATCACTCACGAGTCTAATTGGCACTCGATGACTTGTTGATTTGGTAACAAGTGGGTTAGATCCCTTATTGATTGTGTGCACAAAATGTTTAATAGGTACCCTTGTATGTGGCAACAAAGATGTCTTCCCGTAGAAGGGCATCCTTGTTTGTTGCATCAACAGATGCTTATGCTCAAGCTGCCATACGTTTTATTGGTTATGAACCACAATGCATGCCTTATTGGCAACATTCGATCTTGTGGGCTTTTGCAAGATTGTTACCACAGTACATTATTGAAGCTTGGTGGATGGGTATGTGTCTAGGATTTCGGAAAAGAGGACAACTCAAAGACTCTGGGAAGAAAAATGTACACAATTGATATATGATGTTTGTTGTATATCTAATTCTTGTTCTATAGATTGTATTTGTAGTGCGTAGATATATGAATGACGATTTTTTACTAGAGTTTATTTGTATGGTATGATATATGAATAATTGATTGTTTACTTCGTTCAATAATTCATGATTTGAAATGATGATCTAGGGGTTTAGAGCTTTATCGAATGGAATGAATCAACGTAGTGAAAATTGAGGAGACCGTCGAGCATTTTTGACGACGTGAATCAATTATGATCGAATAGAAAGTAAAATCTCCTTACCACCTATCTGTCCTTACTTTAATCCCAAAGTTTCATTTAATTCAAACATGTCACCGGCTACTTGTGGTTTAATCTAATTTAATCCTAACTTTTGATTGTTTAAGATGAATAGTCAAGATTTGGTCCCCTAGTAGCCTAGTCTCACAAAATATCATTGTCTCGCGAACGTGTGTGTATATATATATATATATATATATATATATATATATATATATATATATATATATATATATATATATATATATATATATATATATATATACTTAGAAGCTTTTGAAAATTTTATTTGCATACACTTACACAATACATCCATGTTTTGAAAACCGGATCGGACCAGCCGGTTCGACCGGTTCAACCGGGAACCGGTCCCGGATCCGGTTCTTAAAGGCCAAAAAACCGGTAATCGTTTGAACCGGTGAAAACCGGTCGAACAAGTAAAACCGGTCAAAACCGGAAATTTTAAAAAATATTTATTTTTTTCATTTTTTGTATTTTATATATAATTAAATATAATTATGACATCATCCGGTTTTTCCGGTTTTTGAGACCGGTTCGACCGGTTGGACCACCTGAACCATCGAACCATTAAGACGACCGGTTCGGTCTCCGGTCCGGTTTTCAAAACCTTGCAATACACTTGTAATACACAAAAACCAAAAAACCCTAAACATCAATATATGTTTGAGTATATGTATGATTCGAAAAAGGGAGACAAAACGATTTTATAAGGAATATATATATATATATATATATATATATATATATATATATATATATAGAGAGAGAGAGAGAGAGAGAGAGAGAGAGAGAGAGAAATTACAAAATAGAACATGTAAGTAAAGGAATCGGCTAAAATGGAGTTTATATGAGAAATATATTCACATTTGAAGTTTGTGATTGAACTAGGCTTAGGTTAATCAAAGTATACAACCTAAATTTGCATTTTAAGGCAAAAGCATAGCTGTGTAATGCAAAGCACGAACGTGTTTTGGAGTCGAAGTGAAATAAAAGGTTATGAAATGGATTTAAATAAATTACATTCTATTTTATGCATGTTTGGCTAGAACACAACCGTGTTTTGGAAAACATGGCATGTGTTTTGCAGTTGAATTCTTAAATGCGTGGATAAAGTGGGTTAGTCGGTTCCTAGTTCCTTATATGCATTCCCAACATCTTCTAGGTGCCCTCTAATCAAAGAAAACCGTTTATGAAGGTCCCTATATACCAACTTGAACATAATTGAAGAGGAAATCAAGGAGAATACATGAAGTTGTTTATCTGTACTCAAATCAAGGTAACATTGTTTATCCTCTTTATGATTCTTACTTTCATTGTTGAATTGAGGAAAGGGATTTGAACGTTAAGTTCTATATGTTCTTATAAAATGAAGGGATTGATGTATTAGAACATGTAGAGTATTGAATACTTGTTATTATCTTAAAAATTCCAAGTATAAGATTAGAATTCTTATTATATCGAAACTGGGGATAATGGGTTAAACCCTATCTTAAAGTAAGTTTTTAGTAACATGGAATCATGCATGTATACTCATGGATGGACTTAAATGTAAGTTGTAATGAGAAAAGAGTTAAGGAATGAACTAGTAAATTCATATCCAAGTTATGTAAGAATAATGGATGTCACAAGTTAATTATGGAATCTCTTAGAGATATACATGTGTTAAGAAGTTTATTGTGTATGATTTTTTATACTCAAACTATGATGCATTTTTATTATTTTTGGAGGCTAAATTTTATAAGGAACTCTAAGGATCGGGAACTCAACTATATATAATATCGAAAGGTCAGTAACTAGGTGTTTCCCCATATTGGGAATTGGTAAATTAGACATGCCTTATGGGTTTTGTTTAATTGTGAGAAAGACATTAATAAGATGGGGATAATGAAATATGGTAGCCTTAAAGGTCATAAAACCAAGGTATATAATGTTCAGTTACAATGGTGGTATTGGTGGTCGTAATAAAATGGGTGGACGTTATTAAATCACAGTGGAAGCCTTTGTGGCCACAATACCATGGGTCGATAATTATTAAATGATGATGGTGGCTTTCGTGGTTGTAATACCATTATTGGAAATTGATAAATTAATTGTAGCCTTTGTGTTCATAATACCATAATGACTTTAAAGTGAATGTATTGGTTGAAAGGCTTTGTGTGATTTATTATTTGTTGTTGATGATTTAATTTCACAATTTATCCATGTGAACATTACTGTATACAATGATAGGGTTACTCAGTAAGCGTTTGTAGCTTACATAGTGTTTTTTGGTTAGCCTTTTAGGAACCAATACCTCGATAAGGGTAAGACTGAGCTAAGTAGAGGTGGCAATGAGACGAACTGGGTTGGGTTCGGGTTTAACCCATTTATTAATTGGCTTGAAGATTTCAACATAACCCAACCTTTTTATTTAAATGGGTAGATATTCCCAACCTAACCCAACCTTTCAGATAAATGAGTTGTTACCGGGTTGACGCGTTTATATAATTCTCAACTAAACCTATTAAATAAATAGGTTAAACTTGGGTTAACCCTTTTAAAATAAAAAGTAAATAAATAAATTGAAGATTACACCACTTAAATTAGTTTCAAACTTAAATAAACTTTCACAATATAATAAAATCACAATCCTAATTCACAAATACAAAGAAATTGTTCAAATAACATTAAAGATATGTAATTTCGAAATGATTTTGAAGAGTGGCTAGTGTTGTCGACACAAAGAAAAAAGTTAGGAATTAGGATTGCATTTTTTAAAACATAAATAATAATACACCATTGTAATTTATAAATTAATACTTAGATGAATACATGGTAATATTTAAATAATTATCAAATAATATATATATATATATATATATATATATATATATATATATATATATATATATATATATATATATATATATTAAAGTTAAATAGGTTGGTGAGTTGAAAAAAGGTTGACAACATTTACCTAACCCAACCTATTTAATTAAATGGGTTAGGAGGGTTGACTCATTTATCCTAAATGGGTTGAAAATCTCTACCCAACCTGCTAACTTTGGGTTGAGTTCGGGTTGGGTTGGTGGGCTGGGTCGATTTTTGCCAGCTCTATTGCTAAGAGATATATGATCTCTTGCTCCATGTGTACTTTTGTGTTTTGCTGTAAAATAATTGTAATACATGACTTGATCTTTGGATACTAATTAGTGTAAATGATATTTTGGTAACTACTTGTAAGTGCAAAATTAATATAAATGTAAATCTACTCATTTTTATTCCCTTTTTAAAAAAACATTAGGTATATATTGTATTATTTTACAGGTGTTTACATTGCTTATGCTTTTTTATTTAAGTCAAATGTATAGTCTGCATTTTTCTTTAGAATAATTGTAATACTCGGCTTGATCGATGTTTTCTTGTATACATGATCTTATTACAACTGCTTGTATACCACCATGTTAATATAAATGTACACCTACTTGTTATGTAGTTTGAAAAAAATGACTTTTTTAGATGTACTTTGTATTAATTTGTATGGTGCTACAGCATTGCTGCAAATTGGATTACCATTTCAAAGCAGCCTCACTACCATTTTAGGAAACTTTATTTCCATTTCAAAACAAGTTCATTACTATTACACTTTAAATCCATAATATAGTGGAACCTAAGGAAAATTACATCTTAATAACTACTAATACAACTATTTATAAAAACAACCACAAACAACCCTACAACAATCTACAATAATGCTATCATTTTCCATCATCACATGCACTTGGAAGATCAACTTTTTTAAAGAAATCATAGTAAGCTGCTAGATCCTACCAAATAAGCCATGTTATATCACAGTTAAGGAATGTAGTAGAAATTACATCATTGTTACCGAAAAATTAGAGAAACCCCAAAACCTTCATCCTTGATTTGCTCGATATTCTTGAAATCAAAATTGGACAAATGTCACCACATCGTCATCTGATGATGTCACAACTAGCCTTTTTGGCTAGGAAATTTCATCCTCAAGTAAGCAAGGACTATTGTGAGACTTGTGCTAACACACCTAAGTGTTCAATATGAGTTCCTAAGGAGCCATATAGTGTTAGAATGCAAATCTCTCCAAGTACAGTGAATCTCTCCCAAATCTCTCCAAGTATAGTGAATCTCTCCAAGTATGTGAAATCTCTCCCAAATCTCCCTAAGTATGTGAAATCTCTCCAAGTATAGTGAATCTCTCCCAAATCTCTCTACGTATGCGAAATCTCTCCAAGTATAGTGAATCTCTCCCAAATCTCTCCAAGTATGTGAAATGTAACACCCAAAAATCAGGAAGGCCAAGAAAGGAAAGGAAACCCTAAGTTAAAGGGCCGACTCGTCGAGTCCAAGGAGGAACTCGGCGAGTCCAAGCGGGATCCGGGTCGAGGAGTAAGTGACCGACTCGGCGAGTCGGCTAAGGGGACTCGGCGAGTCTGGTCTGAACGAGGAAAACCCTAATCCCGGGAGTTGTATCCTATATAAAGGGTGTTATGTCCCCCCCTCAGCCTCCATATCATCCTAGAGAACCTGTAAACCCTAGATTTCGTGTGAGCTTCCATCATTTGAGAGAAATAGCTTTGGAGGAAGGAAACTTTGGAAAGGAACTTGAAGATCAAGAAGGTTGCTTCAAAGGAGAGGTGTAGATCCGAGATCTACTTCAGTTTGTGTTCATCTTGGAGGTAATAAGCTGCTATTTTCCCTCCTTTGCATCTAGATCTATTTTTGTTATGAGATTTGGGGGTTTTATGGTTGTTTGAGACCCAATTCGAGTTCGGTGCTTAGATATGTTGTTGCCACCTCAGATCTAGTGTTGGGATGGTCCAATATGTGGTAAAGCATTAGAAGATGAGTAGTTGGTGAAGCCCTTTTGTCCTTAAACCTAGCCCTTGAGTGTCTTGACCCTAGATCTCTTTAGTTATACATAAAGTTTGCAACTTTACATGAGGATTGAGCTTTGGAAGTATGGATCTATGATTTGGAGCCCCTACATGGCTCGAAAAGCCACTGTATGGATTAAAAACTGGAGAAACTCGGCGAGTCACATGGGTGGACTCGGCGAGTTGGATGAAGTTGGGCAGGAACTCGGTGAGCTTGAAGAACAACTCGGCGAGTCTGTTGAAGATTGCCTTGGACTCGGCGAGTCAAGTCGCGAAACCCCAAACCCTTCGAGTTGAGACTCGAATCAGTGAGTCGAGTGGAGACTCGATGAGTTGGACAGGTCAGGACTCGGAAATCGGTAGACTCGGCGAGTCGAATCGCGAATGGAAGGACTCTGAGCATATGAACTCGGCGAGTCAGTAGGCAGACTCGGCGAGTAGGGTTGACCTGGAATGTTGACTTTGACCAGAGTTGTCGTAGTTGACTTTCGGGGGACAGTTAGACTAAGTGTTGCATTGATATTGGTAGCTCTGGGAGCTAGTGGAGCAGGAGTTCAGAGAGTTGTCGGACAACAGCTAAAGGGGCTATTAGCAAGTTCAGCAAGTACAAGTGAGTTTCCATTTGTGTGAATGGGTCTAAGGCCACAATGTCGGCCCATGTAGTTATAAGTAGAAGACCTTGGGGTTAGCCCTAGGAACAGTATGCTAGTATGATATTCAGGACGAGGTCCAATGATAGCGGGTCGGTGCCCAAGGAATGGTTTATATGATAGTTTATACTTGTTGTCTGTGTGATACTTGTATGTGCCTCGTAGGGAGGTAAGTGTGGGCGAGGTCCCGAATCTCACCAATAGCAGAGTGTGGATGGTGTTCCACATCTCATTAGCAGCAGATCAGGGGCGAGGCCCAAGTTAGGGAAAGAGTGAGTGTGGGATGGGCCCGTATCTCACTATCAGTAGGAGCATGGATGGGGTTCCATGACTCATCAGTACTAGGACAAGGGCGAGGCCCAGGATAAGCGAGGCCTTAGGACAGGATCCATTAGTATATATTTAGCTTATGTGATGTGATATGTTTATGTGCTATTATATGTTAGCGGGCGAGGCCCAGTGACAGGCGAGGCCTAAGTGAAACATATATGTATCCGAGCGGGGCTCGAAGCCAGGCGAGGCCTGGATTGGCGGGGCCGTTGTAGCGGGCGAGGCCCGAGGTAGGGGCGAGGCCCAGAATAGCGGGCGTGGCCCAGTATGTGCAGTATGTGGTTATGTATGGTATGTGGTAGAGTGGGGAACTCACTAAGCTTCGTGCTTACGGTTTTCAGTTCTAGTTTCAGGTACTTCTGGTAGCGGAGGGAAGAGCTCGGGGTGATCGCATGGCACACACCATAGATTAGACAGTCTGGGAATGTTTTACTTTGATAACGAACATGTGTTTTTGGAAATTAATACTCTGATTATGTTTTGGATTGATGATTTTGCTTTAAGTAATGTTTTATTAAAAGAAATTTTTAATATTGAATTTTGGGATGTTACATGAAATGTCTCCCAAATCTCTCTAAGTATGCGAAATCTCTCCAAGTATAGTGAATCTCTCCCAAATCTCTCCAAGTATAGTGAATCTCTCCCAAATCTCTCCAAGTATCTCAAACCTCTCTCAAATCTCCCTAAGCACCATCCTCAGTCGAAAACAACTCAAAACCGGAAGAGGAAACCCCAAAAGGACCCTCTTGGTCCGTACCCTCTTAGTCCGGAACCCTCTTGGTCCTGAACCTCTTGGTCCGGACTTTGAGATTTAGGAAGACATTATCCTAAATCAAGAAAAGGACAAGGAAGTTTGACTTTGTGATTTGATGAAATTCCTCATTTCCCATGCAGATCCCAAATAAACACACATTAACCTTAGGAAATAAGCTTTACCCACCACTCCTCCAAGCAAATGTCAAGTCACTCCTTATCCCTCCACTTAGAATACGTGAACTCCTCTCCTTCCACTTTCACACTTCTCATTTTCATCTCCAGTAAATGTAACAGCCCGGAATTCCAGGTATCGTTATATTTATGATTTTTGGGTGTTTTAAGAGGGGACTCGGCGAGTTGGAGCTCAGACTCGCCGAGTAGGATCGCGGATCTGGTCGCGGGTTCGCGACTGGACTCGACGAGTCCGGATATGGACTCGGCGAGTCTGCGCTGTTTAGCGAAACCCTAACCGTCCAGGTTTGGGACATATATAAGGGGCCTTATGGCCGTCATTGTTCATCCTAGTCCTTTGAGAGAAACCCTAATTCGATTGTGAGCATCTAGAGCAAGGTAGAAGACCATTATTGATCTTGGAAGTGTTATTTTGCAAGGAGGAGGAGGCTTGGTTAAGGGAACAACAAGAGAAGCCACATTCTGAGGATTGGGGACACAGAGCAACGTTATTCAGGTAATATTTTCGAGTTGCATTCTTCTATGTTGATGTGTATATGGATTTAGGGTTTATTGAACCATTTTGTGGCTAGATTGAGTGTTTCCTTAGTCCCCCAAGCGATTGGAACCCTATATTGGGACCCTTGGAAGTCCAGAATGTCCCATGCCTGAGCATTTCGGGAATCAATGGAGGTTTTGGATTGGAATCCTTATGCCTTAGGTTAAAACGTCAATTATGAGTCATGGCGTGTATCATGAGCACCGAAATAAGGACTTTACGTGATGAACCAGTCTAGGAAGGCCAGACCTATGAATTGCCGAAGCAGATCTGACCTTAGAAAGCAGTTTGAGCGGTTGCATGGCATGGACTCGCCGAGTCCGATGAACAGACTCGGCGAGTAGCTTGAAGTTTGCCTTAGAATGGTCTGAGTCGAACTGGGACTCGCCGAGTTGTTCTTCAGACTCGGCGAGTTGAGTCGGGGTGGCCCCGCGATTCTTCCAGGAGGAACTCGTCGAGTCAGGGGAGATACTCGACGTGTAGAAAGGGAATCTTAGAGAATTGGTGAGGACGTCTAGACTCGCCGAGTCGCCCTAGCACTCGCCGAGTCCGGTCAAGTTGACCGTTGACCGTTGACCAGAGTTGACCTATGTTTGACTTCTTAGGGATAGTCAAACTTAGAAGATAGAAGTGTTAATAAGAGATGTATGATGTTATAGGGAGATTGTAGCTCGGCGGATCGAGCACGAGTGACTTCGGGATTTGCTAGCTTTCGATATTCCCGAGGTGAGTCTTCTCACTATAGCGTACCCGGAAAGGTTTGACTGTGTGACCGGAAGGTCGGATATGATATGTGATATATGTGCTATATGTGATAAGATAATTGTTATGCGTGCTATGTATGTTTATGTGGGCCGAAAGGCATTACGTTATGTGGGCCGGAAGGCATTATGTTATGGGCCGGAAGGCATGTAATCTGGACCGTAAGGTTGGCGTGGGTAGGACCGGAAGGTTTACCGAGCAGGGACGGAAGTCCCCTGAGACACATGGACCGGAAGGTTAGGGCCTGGAAAGGCGTATGTGCGTAAGTTGTATTTTGGGGAACTCACTAAGCATTTATGCTTACAGTTGTTATGTATGTGTTTCAGGTACTAGCGAGGACCGTGGGAAGGCGCCGGCGTGATCTGTACACACTGATAGATGTTTTGTGATCTTGGGATTTATATGATTTGTATTCTGACATGACTTTTGGAATGTTTTATGCCTTGTTTTGAATCAAAATACTTTATTTTGAAATGAAAATTTTGTTTGAAAATTTACGTTGTTACAAATTGGTATCAGAGCCTTGGTTTGAGGGACTCGGGTGCACCTTCGGGCGTAACTGAACTCAAACCGAGGATTTGAGGAAACTTTTAAAATAAAGGCATAAACTTTTGTAAATGATTTTGTGGTAAACAAGAAAGAAGCAGTGTGTACGATCAGTCAGCGCCCGAACGGTAAAGATCCCCAAAATACCTTACAATGTTATGTTAAGAGATAACATATGATGTGAACTATTATGCATGCTAGAAGACTAGGTATTCATGATAGGACTAGAGTGGCCTGATTTGTGATGCCTTAGTCTAGGGAAGTTTGCCGATATGAGAAGCTTTGAGAGCGTGCAGATAGATAGTGCATATCAAAAGTAGAGTACTCACTATCCGGGGTTTGGGGAGGAAGATTTGGGATGAATGCTGATGCGGTGTGGTCGGTAGTATTGGGCCCGTACTACCGAAGACACCGGGTCAGTGGGAGACCCAAGTAAGAATCCCTGGATATCGGAGACTGAGTAGGGTTGCGTTATCGAGTGCGATTATACTCGATGGAGTCTCTGATAGTTTTATGTTGTATTTCAGAGACATCATGGTTAGACCACGCCACGGAACGAGTACGAGGGGTGTGAGTGACGAGGAGATTCGTCAGATGATTCATGAGGAGGTGGCGGCAGCGATCCGGGCTGATATTCCGGAGATGTTTGGGTCTATTAAGACCACCTTGATGGAGACTTTTGATGAGCGGTACGCCGCATTGACTGAGGCTGCAGCCACTGCAGCTACCGCAGCTGTGGCCGCTGCCAGGCCACAGAGGGGTGACTCGTTGCTGTTTCGGGAGTTCAGCAACACGAAGCCACCTGAGTTTGATGGGACGCAGGATCCGATTGCTGCGATGAGGTGGATCGCTGATATTGAGGGGTGCTTCTACACTTGTTCATGTCCGGAGCATCTGAGGGTACGGTTCGCTTTGAACCAGCTCCGTCTGGGAGCGAAGGATTGGTGGAAGTTCGTGACGGCGAACTTCACTTTGGCAGAGATTTCAGCAGTGACATGGGAGAGGTTTACCTCTATGTTCAGAGACGAGTACGTTCCCCCGGTGGAGAGGGAACGATTGGTTCAGGAGTTCTTGACCCTCAAGCAGGGTACTGATTCGGTTGCGGAGATCACGCGGAAGTTTCATGAGAGGGCGATGTTCTGCCCCGAGCTGGTGTCCACAGAGCAGGCTCGGATGAGCCGGTACTTGGGTGTTTTGAGGAGGGATATCCGGGAGTTTGTGTCAAACTCCACCTATCATACCTTTGCTGAGCTTCAGGCGAATGCCAGGAAGCGCGAGATCGAGTTGGAGACCCAGGCCAGGGAGGAGGCCGAGTCTCAGCAGGTGGACCGGCGGCCGGCTCAGTCTCAGCCGGCAGCCAAGCGGACTAAGTCCGCCGATTCGAGGACGGGAGGTCCGAAGGGCCGCACTTGTGGAAAGTGCGGCAAGGGTCATGAGGGGACATGTCGATCTGGTGCTTGCTACAAGTGTGGCAAGGAGGGGCACATCGCTAGGGATTGCCCCAAGGGGTTTATGGTTTGCTTTCATTGCAACCAAACAGGCCATCGGAAGGCCGAGTGCCCTCAGCTTCTTCAGGGATCTGCACCTACTGCCAGGGCTACTGAGACTCGACCAGTGAAGGCCGAGGCCCCGAGGGCTCGTGGGAGAGCCTTTCAGCTGACTGCGGAGGAGGTCCGCGCTGCGCCCGATGTTGTGGCAGGTATGCTTTATTTCATGTATTTATTTTGATGTCGAGATGTTATGCTTATGTTAGGATATGCGTAGGTACTTTCCTTGTGAACTCTGTGTCTGCTTTAGTGTTATTTGACTCGGGTGCGAGTCGGTCCTTTGTATCTTTGGCTTTTAGTCAGCATATCAGCGTTAGTCGTGAGTCGTTGAGTCGGCCTCTGAGAGTTTCTATAGCTGACGAGAGAGTGATTTGTGCCACGGAGGTTCTCTGGGGATGTGTGTTAGAGATTTTCGGGGTTGAGTTTCCGATTGATCTGATTCCTATTGCGATGGGTGATGTCTGTGTCATTGTGGGCATGGACTGGTTGAGCCGATTCGGCACCGTCATCGACTGTGAGCGTCAGCTGGTGACTATATGAGACCCTAGTGGGGGAGTTCTTTCGGTGTACGGCGAGGGTACCTGTTCGGGATCAGCTTTTAGTTCGGCCGCTAGGGCGAGGCAGTGTCTACAGCAGGGCTGTAAGGGTTTTGTGGCGTATGTGATGGATACGCGGGAGGTTTCCGAGAGACCGAGATCAGTTGAGGAGGTCCCAGTGGTGCGTGAGTTTCCAGATGTTTTCCCCGAGGAGCTGCCGGGAGTACCTCCTGTGAGACAAGTAGAGTTTGGTATCGATTTGGTTCCGGGGGCCGCGCCTATCACTAAGGTGCCTTATCGTCTTGCACCTCCAGAGATGCAAGAGTTGTCCTCGCAGCTTCAGGAGTTGCTGGGGAAGAGATTCATTCGGCCGAGCAGCTCGCCGTGGGGAGCACCTATGCTGTTCGTCAAGAAGAAGGATGGTTCACACCGGATGTGCATTGATTACCGGGAGTTGAACAAGTTGACGGTCAAGAACCGTTACCCGTTACCGAGGATCGATGATTTATTCGATCAGTTGCAGGGAGCATCTTGGTTTTCCAAGATCGATCTAAGGTCGGGGTACCATCAGGTGAGAGTGCGGGATGAGGACGTCCAGAAGACAGCGTTTACGACGCGATATGGGCATTAGGAGTTTGTGGTGATGCCTTTCGGGCTCACCAATGCCCCGGCTGTGTTCATGGATCTCATGAACAGGGTATGCAGGCCGATGTTGGATCGGTCAGTGATTGTATTTATCGATGATATTCTAGTGTATTCGAGATCTAGAGAGCAGCATGAGGAGCATTTGAGGGAGGTCCTTGAGGTTTTGAGATCGGAGAAGCTTTATGCAAAGTTCTCCAAGTGTGACTTCGGGTTGCGGGAGGTCCAATTCCTAGGACATGTTGTTAATCAGGAAGGGATATTGGTCGATCCGGCCAAGGTTGAGGCGGTGATGAGTTGGGAGGTGCCGAAGTCACCCTCTGAGATCAGGAGTTTCCTTGGATTGGCAGGGTATTATCGGAGATTTATTAAGGACTTCTCCAGAATTGCAGTGCCACTTACTAGATTGACCCGAAAGGGGGTTGCATTCTCATGGGGTCCCGAGCAGCAGACCTCCTTTGAGACACTTCGCCAAAGGTTGTGCGAAGCCCCGGTATTAGCTCTCCCGGAAGGGATGGAGGATTTTGTAGTATATTGCGATGCATCGATTTTGGGGCTGGGTGCAGTGTTGATGCAGAGGGGTCATGTGATAGCTTATGCGTCGAGGCAGCTGAAGCCTCATGAGTCGAGATATCCCACGCATGATTTAGAGTTGGGGGCAGTAGTGTTCGCTCTCAAGATTTGGCGTCACTACTTGTATGGGGTTCGATGTACGATATACACGGGCCATAAGAGCTTGAAGTATTTGATGGATCAGCCCAACCTAAATATGCGTCAGAGGAGGTGGTTGGATGTAGTCAAGGATTATGATTGTGAGATCCTGTACCACCCGGGCAAGGCTAATGTCGTAGCCGATGCATTGAGCCGTAGGGCGGAGAGCACTCCACTGCGAGATGTATGTTTGAGATTGACTGTGATAGCTCCAGTATTGGATGCTATTC
This sequence comes from Lactuca sativa, assembly GCF_002870075.4. NCBI lineage: Eukaryota > Viridiplantae > Streptophyta > Magnoliopsida > Asterales > Asteraceae > Lactuca > Lactuca sativa. Next base: position 203,548,174 of record NC_056625.2, read on the forward strand.
GTGGGGCACAGGCCGAGGCTGTGCGACCAGAGATGCAGAAGAGAGAGCGGGTCGTTGGTTTGGTTTCAGAGTTCGTTACGGATGGACGAGGGCTAATGACGTTTCAGGTTCGGATTTGGGTACCGTTCGTGGGTGGTACGCGTATTACTTTGATGGAAGAGGCTCATCGGTCGAGGTTTTCGATCCATCCGGGGGCTACGAAGATGTATTTGGATTTGAGGAAAGAATATTGGTGGCCCTGTATGAAGAGGGACGTCGCATGGTTCGTTGAAAGGTGCTTGACCTGCCGCAGGGTTAAGGTCGAGCACCAGAGGCCGCATGGCAAGTTGCAGCCATTGGAGGTTCCCGAATGGAAGTGGGAACAGATCACTATGGGTTTCATCACCAAATTGCTGAGGACTGCCAGAGGAGTTGATGCAATTTGGGTGATTGTGGATAGGTTGACGAAGAGCGCTCACTTCCTTGCCATCAGTGAGAGTTCTTCAGCGGAGAAGTTGGCAGAGATATATGTGAGAGAAGTGGTATCTCGGCATGGGGTGCCGATCTCGATTGTTTCAGACCGTGATGTGCGTTTCACTTCTAGGTTCTGGAAGAAATTTCATGAGGAGTTGGGTACTAGATTGCATTTTAGTACCGCATATCATCCCCAGACAGACGGTCAGAGTGAGCGGACGATTCAGACGCTCGAGGACATGCTTCGGGCGTGTGTGTTGGATTTTGGGGGTAGCTGGGATGCGTATTTGCCCTTGGCGGAGTTTTCCTACAACAACAGCCATCATTCGAGCATCGGTATGCCGCCCTTTGAGCTGTTGTATGGTAGGAGATGTCGGACCCACATTTGTTGGGGAGAGGTGGGACAGAGAGTGATGGGTAGTACAGAGATAGTGCTTCAGAAGACAGAGCAGATTCAGCTGGATAGACAGAGGTTATTGACCGCCCAGAGCCGACAGAAAAGTTATACAGACAGACGCCGGTCCGAGCTTGAGTTTCAGGTCGGCGACTTCGTACTTCTGAAGGTCTCTCCTTGGAAAGGAGTGATTCGATTCAGGAAGAGGGGCAAGTTGGGGCCCCGGTATATTGGGCCTTTTCGTGTGATTGCGAGGGTAGGACGGGTGGCCTACCGTTTGGAGTTGCCAACGGAATTGAGACAGATCCACGACACTTTTCATGTGTCGCAATTGAGAAAGTGTATAGCCGATGAGTCGGCAGTAGTTCCATTAGAGGACATTCAGGTGGATGCGAGCCTGAATTATGCCGAGAGACCAGTGGCCATCAGAGATCGGAAGATCAAGGTTCTGAGGAATAAGGAGATACCTCTGGTGTTAGTTCAGTGGCAGCACCGGAAGGGATCGGAAATGACCTGGGAGCCGGAGCGTGAGATGCGGGAGCAGCATCCGGAGCTATTTTCAGAGTGAGACTTCGAGGACGAAGTCTAGTCCTAGTGGGGGAGAGTTGTAACAGCCCGGAATTCCAGGTATCGTTATATTTATGATTTTTGGGTGTTTTAAGAGGGGACTCGGCGAGTTGGAGCTCAGACTCGCCGAGTAGGATCGCGGATCTGGTCGCGGGTTCGCGACTAGACTCGACGAGTACGGATATGGACTCGGCGAGTCTGCACTGTTTAGGGAAACCCTAACCGTCCAGGTTTGGGACATATATAAGGGGCCTTATGGCCGTCATTGTTCATCCTAGTCCTTTGAGAGAAACCCTAATTCGATTGTGAGCATCTGGAGCAAGGTAGAAGACCATTATTGATCTTGGAAGTGTTATTTTGCAAGGAGGAGGAGGCTTGGTTAAGGGAACAACAATAGAAGCCACATTCTGAGGATTGGGGACACAGAGCAACGTTATTCAGGTAATATTTTCGAGTTGCATTCTTCTATGTTGATGTGTATATGGATTTAGGGTTTATTGAATCCTTTTGTGGCTAGATTGAGTGTTTCCTTAGTCCCCCAAGCGATTGGAACCCTATATTGAGACCCTTGGAAGTCCAGAATGTCCCATGCCTGAGCATTTCGGGAATCAATGGAGGTTTTGGATTGGAATCCTTATGCCTTAGGTTAAAACGTCAATTATGAGTCATGGCGTGTATCATGAGCACCGAAATAAGGACTTTACGTGATGAACCAGTCTAGGAAGGGCAGACCTATGAATTGCCGGAGCAGATCTGACCTTAGAAAGCAGTTTGAGCGGTTGCATGGCATGGACTCGCCGAGTCCGATGAACAGACTCGGCGAGTAGCTTGAAGTTTGCCTTAGAATGGTCTGAGTCGAACTGGGACTCGCCGAGTTGTTCTTCAGACTCGGCGAGTTGAGTCGGGGTGGCCCCGCGATTCTTCCAGGAGGAACTCGTCGAGTCAGGGGAGATACTCGACGTGTAGAAAGGGAATCTTAGAGAATTGGTGAGGACGTCTAGACTCGCCGAGTCGCCCTAGCACTCGCCGAGTCCGGTCAAGTTGACCGTTGACCGTTGACCAAAGTTGACCTATGTTTGACTTCTTAGGGATAGTCAAACTTAGAAGATAAAAGTGTTAATAAGAGATGTATGATGTTATAGGGAGATTGTAGCTCGGCGGATCGAGCACGAGTGACTTCGGGATTTGCTAGCTTTCGATATTCCCGAGGTGAGTCTTCTCACTATACCGTACCCGGAAAGGTTTGACTGTGTGACCGGAAGGTCGGATATGATATGTGATATATGTGCTATATGTGATAAGATAATTGTTATGCGTGCTATGTATGTTTATGTGGGCCGGAAGGCATTAAGTTATGTGGGCCGGAAGGCATTATGTTATGGGCCGGAAGGCGTGTAATCTGGACCGTAAGGTTGGCGTGGGTAGGACCGGAAGGTTTACCCAGCAGGGACGGAAGTCCCCTGAGACACATGGACCGGAAGGTCAGGGCCTGGAAAGGCGTATGTGCGTAAGTTGTATTTTGGGGAACTCACTAAGCATTTATGCTTACAGTTGTTATGTATGTGTTTCAGGTACTAGCGAGGACCGTGGGAAGGCGCTGGCGTGATCTGTACATACTGATAGATGTTTTGTGATCTTGGGATTTATATGATTTGTATTCTGACATGAAACTTGGAATGTTTTATGCCTTGTTTTGAATCAAAATACTTTATTTTGAAATGAAAAATTTGTTTGAAAATTTACATTGTTACAGTAAACTTCTAAGAGTGCTGTCAACTCCTTCAAGCTTCAAGTTTCATCCCTTCAAGAAAAATTCCCAGATTTTTGGTAAGTATTCACCTTCTGTGAATAATAATTTTTCACATTATTCTAAGATTTCATTATATTTACACATAAATTATTGTTAGGATATTTCTAAGCTCAAAAGAACCCCCAAGTGTTGGAACTTGGAAACTCCTCCTCATCTTTTCAAATCACCCAGCAAGTAACTAAGGTGAGCTTCATACCCCACCTTTTTCAATGTTTTAATGTTTTTGGGGGAGAGTACAAGTCAAATCTTGCCTAAATTCTTAAATGATTGCATATATACGTATATTTTTATGTGTGTGTGAAATATTATTAAATTAATATTTTAGTAATATACTCATGAACGTAGGATTTATCAATTTCATAAAGAACAGAGGATACTTTGTACAAAAGAGCCTCCCAACTATTGGGTGTGTCCAACTTAACCCCTTTATCTATGCTTTCATGTCTAGAGATAAAAGTTATAAAAAAGGATCCTGATATGTGCACACCAATTCTAGAAATTTTCAAAAATGGGACTTTGTGACTAATTGCAAACTATCAGGGGGTATTTTACAAATATTCGATATAAAAGTTTGCGTCAAGAAAATATACCAATTGATCCTTTATGACAGAAATATTTGCATGTCATAAGCTGTTGTCATAAAACCTCCACGAACATAAGTAATGTTCTATATGTCATAAAACAGAAAATGTGTGTCATAACCGATAGTTGTAAATTTATATAAACTATAACTTGATGCTTTTTCTCTTGACTAAAATGACTCATTTTTCAATAAACGAAAAGGAGCGAACATGAGCACCCAGTTAACGAGCACAATAAACGATATGGAACGAGAACGATATTTCTATTCAAAAAGTATGAATTTCATTATTTATCTAACAAATAATGGATCTCTAACGATTGCTCAAAAGGTTGTTAATATTCTAGTCAGACAAATCTCAAAAGTACCTAAATATGAAAATATTAGTGTACGTCTGAGTCATGTAAGGAGTTATAGCCAGAGTCTCCTGGAGGGAGAGCGGGAATTTGTATATAGATCCATACGGGGTTGACACCCCGCACCTTCTTTGTTCGCCACAGCTAGACAGGCCAGTCTAGGATGACAAATGTCTTTTCCAAACCAAGGGCGCCTGAGAAACGCCAAAATAGGCACTCCGTCAGATTAGTATGGTTATAACGACTCACCAGAATATGTTTTATTAACTAGAAATTTATTTAAGGAAAACCTCATAAATAAATCTTGGCACGTTGTGTTGACTGTCCTATACGTGATAGGTGATGGTCCGCATTTGTTGTGTTGACGTTCCTTTTTCATTGCATAGAATGTCCATAATTGCCATGTCGACTCTTTCTCCTAACAAGTATAGAGTCGTAATACTGCTATTTTACAAATTAAAAAGCGTAGGACTCTGGCGAAAACGATTTTTCTACGATTTCGATAACGACAAACTAGAACGCACACTCAATTTTACTCGATAAGGGGAACAAGATTTTCAACCATATTTCCTTTTTGAAAATAAGGGATTTTTCTTGAAACGGTTGGCTATTACTATTCAAAAGAACTATTCTCGGACACAACTCTTTTTCAAAAATTACAATACTTTTCAAAGATCACTCCTCATAAGGATGAACAAAAGTAATGAAATGCACACATATACCCAAGATTTTTAAGGCAAGACTTCAAACGATTTCATAGAAAATATCGGATTTTCTGAAAGTACAATGAGAAAGATTCTAAACAAGTGTAAACAGTTTTATACAAAAATGCTTATGAACTCACAAACTTTTTAGTTGACGCTTTTCAAAACAACTTGTATTCTCAGGGTTCTAGTAAGCAAGTAACAAGGGACGCTGATGCAAGACCATTTAGCTGTAGTTTGAAGTTTTCTACTTATGTATCTTTTGTGTAACTCGAAGAACAAATATAATATATAAACAATGTAAGTTTGTTATCTCAATGTATGTTGTTTGGATTGCTCGGTTTCATGTATATTCAATTGTTATGAAACTGCACAATGAAGTCACCCGCCTCTGGACGTTTCCGCCGTCTGGTCCGGAGGTGTGACAAATTGGTATCAGAGCATTGTTTATAGTGAGCTGGTATATCTAGCCATACTAGATATATAACTATAAATACAATGGGACTAAAACAAACTCTACCTAAAAGTATACTTTAAGAAGATAAGTATTTTCTATAAGTATACATAATTACTAACCCAGTATCATAACGAGAAGACCAAAAGTAACTAAAGGTTGAACACTACAGTCAAACCTAGGTAGTTATGTAATCATATCTAGGATCAATATAGCCTGATCAACTATATTTATTCGAGATATGACCAACATGTGCTTGGGAGTGATGGTGGTGTTGCAACAAACCTAAGATCTACCAACTATGTGCACAAGAGAATACTTTTAAAATACTATAGGAGTATTTTAGGATACTATAAACCCCCTCACACCTAAACTATCCCCGTATACCTCGTGTCGCGACTCTTTCACAAACAACGTAGTTGAAATTCCTCGCCAAGGCTTCTACTACCCTATCACGGTGATTTGCGGATGGGGCAAGGAGAGACCAAAAGAAGTTTAAGAGGAAAATCCAGAAGGGGACCCTAAGGGGTACCCAGAGATGAATTATGAAAGGGAGAATTTCGACTAAGAACCCAGCAAGGATAAAAGCACCAAGGAAACCCTTGACTAGCTTTACCCAACTGAGAATAGACCCGAGACCCTTTCACCTTTCTCTTCCCAGATACATAAACACCCCATATAGGTACTCTTGGAATGAACAGACCTAGAAACAAAACGATACCCACGCAAAAACAATTTGAGCAATTGACTCGTACCCGGTTCAAGACACATCTCCACAAAAGACAATCTGATCCACAATCGACGCCCACCGAACTTCGATAGCCGACACCCTCACGAATCAGACATCCGTTTGGGTCACGAGTAACCCGAATTGACTCCCGGTTTCCAACCCTCCATCATGGAGTAATGGAGACCACAAACAAAGCCTAGTGTACAACAGTGGAAATTCGATCCCCCACGAGTAACAAGAACACCATTCCAAATTCCTTACGAAACCCACCAGTAGGACCAGAGAACTATGTAGACCATATACACTCCTTAAAAGAGGAAATGGTCATTTGGAGACCACAACTCATAGCAATCAAGGCTAGGACAACCTTAGCTACGTAAGGGACACAAAAGGGCACTCATAGTGTAACACCCAGAATCAGAAAGACCAAGAAAAGAAAGGAAAAGCTATAAGTCAAGGAGTCAACTCGTCGAGTCCAGGGAAGAACTCGACGAGTCGGAGCAGGATCCGGGTTACATATTAAGTGACCGACTCGGCGAGTGGACTAGGCGAGTCTGGTCTGGATGAGAAAAGCCCTAATCTTAGGGTTTGCACCCTATTTAAAGGACCTTATGTCCTTTCCTTAGTCCGCCTTGTTGGCCGGAAGCTACTATACACGATTCCAAACCCTAAGTTGAGTGAGAGAAGGAAGAAAGTGAGTTTGGGGCTTTTGCAAGAGGAAGATTTGGAGGATTTGACC